>NC_054056.1:44766961-45098211 GCF_017639655.2 Falco naumanni
CCACAGTTATCTTAGACCACATTTCCAAAACATTACCAGTCTGTTCTTTAAAGAGGCCAGACACTTAAAGCAAAGTCTTAAGCAAATGCAAGTTTAACTTACTGGACTTTCCTATCCCATCTGTAACCCTTTTTATACATGAACAGCACTGGAGCAAGGAATAAGTCGTGATATGAATCTAAAGGCCTTTCAAAGCATGCAAGAAGTTACAAAGAGTGTCTAATGTGTAAACTGCATTAGGGCTCCTGAAGGTGGTACTGTGCTTTCCTACTCTGTAAAGTTACTGAACTGAACAACTTTGTATTTTTCATGCTGTTTGAGACTTTCAGTTATGGAAAATAAACAACAAAATCTAATATTTGGAAGCGTCAGACTGAAAAAGGACTTCAATTTTGTAATCTCTCTTTGCAGGCAGAGGGCCTTAAGGGGTGAATTTCGGGGTTTTGAAATATATATTTCAAATAAACATATTTAAACTGCCGTACTTCTGCATTTCAGGAAGCTTAATATTTATAGTACGATGTGTACGTGTCCACACTACCTCCAGAATTTGAAAAATGAAAACAAAAAAGGTTTATTAAACTACTACTGGTTTAAGTATCTGTATTTCTTAAACTTCTGATCAGCCACCCCTGAAGAAAAAATTGCAAGAGTATATTGGAAAAGGGGTGAACAAAGTCACACACTGCCTGCAAGAGTGGGGTGCTTTTGGCTATTTGAAGTATACCTGTTATTCCAAGTATCTCTTTGGAACAGGACTGCTCTGGTATGTCGTCTTCAACCATTTTTTCAAAGATAAAGAGAACAGACATGAATTTTGTTGACATGACACTATAGACAGTTTAGAACCACAAATTGGACTTAAAAAAACCACCTTCTGTGGAAATGCATCCCTACCCTCTTCACTACAGTCACTAACTCACAAACTGGACATTTAAAGTAGCATTGCAATCAGAAATTGAAGTAATTTCTTACAGAAGTACTGTCTGGAAACAATAATCAAAGCTGAATTTTGCATCTAGAATTTGGATTCAGCTTCTGTGTTTGAAAAGTATATCAATTCCAATTACCCTGAGTACACAATGAACTGAAAATTAAATAAATCCATTAGTTTAATTTTAACTTAAATGAGTCCTTAAAGATACTTTAAAAATGCCCCATCAGTGAATGTTCTCTCTTCAATGTATTTAATGCAGAAACATCTGAACAGGATGATCATAAGAGCCCAGCTTGTTCTTAACGCTAAATTATTCATAATGGTAATCAAACTGATAAATATCACAGAGTGAAAGCACAGCTCTGACCAGTCCTATTTTTTTTCACCTACCACTAACTTGCACTTGGACCATCTGAAGATTCAGAAGTCTATTGTACTTGTGGGTGGGTGGTGGATGTTTGTTTGTTTGTTTTTTGGGGGGTAGGGGGGGTTTAAAAGCATCACCTAGCAAAGTTAAGAACTGACCACATGAAATCACATCTGCTTGTCATCCACTTTTGGCTGGAGTGAGAGACAGCTTTATGTTTGGTCTTAGTCCTTGCTCATCCTGGCCTCTTTAGTTAAACTAATTTTAGAACACTGTTGCGGAGACATTTGATTAAGACCAGTACTAGAGATCTCTCTCTTTACAGAGGTCCATGGTCATTTGATCCATTTCTCAGTTAGCTTTTCAGTCAGCTTCTTCAATCAGATATGCAATGAGCACTTCCAAATCTTTCTTCACACTGACAATTGACCTTCACCAATATTCCCATCCCCTGGTGTGTTCCTCACAGAGACCTCCAAAAAAAACATTTGTTTCCCTCTCCCTGGAAGAATTCCTGGTAATATCACTTCCCTCTTAATTTTCAGTGTAATTCTGGTTATCATTCACAATTGGCGCTAAAGCATTGCCAGCATACAGACCACAGGCTTAAATGGCATGGGAAAAGAGACGATAATGATGACCTGCGGCTACAGAAAAGTCAACAAGTTTGGACTCAAGTTCTTCAGGCTCTGTTGACCTTCACCATGTTGTGACCGTAAAATAAAGCTAGTATTCCTTGTCTCCTGTAGAACTACTTAATGTTCTGTATTTATTTATTTAATATTTAACTGTGATATTATCATAATTCTTGTGGCTGATGTAAAGCACCAGCTGAAGCTCTGGAGTCTACTCTGATGCACTGTAAAAAAAAAAAGTCAAAGAAAATTACGTACCCTCTCACTTGCCTGTAACAAGTTTTCACAGGCAACTTGGATGTTGAATGTCATCCCGATTCAAATGTTCCACATAACTAGGATTACAAATTTTGTCACATGACTTCACTTACACATCAGGAATTCTCTTAACATGAAGAAATATTGGAACTCAACATGAAAATAGTACTGCACCCCAGTACAAAATAGTATTTGTATAAAAAATGCAAAGTTTATCTACAGTAAGAAATCCCACCAAAAAACAATTCCTAGAGACTCTACCACTTGCACAGCTCAACCAATATTAGCACTAGTGAAACTAAAGTAGGCTTTCCAAAACATTTACAGTATTACACTAGCTTGTAATTTTTTTAAAAGCAAGACAAGTGTTATGGAACAGAGGAGTAGCTCACACCTGCCTCCAAAGGACGCTAATGCTCTTTCAGCCAGACAGCAGAACACTGAACTGGCTTATCTTTTGGCTAAGTTTTCTAAGAGAGTAAAGTTTCTGAAAGTTGATACTAGCACGGCACAAGGATGAAAAAAAAAAAAAAAAAGTATGAAAACACTTCCCTCCTTGACTAGGAATGAATTTCACAGCAGCTGTACATCAGCTTGTCCCACAGTCTGAACTTCCACAGCAGCAAACTGCTGCTGCTGTATACTGTTCTTCACTAGAGTAACTTCTCACAGAAGAACACACACAAATGCCTTAAGTACGATCAGATTATGCAGAATAGCAGTCTACAACACAAATAGTGCTTAATAACCCTACCTGTATATCAGTCTTAAATGCTGGAAAAGAACTGTTAATACAGGAAAAATACACAAGCTGAAACTATCAATGAAAGCTGCAGTGGTCATTTAACACTGATTCCAGTGAAAAGGCACCATTACAAAGCACTGACTGCTGAGGGTAACTTTTGAATTTCCCAGAAAAATAAAGGTGGCCACTCCAATACCAAAACCAAATACCTCAGCAAAAAAAAAAAGTTCTGAAGCCACTTAAAAATCAAGTTCCATACCACACCTACCATTTAAAGGCAGAATAAGATAAGGGAAGAAAAACAAAAAGCAGTGGGTTATTTTAATAACTGAAAATAAATCCCTGAATCACAGAAGCAAGGGCAGTAAGCGATATCAAGAGACAATCTAGGGAGACCACCTTATCAAGTGTACCTACTCTTAAGTGACTAAGTCTCCAAGCACATCTGCTTTCAGTGACAACGGAGGCTATCAGTTAAACACACCTTTATGTTAACTGTTCAATTCCATTGGCCCTTCAAACGACGACACGAGGAATCAAAGAGCCAAGGATAAATTTCATCCTTGATTAGATGCAGAGGGGAACATTGCCACATGTTGGATGAGGAAAAGGCTGAGATACTTAAAGCTTTCTTTGCCTCAGTCTTTCATAGCAAGACCAGCTTCCCTCTGGGTACTCTGATCCCTGAGCTGGAAGACAGGGATGAGGAGCAGAATGAAGTCCCCACAGTCCAGGAGGAAACGGTCAGTGACCTGCTGCTCCACTCAGACATGCACCAGTCTATGGGGCCAGATGGGATCCACCTGAGGGTACTGAGGGAGCTGGTGGAGCAGCTCACCAAGCCACTCTACATCCTTTATCAACAGCTCTGGCACACTAGAGAGGTCCCAGAAGACTGGAGGTCAGCCAATGTGACATCCATCCACAAGAAAGGCAGGAAGGAGGATCCAGGGAACTACAGGCCTGTCAGACTGACCTCGGTGCCAGGGAAGGTTACGGAAATGATCATCCTGAGCACCATCACACAGTACGTGCAGGACAGCCAGGGGATCAGGCCCAGCCAGCATGGGGTTATGAAAGGCAGGTACTGCTTGCCAAATCCAATCTCCTTCTATGACAAGGTGACCTGACTTGTAGATGAAGGAAAGGCTGTGGATGTTGTCTACCTGGACATTAGTAAAGCCTCTGACACCACCTCCCACACCATTCTCCTGGAGAAACTGGCTGCTCATGCCTTGAATGGGTGTACTCTACACTGGGTTAAAAACTGGCTGGACAGCCAAGCCCAAAGACCAGTGGTGAATGGAGCTACATTCAGCTGGCAGCAGGACACCAGTGGCGTTCCCCAGGGCTCAGTGCTGGGGCCAGTCCTGATTAATACCTTCAGCGACAATCTGGATGAGGGAATCGAGTGAAACCTCAGTAAACTGCAGATGACGCCAAGCTGGGCGGAGAGTTGATCTGCTGGAGGGCAGGAAGGCTCTGCAGAGGGATCTGGACAGGCTGGACGGATGGGCCAAGGCCAATTGTATGAGGTTCCACCAGGAGAAGTGCCGGGTCCTGCACCTGGGTCACAACCACCCCACGCAGCGCTACAGGCCTGGGGAAGAGTGGCTGCAAAGCTGCCTGGTGGGAAAGGACCTGGGGGTGCTGGCTGATGGCTGGCTGAACATGGGCCAGCAGTGTGCCCAGGGGGCCAAGGCAGCCAACAGCACCCTGGCTTGTATCAGAAGCAGTGTGGCCAGCAGGACCAGGGCAGTGATCGCCCCCCTGCACTCAGCACTGGGGATGTCACACATACAATACTGTGTTCAGTTTGGGGCCCTCACTCCAAACGGGATGTAGATGGGCTGGAGCTTGTCCAGAGATGGGCAACAAGGCTGGTGAAGGGTGTAGAGAACAAGTCTTATGAGAAGCAGCTGAGGGAACTGGGGTTGTTTAGCATGGAGGGAAGACTCTCTACAACTACCTGAAAGGAGGCTGTAGGCAGCTGGGTGTTAGTCTCTTCTCCCACATAACAAGCAACAGAACAAGAGGAAACAGCCTGAAACAACGAAAGGGGAGGTTTATAATGGATATTAGGAAAAATGTCTTCACTGAAAGGGTGATCAAGCACTGGAACAGGCTGCCCAGGGAGGTGGTGGAATCCCATCCCCCTCGGAGGTATTTACAAAACAGGTAGCAGCAGTGCTTAGAGGCATGGTTTAGTGATGGACTGGGCAATCCTGGGTTAACAGTTGGACTTGCTGATTTCGAAAGTCTTTTCCAATCTAAATGTTTCTATGTTTCTTAGAAAGTCACATTTCCTACAAGAAACTACAAACCACCAAGTAACCTGCATAATCCAGGGCTTTAGAATTCAAGTAATTCTCTTTAGTGGATTATAACCAGACCTTTATGTGAACCTGATGGTAAGAATGCCTCAATGAGTCGGGAGTTACTACAACAGTACATGCACAAGATATTTATGCAGTGCTCAAAGTCACAAGCTTCTAATTCAGCCAAAAAGTAAATGCCCCTTCAGAATCCTCATATTTCATAGCACAAAACCATATTTAAGTGATCAAAAAGTGAATAATAGAGCAATTAGCCAGCTCTTTAATACATTAGGTAAAAGTATATCAATTCCATTGATTTTTATGATGGGCCAATTTCACATAATGGATTAAGCTTGCTAGAAAGACTGTGAAAGGGAAAAAATGCTTTGCCAGAATTAGTGGAAGATGGTTTCAAAATGCTTTTATGACAATCATACAGCTAAAACATTTTATTTGCAGATGTTAAATTTAGAACACTACTGGCAAGAAAATATTGTTGCTAAAAGTTAAGTAAAAGTGATGATTACAGCACTGCAGATATATCTTGCAGATTTCTGTTATATTTTGCTTTAAATATTTTGGTTTATCCCTAGCTAAGAAACAGGAAGCTTGGACTATGAATTCACAGTCAAACTTCAACACAGCAAAAGGGTATCAGCAGGATGCTTCAAGGATCCATAAAGCAAGCAACATTTAAAGGCACTAATGATCTGAAAAAGAAAGTAAAAAAGGTTAACAGTTGTGTAGGTTAGTCAAGTACAGAAAACCAAAAGTTCAACCATGATGGACAGGTAACAAAGCAGCAGGTAAAAATCAATATTAATAAATGCAGAAGAAGTGTCACTGAAAGGTAAAGACAGAATTATTAGTATGGTCAGCAGCCTTCTAAATTAAGCAGACCTAGTACAAACAAGAGGATTACAAGCATCCCTGTGGAACTCAAGGAAGATCTCTGTTCAATATGAGAACATAGCTGTTGAAAATTAAAAGTATCAGAATTCAAAAGATTCAAAAGAAGCAATGGTAAGCACTCGCAGAACTGTGGTATCTTCATATAAAACTAGTGCTTCATTCTCAACCTTTACTTGAAAAAAGCTGCTACAGTATTAGATTAGGTGGAGAATTAGAAATTAGTACTGTTAATACAAAGAATCACAAAGCAAGACAAGAAAAAATGCATGGGTATAAGTAGACTTAACAACATAAATAGAAAGGAAATAATTTACACCAAAAATTCAGATGCTGCTCAGTGAAAGTGGGAAGTATACAGTTCAGAGGTGTGCTTTTTTTGATGCAACGCATAATTAAATATTCAAAGTAATTTCTAGTCCATCTTTATAATAAAGAATCTGCCAATAGTCAAAGAAGCACAGAAAACTAGACTGGGATGATGAACATCACGTTTAAGGATCCAAGACTACTTCTATGAAGTACTAGTGTAAGATCCATACCATAACAGAAGTATTCAACATTTGCTTCCTTTAACACTTCTTGTATCTGCTACAAGCTATTCATCTAGATGAACTCCAAATAAACCCCACTGCCACAATTTCAATGCTAAAATCACCATGTTGGACCTGTGGGGCCGGGGGACAACACAGGAGGAACACTCCCAAAACACCACCGCAGAAATAAACTTTAAAAATCAAGGTCCTGAAGAGCAACACTGGAATGCAAAACACACACTATAACTTGTCCTGAACAGCACTACAGACTTCCAGATTTTGGTTAATAGTTTAAGACAAATAAAAGAACTCAAAAATTCTTGATAAAATGATTAGTTCTTAAGTGTGAAACAGCACCAGTCCAACTGCTAAAAGGCGTTTTAATGCATCTTATATATATTAAAAAAAATAGTTCTATTTCAATTTGTAGGCCAGTCCTTTTCCTTGTAAGCAGTGAAGGCTCCCAGCACAGGTCAACTTGCATCTAGAGATAGTTCCTGCACTTCCACATAGAAGAAACCTAATGAAACAGACCTGGGAGGACTGCAGAGCCAAAGATCAGACCATTTTGGTCCTGTGAATCAAACTTTTGTGCCAGATGAATAGTCTGAGACTTATCATGTGTACTACAAAAAAAAAAAAATCACTAACAAAATCTGTCAAGAATCTCTTGTCTCTTGAACTAAATATAATGTAAATAATATTCAAATTATTTAAGTATTTGGAAGCACCCTGTTTTTAAATGAGTGTCCCTGGAGCTATTGTTTGTTCTCATCCTAAGACAAACATCATGCCCTTTCCGCGATAGAAAAAAAATATTTAACAAATTTACAGCTAACGTATAGTTTACCACCACACACACAACAAAGAAAGGACAGTAGGGTACTGTTTTGCTAAAGCAGCAACTTGGCACTGAAATTTATTCTAAATTACCTCCATTCATTCTTTTTATACCTTATTCCTGAACTCATTTGAGCAAATCTAGTTTGAGATGATGAGGGGGGAGGAATAAATCTTTGTATAAAAGTGAAACAGTACTGCCTCACCACTAGGCTATGCAATGACTGTCACACAGTATTTTTAAAACACTTCCATGACTTTCATTAGCATCTTTGAATTGTCCTATTCCTACAGGAACAAGGTATACATGAGAAACAAGGTATCCTCATTCACGCAGCTTACAATTCTGAAAAGCCAGGCAGCATCCAATAATAGTCCAAGTGTTATCATTATCACCTTGATCTCAAGGGTGGCTTGCATGTGGTGTCCTTGCCAGGTACCATTCATATCATTTTTCTGAAGGCGATCATGCTGCCACAATCTCCCTATCAACAATCATTCAAAGAATATTTCTCTCTGATGTTCATTTGCATTTTACAGATAAGGTAAGCCTGCTAAAATTCAGCAAATCCAAATTCAAAGCACTAACAATAGCACTTAAGGCAGGCCAACATCACAGGAGCACATGGACAAAATTCCAAGTCACAGAAAAAGATGAAGCTGGCACCAGAAAGTGAAATGCTTTCTCCAATATAAGCAATCCTTTGTATTTACAAGAAAAACTAGTTCTGTGGTGTTCCAAGCATTCAGAGTAGCATGATTTTCGCTGCCTTTGCAAAGGAACAAAGTTGACAATAGCAGTGTATAAAAATACATGGTCAGTTACATAGTTTTGGTTTGCACAGCTGTTGGCTATGTTCATTTACAGTTCATGTAGTGCCAACATCATTTATGTAAACAGAAGAGGCTGGTTCACTCCTGTTCATCGCCATAAAAGTTATTTCTCTCAGCAGCTGCTGCACAAAAATCAGTTTCTATTTCAGTATCTCACCCTGTAAGTTTATGAAGCGGCAGGTTCTAGAGACTGCTAAAAACAAGAAGGACCTAAAGAAACTTGACCGTATTTAATAATAAACGGGGAGGGGGGACAGACGACGCACACTTCTGCTTTCTTGGAGAGAAAGAAGGCTGTAACCCTCTGTTCACACGGGTAAAGTCACATGAAAACCAATTTGCTTTTAGGCAACTGCTTGGAACGGGAGCCTTAGTTCCCCCGACCCTCTTCAGTCAGCTTTATAAATTAAAAAGGAAATAAATAAGGTTGATCCGGATTCCGGCAGATAAGACAAAGTCTAAAATATTAGTCACATGTTATGTAATAAACATTAAGTGATCGAACTTGATGTGACAGCGGTGCCGCGGTACGGCGGGGATGCTGCCCCGGTGCTCACACACACACACACGCGCTCCCGGAGGCTGCCGACACGCCGCAGCCCCCCGAGCCCTTGGAAGCAGCAACGGGACACCCCAGCCCCCGCCCGCCCCCTTCCCCGGCCAGCGGCCGCCCAGGAGCCGCCGGCAGGCAGCGCGCAGGCGGCGTGTGCCCGGCCCCCCCGCCCCGCTCCCCCCACGGCTGCCCCCCGAGCAGGCACCGCGGCGGGGCCGCCCCGCTCCTCCGGCCGCCCGGCGGGGAGGAAGCGGCGAGGGGCCGAGGCGGCGGCTCCCCCGCCGGCGGCCGGAGGGGGGAAGAAGCCCGACGCTGCCCTTCCCCCGAGCCGCGGGGCGGCAGCGCGGAGGGGAAGCGGAACCCGAGGCGCCCGGAGCCCGCACTCACCTCGGCCCTCTCTGCCGCTGCGGGGCGGCCGGCGGAGGGCGGCCGGCCGGTCGGTCGCTGGCGGGAGGCAACGGACGCCGCCGGCCCCGCCGCTGCTGCGCCTGTCACCGTGCGCCCGGGGCGGAGAGTCCCGCAGGGTAAATCCTCCGGGCGGCGGCGGGGACGGGCACGAACCGCGCACCGGCCACTCGTCGCGGCGGCCGCTACCTCGCACCAAGTTGAGGCGCGGCCGCCGTTGCCGTCGCGCAGCCGGGCTGCCGCCGGCGGCCGCCGCCGCTACAGCCGCGGGGAACCGGCGCCTCCGCTCGCCGCCTGGCTCCGCGGACGGGGAGGTAGCGCCGCGCCGCCGCCGCCGCCTCGGCCCCCCTCTTCCTGCGGCTGCCGGGAACCGCGCTCCGGGCGCAGCGGCGCGGTCGCACGGAGCCCGGCGGAGGCGCCGCCGCCTCCCTCAGCGCCCCGGAGCCCGCAGCTGCAGCCCCCGGCGGCGCCCGCTCCGCATGCCCCGCGCCCCACCGCTGCCGGCGGCGGCTCCTGCCCGCCCTCCCGCGCGCGCCGCTGCCGCGCGAGCCCTCCTCAGCGCCGCGGCTCCATCGCCGGCGCGGGGGGCGGCGGCGCGGGGGGGCGGGCGCAGGGAAAGGGGCGGTCACCGCCCCGGCGCGCGGACACGTCCCCCCGCGCGCCCGCCCCGCCCCGCCGCTACCCCGGATGTGCGGGGGCACCCGGCGGCGCGGGGAGGGACGGACCGTGGCGCGCGGCCGGCGCGTGTGCCCGCCCCGGTACGGCGGCGCTGGCGGCCGCCGGCAGCTCTGCCCCCCCCGCCCCCGCGCCGGGCGCGCTCGCCTCGCCCGGTTCCCCGCCAAGCAGGCGCGTGCGCGCGCCGCGGGCCCGCGCCCCCCAGCCCTGTGGCGGCGCGGCGGGCGGGCGGCCGTGCCTCGCGCGGGGGCTGTGGCTCCGCACGGGGCGAACGGCTGGCGGGGCGCGGGCCGGTGCGGTGCGGGCACCCGCTGCGCCCGCCGAAAGGAGGTCTGGGGACCCGGGGCTGAGCGAAACGTCGCGCCGGGCCGTGCCAGGCCCCTCCGAGCGGTGCCCCCCCGCGCCAGGCGCTGGCCGCGGGCGTGCGGCCCGTTGCAGCATCGAAGGGTGACAGCGTGCCCTGTACCAGCGTTTGTGTGCAGGGGTTATTTTACACAGCTGGGAAATCACTTCCAAACCCCCCTCGAGACATATTTTGACACTTGAATTCTGGGAAGTGTTTTTCCCTACTCTTAAATTCGGCTTTTTAAAGTTTATAGATCAAAGATTGTGTGCCCTCTTTAAAAGGTCCAACTAGCAAAGTTTTCAGCGAAGGAAACGCTGGGGTTCCTTGACGAGTGAATATTAAAGTCTCTGAAATGATGTATAGTTTTAAAGAGGTATTTGTTTACAGAACCCAAAACCCATGCTGTGCTCATTATAAACATATTTAACAAGTTCCTTGGCAGAAACCCTATATTCTAAATACAATTTAAATGGGGAAAGGAAAAAAAAATAAAGACAGTGTGCAGACCAAGTTAGGTGAGTGCCGAACACTGCTATATCGACGGGGTTTTTTGCTGGTGCTTCCATTTGTTTCTCTCTTCAGAGCTGTTTCTGTTCAGATGCTGACTCGTTCTAGTCCTTTACCCACCACACACTTGCAGCTGCCACTACCCCTATGGTATTTTTATTTTGTCTAACCCCAAGATTAATTTTCTTACTCTTTGCCACATACGCAAGTGCTGCTTGCTCCTGCCTCTCTCAGAAGTAACTTAGGCCTTTTTTTAAAGGCACTTAGGTTTCCCAGCCATTCCTTTGGGACATTTTTTCTTCAGACAAACCCAGCAAGCTCCGCCGAATCCTTGTGTGCCCCCACAGACCTGTTGAGGATGAGTCCTTGGTTTGCTGGGCAGAGAGCATACAGAATCCTGTTTCTCCATGTATTTTGATGCACGCATATTTTGACAGCTGTATACTTGCCTACTTTTGCAATTGCTAAAGAAGATATTTCAGCCCCAGCATCTCTAAGCAGGATGAGGCAGGCAGCAGCACAGTGGTTGCACTTGGACTCCATCTGCCTGTTCCTCCCTCGCTGGGGACAGTCAAAAGTGGATGATGGATTCCTGAGGAGAGGAGACATCTAGGCAGGGTAAGCCAAGGAATAGACTAAAAGTGGCTTTGACTAATGTTGACTGACATAGTTCTAGTAAAAAACATTTTGAAAAATGCTAAAAATTGTAGCTAGGTGACAGAGTAAACATGCATGTAAAAATACCAAGGTAGCCAATGCATAAACAGTAGGACAAGGAGGCATTCTTCGCCCAGCGCAGGACTCGCACATGTGTTCACCCTCAATGAGCTGAATGGGATTCCTTGTGTGCTTAAACAACTTCAGTGTTTGAGCTTTGCTGTATTGCTCAGCTGATACATTCACCAGGGACTGCGTACTACAACAGGCAGCTTCCCTGTGAGCGGTAACACACGCCAGTGCAAGAACTATAGAGCTGCCTTCATTTAGCATTTATGGGCTGGGGATTGACTATGTGTGTATTTATACACAGGCAGGTAATATAAGAAGTATCAGGCTTTCCTATGCCAAAAGTGTGTGTTTTCAATTTATACTAAAAAGTTTTAGGAAGAATGATCTATTGTATGCAAGCAGTTTACTGCACGCAAGCAGCTTAACGCTTGTTCTGTTATGATTGATGATGCTATAGGACATATCCCAAATCCCCATGGTGGAGTATCTTTATGACACCTCAATTATCTATTCTATTGCATTGCAACCAAGTCCAGGAAACTCACTTAACAAAAATGTTATCAATTTTGTGAAAAAAAGTCAGTGTGAGACATCTAGATACAGCCAAAGACACTTTAAGAAGCGATATGAATTCACTAAACCATGTAGATAAGAAGGTGTAATTTTGGAGTAAGTGTACATTCAAACATGTAGTCTGTAATTTAAGGACTAAGTTTATAGCATTTGTATTAAGAGAAGTACATTGAGATTCAGATTTATGGATTGTGGAGCACTACTAAGACAAGTTTATAAAATTATTATTGGAGGGATATTTTAAAATATGTACATCCCCAAGTCATGAGAACTAATAGATTTTAAAAATCTTTGTGATGGTTTGTAATTACAGTCAATGCTATTGTTATCCTTCTGATTTCATGACACTCTCAAATTGCTCTGACATACATACTGCAGAAAGCTGGGGGGGGGGGGGGGGGGGCGGGGGGAGCGGGCAGGATTTCTAGGATTTCTCTTGCTTTGGTTACTTGTTTGTCCAAGCTGTGCCACTCCTCTGATGTGCCCAGAACCCCACAAAATACCAGGTCTGGGGAAAACAGCTAGTACACTGCAGAGGGGACCCCGCTGTGTAATTTGTACTGTAGCAGGTACTAACTGGCACAGTTTCCTACATCGGTCTCCATCCTACATGCGCAGCCCTCCTACAGCTGCAGAGAGGTGAATTGACCAGGACAAATGCCAAAGCTGCCAGGCTCAGGGCAGATGAGGAACTGAAGTTCAAACTACCTGCAAGGTAAACAGAGGCACCAGGTGCCAGATCCCAGGGTATATGCAACTGTAATTCGTGTCAGCAGCATGGCTTAGTGTCATGAGGACAATAGCCAGGAGCAGCCTTGCCAAGGAATCCTCACAGAACTGGGATTAAAACATTCCCCAGCTGAAGCAGGTCACTGTGTCAGAGTTTGGCAGTTCACTGCATATTGGAATCTGAAGCAGCATCCCATTTGAACGGAATACAAACAAGCAGTATCTTAATAGAGGTCATTTTGCACTCATTCAGTATTTAAATGGCATTTTAAAAAGAAAACCTTAGAAATAAAAAGTATACTTACATGCCAGATACAATCCACTTTGTAAAAAGAAAGGAATGTATAAGCACTGTCTTCACATCAACTTTGGGGTAGGGTTTGTCCCATCAGAGCTAATTGCCAATGAAAAAATTGGCATTTATTGTTCAGGTTGTTACAAAAGGCGTCATAAAGTAACTTTATTGTAGCAAATGTTAAACTATATTTGCATTATTTCCATCGCATTGTCTTTGTTTTACAAGCTGTCTGCAATAGCTGTTCTTGGAAGGTCTCCAACAAAGCATTCTCTTTGGGGCTACTAACTGCAAATAAGATTAAAGCTTAATATGTCTGGTAATCAGTTTTCTTTTAATGAGTGCAATTTGATTTCTTATGGTCAGCTGGGATCCCATGTATCCTCATCTCTTCTGTTTTTCAACTTGCTGCTTTCAATAACCCAAAAAGGCCATTTGCCAACAGATGTCCTTTCACCACTTTTCCTGAATTGGAGTGTCATCTGAGAGGTAGTCATAGATGGCTTCTACTCCAGAATCCAAGACTTCAGTCTATTAAATGTGACGACTTCCTTTTTTCTCCAGCCTGGGCAAGAACAAAGCACTTTATGTTCTCCATTTGTTCTGCTGACATGCAATGAATAAAGATGGGTAAAGCTCATTTGCTCAAGCCAAGCAAACAGGAGCAGATAATCTCTGTGCTCCTCACCTATACCACTGCTTTGCTCCAAGAGAGCTGTGATTGTACTAGGTGATTTTTTCTTCATAACGATAAAAATCCCCTTTGGGGCAAATGGCAAGCAAGAAAAGGAGAGCACCATAAGAACTTGTCTATCCTTCATGAACCTAATCTCACCACCCAGCTGATCTGATCTCACCTCACTTGTAAGGGTGGGAGGAGGGAACAGCTGGGATCTGTGTTGGTACCCCAGAGGGGAGGGTAGAGCACCTTCTCAAGTCCCAGGGTGCAAATGTCCCAGCACTCTCATGCCATGGATGCTCCCTGAGCCCATGAGTGCCCAGCTCTTGTCTGCTTTGCTCCTTTGCTGGGGAAGAGTAAGAGCAAGAACAGGTCTCCTTCACCCCATTCCTTCCCTGTATTGGGCTGCAACTGGGACACTGTCCTGTGTCTGAGGAGAAAGTTAAGGACAGAAAACCAGTGACACGGGACTGGCAAAACTGGACTAGGTAAGCCTAACCCTACAGATATCATGCGAGTTTGACAACCTGATAATTACTGAATCATTTGGTACCATGTGCAAGCTGAACAGCAGCTGCACAGTGCTACTGCCATCTATGCTGCAATATTGTACCACAGAAGGGTCAGAAGTTGCAGGAAACCATGAATAATGAAGGAAAGCATTTGGTAAAAGAGAATGCTTTTGGCAACTCCTGCAGTGTCTTTTTTCAATATTCCTAAAAAATCATCTTGACTGATACTACATTTTTTCTGTTGGGGCCTACTTGGAGCAAACCACCAGAGGCTAACATTGTCAGCGTGTTAGTTCCTCATCAGGAGCTAGTTTCTCAAATCCCAGCCCTTAATTTTTCACTTCTGTTAACTCTCCTATGGAAAACAAGCTTTAGGACAACATCAGAGCATATCGGTATAATCATCACTTTGGTTGTCAGAGGTCCAAGATGATACAAAACAAGTTTGCCAAGGAAGGAGGTTGCTTCTAGGTATAAACATTGCAAAGAATGTAAACACCAGTTTTCAAAATGTTAAAAATGTTTTGGCAGGTATGAAAGTGCTTCCATTTCCATCTGCATTAAACCTGGAGCTTATTCATCATTCTTACACAGCCTGTTGTTATTTCATATGTTGTAATTTCTTTGGATACTTATTTCTAAGTTTGTTACAGAAAAAAGAAGAGTGTATGTTTCTAGCATATTTCTGTTACAGCAATGACATGTTTCAATATATTACAAAACACTTAATCCACAACTACAAAATGTGGATGTTTAAACCACGAAAGAAAAATAACTATTACACTTCATTCAAATACAGGTGTGACTGAAAGGACTGACAATTTATCAGAAACAGCTCTAGCCTTTACAAAGTGAAAGTGACTGGTCCTATTCTGAAAGAAATATGAATGAGCTTTCTCCCAAGAAAAATAGAAGCGGCTGAAGGCAACACAAAGGTATAGTAAACCTCTAAAAGATGAAGTCTCTATTTTATTTTTACCAGAGTAGCTTTATGTTATGGATAAACAAAGACAAGATGCAATTTTATGTAGCCATTTGAAAGTTCATAAGCCTGGTTAAAGCAACTTTTCTCAAGCAGTCTTAAAAACAACAGTGAAGCTAGCAACTAATATGTTTGCCTGATATACTGTTGCGTCTACACAATAGTAAGGTCTGTCTAACACCATCCGTTCTCCCTGCAGATGGGATCCCAGTGTTCTGATTTCAGCAGGATGTTTTTGTCATTGACTTAAAAACAATAAGTGATTAAAGCGAGAGCAGATACTAAATGTTTTCACATAAAAGCCTGTCACAGATTACTCACCCAAATGCTTCCACCTATCCTTCACTATTTACCATTGCTGTTAACACAGTGGGTCAGCAACATAATTTTTTTGCCAAATGAGAAGCAAGGCAATCTTGTAGGGGATGCCTGAGGCTGCTTGGAAACCACTTGCTTGAAGGAAGAGGAGGTACATTCTGAAAAGGGACTGTAGAAGTGGCACCCGAGGGCTTCAACTTTGTACTTTGATGGCTTCTTCAATAAATAGGCTCTGTTTATCACATACAGAATAGCAAAGGACAGGAAATGGGCTTCCCACAGGCAGGTCTGCAAAACGAAGGTACCGTCTGCTCCACACATCATAGATCAACCACAATAAAAAGGCTGAATTCATCAGTGTAGAGAAACACTGCATCCTTAAATTATGCCTTCAGTGACAACTGAATAGTCCATTTGCCTTCAGCAGGTTTCTAGCGGAGTCAATGATTGGAACTTAATAAACAGTTATGTTAGAAAAGCGCTATTTGTTATATATATGGCTTGTGAAGCACAAGCAGCAAAAGCAAGCAGGAACATTTCGATTACAAGTGGCAGGTAAAGGAAGTGGACGGATGTGATAAAAATACACTACTTACCACTCACCTTTCAGGTAAAGCAAGCCCTTAATAAGTATTTGGTAGGTTTTCCCATTAATCTGGTGCTCCTACATTATGTGCGTTAATTAGCATTCCCACATGTTATTTCCAGCCAAAAGACTCCACCTATAATCTAGATTCCAGTTTTATTGCCCAATTAATGTTTTAAAATGGTCAACACCCACTGCAATTCAATGATTTAATTACATTTACCATTTACCTAAATGACATTGCAAATGAGCCACACCTGCACAAAGGGATGGTTTGGGTCAAACCAAAGGTCTGTCTAGCTTCATATCCTCTCTCTGACACCCCCTGAACTGGGTAACCCAGAAAAGATTACACGGGCCACTATAAACCCATGGTGGCACCTCTCTGGCTTCCAGCTGAACTTGGGTTTAGTTTCTGTTTTCAATAAAAAGGTGATTTGCAGTTCATTTATTTTCTACAACTTGCAGAAGTCTGCAGAGGCAGTAATCCTGAAGATCATCCTCATCTGGGTCTCTGCTTAAATATGTGCTTAATTGAAATGTACTGGCAATACTTAATTGCTGCAGGTGAACTTTGTAGACATGAAAGCTGCTAGCAAAAGCAAAAGGCAAGTCTTAATTCAGTTTCTCCCTTCTGATCTCACCAGACCATAGGGATTCGCATACTTTCCCTAGGGTTTTGATTTATTTGGAACCAGTGGATGACATGTTGAGGGGGCCAAATAATTTATCCAAAGTATAAAAAAGGCTTTGCTTTAAAACCAAGGAATAATCTGTCACTCAGAACTTCTTTGCTAACAATTGTTGAGTATTAGGAAATTGTCTAACATTCTTAAAGCTCCATTCTTATTCTTAAATCCTATTACCCCACAATCTCAAACTATATGCAAGTATAAAATACTTTACCTAGGATACGTTTGAGTAATAAGGGTATTCTAACAAGTTTTCTTCTGCCTTGCTGTGTGGAAATGATTTTGGATATTAGTACATTCACTGCCTTCCTTCTAGAGTTGCATGGATTTTAGAGCAGGTGGACAAAATTCACTCTGTCTGGAGCTGTTTTAATGCTTACTGCAAGATTCCTGAATCCTGCACCAGAACCAAGCACATCATGGCTGAGCACGAGCCCAGCGTGGAGGGTTAGAGGAAAAAAAAAAATATCCAGCACCTCAGGGTCATACTTGGCAGCTGCTGTTTCAGCCCTAGAGGTACAGCAGCTGCCACAGCCAAACCAACAGTGCTTGGAATGGACAAAATAAGGAAGATCTGCCTGAACTGTTGATCTACTTCTCCTTCCCACCTTGTGGCTTGCCTGAATTTTTTAACTCTTCCTTTATGCAGTGCAAATAGTTCTACCTGGAGAGTAATCTTGTGGATCCAGGAGAAAGGCTGTTTTCTTCCCTATTACGCAATACAGCCACAGAAACCTCCCCTCCCTTTCCCCCAGCCCCACCCAAATATTACATTGTTAACTTAAAAAGAAGCCGCATTATTTCTTGGATATATGCTCAGAAATCCTAGCACAGGTGGATAATAAAGAAAGATTATTTCATCAAATGTAACAAGCACAGAGACTGTGCAAGCAATGAGTTATACGCTTTGGAGATGAGAAAAAGATGTAGTATATAGTCTAGAACCAGCACAGCAGCATTGAAGTAAATTCAAGTATTTAATTTTATATGAATCTACTTTCATACCTTTATTTTCCTCCAGTCTTTTATTTTTAAAAAAAAAAAGAGAGAAAAAATATTTTGACTTTCCAGAGTGCCATTTCTGAGATGGTATCCCATAATGCAAAAGGAAAAAGTCTGCAAGCTTTCCAGTGTAAGTGAGCAGCAGATGTGTCCAGTAGAGCTCAGTAAGTAGGTATTTCCAGAGAGCTTAGATAAAGTGCTTAATACAATGCCCAAATACCACAAGTCCCAGTGGGATCTTGAAGGTTGCTGTAGAAGAGACAATGGAAGAAAGTCAAGGACAGTGCAAGAATGTGATGTTTCATTTTCGAACTGTTCCGAAGTCCAACAACCTTTGTGTGAACCTGTCAGTCTGACAAAGTCAACAGCAAGATGCAGCGTGTGGCGGTGGCCATGGAAGGTAATATAGTACCTGCTCAAGGTTATAAACTGCATTCCACTTGCCTGGTACTAATTCTGGGGCCAATCACTTCCATCAGAGTCAAGAGTAAGCACAATATCATAATTTCCTAAATGTTGTTTTAAAGTTGCTCTTTTGCATCTAAACAAAGTCTCTCTTTTTGTCTGCTCATCTGAATGTACACAAGATTTGAGTATTATTGAGTGTTTGGAACACTGGCACTTCAGTCACTGCAAGTCTTAGGTAAGTAAACATGTTGTACATCCACCACATTTTTAACCCAAGGTTCTCACAGCTTTTGCTGATGCCACTGTCTCGGTCCCATTCTTGTTAGACAAACAGCTACACATATACCAAGGATGGGGGACACCACACTGAATCCAAACTAAACTTCATGTGACCCTGTAAAGCAAGTTACCCCTGCTTTTAGAGAGGCAAACTGGCATCTTGCCCCAGGTAACAAAGCAAGTCAATGACATCGTGCCAAAAGGATTCAGGGTCTTACCTCCCCTCCCACTCCTGTGCTTCATTATTGGGTCATGCTCCTATTTTATTACACGCATTTCCCTTTTCACTATAGCATACCACTGTTCAGCACAGTTTTAAGAGTAAAAGTTTCTTTTTGATTTGAAATGTCCTTCTTTGGATAAAGAGAATGCTTTGCATAAAAAGAAAAGTGTTTTCTTCGAAGATACACTCCTGTCTTGGAAAGTAAGTGTTAAATCTGTCTAGCTGAATATGGTCTGCATAGTTATTCTTTCAGAGTATGACTTCATCCATAGCACACGCACAGCCCAGAACACAGTAAATTATTCTCCCTGAAAATTCCTTTCATTACTCTCAGATTGTTAAACATCACCTAGTGGCAAATTGGTAACTGATGTCTGTTGTCTGAAATTGATTTGCAGGCTTATTTCTTTTGTTACACACTGGGGTTTCTTACCTTTTGTGTCTACAATGTAACTAAAGATGCAAATAGTTTAGGATGCAGAGAACATTATGGTAGCTGATTTGCTTTTTTCTAAACTTGTATTTATTTACTTTTCAAAAACATCTTTTTGTGTTGCAAACAATGCTCATACACACAGTTACACATCCTCTGGTATTACCTCAGCTGCAAAATACAATTTTCTACCCAACCTTTGATGTGGGACTTCAGCCTCGTGTGCAGCCAACTTCTGCCCATAGCCACTCTGACTTTGCAAAGGAGTGACCTTTTGAAATTAACACTGTTTTATTCATTCAGTATCACTACTCCAACTAGTTGAACAGTATCAGTATGATCTGAGGCCTCTGAAAGGAAAAGGTTTAATCAGAGACCCTCATTCAGTCTTTGGGAGCATTCTTCAGAAAGACAATACAGGCTTAAAATTGATTTCTTGCAGAACCTCTGAGTGGCTGCTGTGAAGAACAAGGAGACGGCATCGATATGAGTCTCATGAGGAGAGTTGCTTTAGCCTGAAGAATGCTGGAATTCCCCAAAGCTGAATGGTGATGAAGGTAATTACCGGAAAACATAGGCAATGTTTTGATGTTTCTGCTGTTGCCTTTTCTTCCTGGCTTTTGGGGTTGTTTTTCTGTTAGTTCCAGCAGTAAAGCCAGCATCTGCAGTTTGCTGCTGCCTACTCAGCTAAGCAAGTAGCAAGCATTACACTTCTGTTATGGCGGATCAGGCCCTTAATCCGAACAGTACTGTCCATAATGAATCAAATAACCTCCTGGGCATTTCTCTTATATATGGCACAGTTAATTACTTCCAAATAAATAACTTCCATAGGCACAAAGTGCTGCACTGCTTCTAACACCTGAACAGTGAACTCGGTCACATATTAAAACAGAGGAAATGCCTCCCTTTCTAAATTTCTTCTAGCTATGCTACAAATCAGCCACAGTTTATATTTCTATTAAATAGGCAGATTTTCCTTCCCTCATGTGTCCAATATATTTTTGCTTGGTTGCTCACCTTGCTAAATCCCAAACAACAGGCCCTGATGTTCTGAATGGCACTTTTATTAGGATTATTGTTCTACAGGCACTTCCCTGGAAATCTGGTTGAATTTTTAGATGAGTACAGATACAGAGGTAAAGAAAATAAATGTACAAAACTGATTATTTCTCCATTTGAAAACTAGTTTTCCTGCTGTTCTAGACAGATGGAGAGGAAAAAGATGGTACTTAATGAGGTGGGACGTATTGTACTTCTTGACAGCACTGCTGAGCCAGAATACCATTTTTTAACATGAAAACCAGTGCAGTAGATAATATGCCTTTCAAACACAGTTTTAAAGTGAAAACCAATACACAAATCAACTCATCTCACCTAATTTTCTCATAGCAATGATAGACTAGTTTGGTTTTATTGCCTACGTTTGTATTTATTACTGCTCCCTCTTCATCCCATTTCCCACCCCTCTCTTTTTTTCTCAAAAGAGAAAATAAACAGATGTTAGCAGAGTAACCCTTAAAATAAAAATACGTAAGAAACCATGCATAATCTCCCATGAATTCCTGCTAAAGGAATATGGTCATGCACTGTAAGCCTCATACTGACCTCTGGTCAGTGTGGGACGTTGTTTTATACTACCAGAATAGAAATGCTGTTCTAACTAAATCAAAAAGCTTACAAAGTTTATAAACTTAGAAAGTTGAGAAATTCTCTGCTGGCAAGGTTAAATTATCCTTTGTTCTGTAACTAAACATTGAAACCATCTGGGAAGAAAAAACCCCAAAGTGTCAATTATCTAAAATGAGCTTGTGCTTTACATATAGCTTATTAATAAATACATAATCAGACCACATCAATTCTACTGAGCAAATCCAGCCTGCAGGAAGCTTATTTTAGGCATGTGATTTGGGAAGCCTGCAGAAGAGGAGGCTCATCTAGAGCTGGAGCAGTCATTTGGAAGAATGCTGTTAACTTGAATGGATGTCAGAGGACCCTGATGGCTGACAGTTGGATACCTTTGGCTGTCAGCATCGTAGTCAACCAAAGCTGTGGTTTTCTACACTGAACTCCCCGCTACATAGAAGTCCAAGTTACCTTGACTATCAGTGTTCATCATCAGGTTGGAGCATTTACTATCCGAGGTCTATAAACCTTCCACTCTCAAAAATCCCAATGGCTGTAAGACTCTTTCCAATTAAGACCAAATCACACAACCCCTGCAGCAGTACTCAAAAATGTAGCTTTTGAAATTTCACAAATCCAACTCAGATTCTTCAAATGTAATTTTGGAGTCATTCTAATTTAATTGTTGCCTTTTGCCTCAGAGTTTTTTTTGTGCCTATGTGCTTGAATTGAGCATTTTCAAGCCAAAACCTAAAAGCATTTTGCTGTAAGTAACAGTAGATGTTAATGTAAAAGCTAATGGAGATTGTGCTTACCACTGAATAAGGCACAAAGGAAAATAACAGCCCCAAAGAATTTACCATCTAAGGGCTCATTAAATTCAGTGGGACTACTTCCAAGATTAAATGAACACTTCTGGGCTAAGTACTTGTGAGATCAGTTTCATTTTGCAGGCATAAGATACAAAATTGCCCCTTGAGACCGGGAGAATAATTCTGCGTAACAGGAGGCATGTACTCACTCTTACTATAATCTATAGCAAAACTTTAATGATTGTAGGAGAGCCCTCTGAATTGCTTTTACAATACACTCACTCATATACACTTCTATATACATACATAAAAGTTTTATCTTTATATATATATGTGACTTCCAGTTACATTAATATTAAAATCTTTCTATATTCATACATGTATTAAAATCCAATCTATCACTGCTGTATAGCATATAATACGAGCATATATAAGCTTACAAAGCAAGATGGTTAGAAGACAGGAAGCCTTTCATAAAGGCTGCAGCTTCATTCTCATAAGATATTAGAGGTCCCAATTCCAATTTGAGAATCTCATAATCTTATTGAGTATATGAAGTAACTCCTCTGCCTAGAGGAATTCTATCTCCAACTACGGTCAATTGAAAGTTTTCCTGAGCTTCCAAGAGAAATCAGCCCAGGCCTTGCTGCATCCAAACAGAAACAATTCAGACAAGACTATGGTGTCCCTGCTGATGCAGGGGGGTGGGTCTGGTAGTTACATATTTTAAAGCACCTAATAATTCAGATTCACCAATAAAAGGCGAAAAACAAAAAAACCCACACTCAACTAAACCTATTTTTTATGTGGATTATATCAGACGTAGCAAAATTCCCTCTTTCCAACCTATGGTACAATTTTAAACAATCAGAGTTTTATGAAAGTGAGGAAGTAGATATGACCACTGCTTTGAAATTAGCCAGGTTAACATTCTCGCAAGATATCAGGAATTAAACCTAGAAATTAGAAGGGATTATGATCTGCAAGAAACCCCCTACATCTCACCATGCTGTTCAAACTAGTTTCTAGTATTAATATTGAGCTCCTACCAGGTTGGGTTTTTCGTTTGTTTTAACACTAAATTGGGATTTATGCAAACATTCCTGAAACAGGATGAACTTATTATATCTTTTTAAGTAGGAGACTGAAAACTGCCTACACGCCTACAAAATCATCATTGCTCTATCAGTGAAAATTACACCCCATATTGCTCTGATTTAATCAAAAGCCAATCTTCTCAAGTTATTAAAAAAGCCTAGCTTCTTAACATTAGCTAATACCAACATTAAACAAACAAACAAAAAAATTAATAGCTGATCCAAGAATTAAGGAAAGTGTGAAAAGGAAAAATTATCTTGATATAATTGGAGTAGACTCCTTTCTCCAATAAATAAAAACAAAATATTGGCAATTTTCGACAAGCATTGGCAGAGCACACATTAAGAAAATCATGTACGATTTCATCATGGTAAAAGTAAGATAGCATCAATATTTCAGATTTTGTAACATCTGTTTACAGTCAAGACTTTTTTTCTGAAGTACTATAAATTGGCAATTGTTTATCTACAGTAAGGGACTCAATTACTGCTACCCCAGATTATGTAATAAGCATATTCAGTAACTGAGATAATTAAGCAATAAACATATACTTTGAGCTACAGCAAAGCCTTGCCAGCATTAATTCTGCCAAATCAGAAGACATGCACACACTGCAATGTCATTTATTTGCACTTCATTTCTCAGTACTTTGTCCTTCACTGTTCACTTCTGTAATGCTAATGTACTATTGCTTTGGAAATAATTAAAATTACAGTCTGACCGCATGCAGCTTGAAGAAATGAGTGCACGACCTTCAACACTACACAGAAACACATACATGTCTGATGACAAGGTTGTGCAGCATTAGAGAAACCGCTACATGCAAACTTACACACATTATAAATGTCAATACTCTAACCAAAATTTCGAAAGACAGATTTTGATTGCACAAAGATGTGTACACTACAAGCTTACATTACAGAAACATAAGTTTTAAAAAGTCTCCCTCAGAATCTCAATTTAACCACCAACATTTGTCTCCAGCCTTTAAACACGTCAGGAATATTCTTTATTTCCATTAATTTTTCATGCTTTTTTTTTGTAGGCCCAACACCTAAGCTGCTAATGGTTGCTTTGAAGGCCTAAACCTCCTTAAGTTTACTAAATCCATGGGAGAGCAAAAATGCTTCACACCATCAAACTTGCATTATCTAACATCTCTTAGAACTTGCTAATTAGGAGAGACAGAACGTCACTGCAGATTAATGCACCTTCTTTCACTTTGAGCACCTGAGCTGAATCTAATCTGCACAAAAGTGACTAAAAATCAATCTAATCTGACAGTGGTGAAATTATTAGGTATAATTATATGCATTCTCAGATCCTTAGCTGGAGAAGACAGATTCCTTAGAACCTTTCAAGAGGGGAATTTAAATTATATTTGTAGGGGTTTTTAAAATCAAGATCATGCAGAAAACATTTGTTTTCAATCATAAAAGATAAAAGGTGATAAGACAGTATCTTTTGCTCATATCAGCCCTTAATATTTGCTACAGGAAACAACAAACCCCCATGCCAGAACTGTGTTGGAGGAAGGAAGGAATTGGGGGAAGGGAAAAAATCCTTGAAAAGTACTCAGCAGCACCATTTTTCATTACCTGAAAACATGCATTACATTTTTTAATGAAGGGCTCCTCTCTGTTAAAGGGGCAGAGAGCTTAGCTTGCTCAGACAATGAAATAATTAGCAAAATTCCTTTTTTGCAAGGGGACATATATATAAATATATATATATACACACACACCCCTAATGCAAGCAAGTAAACTCGGCCCTTTTGCCAAACTCAGAGCAACGGACATGACCAGGAGAGCATAACCCTGACTTGAAGCTACTTTTTCCTCTCACTCAAGTTTGCTGAGCCATATTCAACTACAAATTAGGAAATAAAAAAGGCACTACAACTGGCTGACTCACCTATTTTTTGTTAATAATCTCAGCAATAACACAACACTAATCAATGCTGGAAAAATATAGTTTGTTTAAATACTAACCATGCCTATTGAAAAGATTCAAATGGGTTGCAAATTTTTTACTGTACAACATGACATACTCAACAGCACACAGTTAATGTTCTTCATCAAAATCTTTCTTCAAGTGGTAAAATGCATCCATTTATAATTCCAGTATTTAAAAAATGAAGACACAGATGAAATCACTGTATTCTGAGCATTAAAAAGCACAGCAATTCTATGCATCAGAACTAGGAATGTAATACTGTGTGTGTATTTGGTGAGAATAGTTTCTCATGTAAAAGAGAATCACATTGTTTGCTACTACTGTTGTATTTTTACGCCCACAAGCACATGGGCAGTGGAAATCCAGTTGATACAATCTATCTGGATTTGCAGAAGGTTTACAAAACCTAAGTACCTACCAAAAAAACAGTTAAAGTTCTTGCACAGATAGAGAACTTGTCAAAAAATAGAATATAATTGCCTAAAAGAGTTAGGGAAGTAGACTCCTGTCCTGGGACTCCGTGCTGCTCATTGTATTTATAACCAGCTAGAAAAAGGGTGTAGCAAGGTGGCAAAAGCTGCTGATGCTAGTTCATTATTTAGCATAGTGAAAGTGAGGGCTCATAATGAAGAACTACATACAGACCTTACGTGACTTAGTAAACAGGCAATAAACCACCACAGGAAATTCAATATAGATAAATATAAAAAAGGTACACAGGAGAATAAAGCTGTCCAAATTTCAGATATACAATGAGTCAACCAGTATCACCCAGAAAGAGAGACCTTCAGGTTAGGACAGACAGATTATGGAAACATAAGCTTGGTGCGCAACCGTAGTCAAGGAAAGAAACTAACTTACTCAAGAAGGAAATGAGAATAAAACAGAGAACATCCCTTTGCTACCTATAGAGTGCCTGCATCTTAAACACTGCGTGTGGTTTGTTCCCTCCATCTGAAAGGATGTAGAGCTGAAAAAGTTCCAAACAGGGCAACAAGGAGAATCCAAGCATCACCCTCCATATAAAAAGTAGCTAAGTAAGCTAGAACTCTTGAGTCTGGAAACAGAAATGTTTAACACTGAATAAAGGAAAGGTCTATAAAGTTTTTAGTGGCAAAGGAGAGGATGGATCTCTAATGTCTCTCCAAAAAACAAGTGCCAAAAAGGACCAAAAGTAGCTAGAAGGGAGTCAGGTTCAAAGCGAGGAGGAGGTGGGTCTTCACACACATGACTCAGCTGCAAAACTTCTGGTTGTGGGACACCATGAACACCAACAGCTCAGACTTGTTCCAGAGGCATTGGATGAATTTACAGAACTGGAATCTACCAAGAGCTACTAAATACACAGAAACCATCTACAGAACAAGTATCGTCTTGCGTAGTTGCCCTGTTTGTACAGTCTTCCCCACACATCTGCTTTCAGCTCCCGCTGAGGATGATGTACTGGGTTGAACACTCTGACCCCGTACCACTAGCCTCACATTCTCACTTCTCTGTGTGAAAGCACATCCCTTTTACAAATAACGATGGAATAGACAGTCACAGAAAACTGAACTGGAAAAATCCTTGAGAGGTCATCTAATCTACACTTCTGTCTCTTGGTAGAATCAACTGTGCACAATCTTTTGTGGCAGATGTCTAACCTGTTTTTCAAAACCTTCAAAAGCAAGTTTTTCAAGTGTGAAGCTGGCCTTCTCTGAAAAAAGCTCTTTGTAATACAATCTGAATCTTCCTTGCTGCAAAGTTAATACCTTTATTTCTTCATTGTTACAGATACGGAGAGAGATGGTCCCTCCCGCCTTGCAGTGTGGCCTTTCATATCCTTGGTCTTATCTACCAAAACCCAGAAAGAAAACACAAGCCCTCAAAAATTGCAGTAAAACTAATCATTGAAAAAAAAAAAAAAAAACCAAACCACCAATGCCCCCCCCCCCTTTCCCCAATACCAAAATTCCTCTACATAGTACCCATTTGAGTTCATCACAGAAAGTAACAAAACAGATCCTTCCAGTAGGGCCATTACTAGTACAAAAAATAATAGATGTATGTGTGGAATATGGTTAAAGAATGGCCTATGCTGCTCAGTGAACTGAGTTCGTCTAACAGACACAGAGAACTGTTCTTCCTTTTCCAAAGAAATCTCCTCCAGCCCCCTTCTCCTCCATATGCCACACATGTAACCCAAATTCTCTATCACTCTTCACAGATTACAATTCCTAGACCTCAGAGCATCCTCTTACTCTCTTTAAGAAAGATAGGAAAGATTTAAAGACAGTCCAGAAGTGTAATGCCCAAAGCTAGACATAGCATTCAAATTGAGCTTAACCAAAGCTTTGACAAGTGAAAGGATTACAGCATGTGCCTTGCAGGCTTCCTGCGTGTGTGACGTGTGTGTTTCAAGGCACTGTGATACCGCTGATTCATATCCAGCTCATAATTCACCCAGGCTTTGCAATGCCTTCTGCTGCAACTGTTATCCACTCATTTTTACCCCAGCCCATGATTTATGTAGTTCCAATTATTTTCAAATTTTTCTGTCTTGTAGAACACTTTTTACTCAAAAAGAGACGATGTTTTTTAGGAACATCACAGAAATTACACTGTTGCTAAGCAGTATCAATTTGCTTCTCTTGGTCACCTCACATGGACTCTAGGGATTTCCCAGGATCAACAGATGAGACTTCAAAATCACTAGCTATAGAAATAAAGCATGAATTTGTGCTTGTCTGTGCTGGTTTATTTATACATATATTTAAAAAAAAAAAAACCCAAACAACAAAACCAAAACCAGAAAAAACTTTTCTCTAAATTCTAATCTTATGCTCCTACCATCTCCTCTTGGCTTGGTATCATCTGCAAATTTAGTCAGGTTTTTTTCTTTTCTGTCCCATCATCTGGTTTGCACAGTAGCAACTCAGCAGAGCAGAGACCTTGGCTAAGACACTGAGTGCAATTGCAGTCTGAGTAGTGCAGCACCCACCACAGTGGTTTATCTAGCATCTGATTTCCTAGTTTGTATTTGAAGAAAAGAAAAAAAAAAAGGGGGAAAAAAAAAAAAAGAAATGAGGCTAACAAATAACCACCAAAGTCAAGATGTTATCAAGCAGACATTACATATTGGTTTCACTTTGCATCTTCATCTTTTGGGCTTTTTTTTGCATCGAGAAAACAATAGTGAGCAAAGAGATAACATTCACAAATGGCCCACTAACACTTAGAGATACTTTTGGCAATGTTAACTTACTCAAATTTATAAACTAATTGTAATAAAAATACCACAGCCTTAATCTACAGGCAAACACCAAATCACTATAAAACTGAAAGTGCTGTAGTACTAGAAGACTTGTTCTAACAAGCAGTGATGCATGAGCTAATCCCTATGAGCAATTTATTCAGTGACTCCAACCCCTGTTCTGTTAATGAATTCAATGGGACATTTTTATTTCTGTGAATTTATTCTTTATTTAATTATAAATAAATTAATTATATGACCATGCTCAGTCTCCAGATTGCTTGCAAACTATCTGCCATCCCACCAAGATCTTATGTTCATAAATCAGATTACTTACTCAGCTAATCCACATTTTTTTCAGTCTACAAACCTACAGCATTTTCAAGGTGGTTACTGCATTAAAGATTATGCAAATGAGCATCATGACATTTTTATCTTTCTCAGCTGAGCATTTCATAAATCAAGAACTTGTTCACATGAATAACTGCAGAAAACATTAATCAGAATCTGAATGCAAACTAAATAGCGAAATTAACCCATTTTCACTTTCAAAAAGATGAAATCTAATATGATAAATTAATTCATAAATCTTTTGAGATGGTGGGTAAATATGTTAAATATTGCATAATAAATAATTATCCAGGATATACAGAATACAGGGTTCCATTAACTGCACAATGGCAAATTTCTTTCTTTATTCTGTTTGCGTACACTGTGGAAGTTTAAAATCAAAGTCAAATACTATGTGTCAGTGTTTTTTCCAGTGTAGAACTTTATTTTACCATAGTGAAATCTGTATTTAATGTAACTTTTGGGGTTAGATTTCCCTTGCCTACACAATATTTTGGTCAAACTTGCCAGACACAGCATTGCATACAATTTTTGGTCAGAAGGTAACAACATTGATAAATGGTAAATGTGCTGCCAACATAACTTTTCTGAGTTAGTAGCAAACAATCCAAATGAAGTAAGACTAAACTGCAAACAGAAAACCACTTTGACTCTTCTCTTACAGCTCATTCTGAGGTGTCAAATTCATCACATTTTAAAGTAAACTTCAAGAAGGCGAGGCTACTAGAAAATAGGCACAAAAGGCATTTCTAAAGACCCTGCTTCTCTTTTTGCATTACTAAGAATACAGAAATGGCTTTTTCAAAATTTCTAACAGGAAGATTGCATTGAAAGTTACATACTTGATGTGTGCAGTAAAAAGGCCTTTAATATTACAAAAGTAGTCTCCTTAATCCAAAGTTCAAATTCCTATTTTAAAGGCATTCAACATTATATTTAAACAAAGCTAGTGCAGTGCCTGCAGCTGCAAATTGCAGGGAACAAATGCAAATCACAAGAGTTCACACTGCAGGCTCTGAAAAGTCATCAAAGCCTCCAAGTCCTTTTAAAGAATAATGTACAGAATGCCACCAGACCTCACAAGCTACCCTGCAGGAACCCATTGCTTTTTACCTGATAGAGCGGTGAAGCTAAGAACTTCAATCCCTTCTTTTTCCAGAGCCTCTATAAAAATGCAAATGACACCCAGTAGACACATACACAACTAAAAGAAAAGGTGTTTGGTCTTTTTTAATAAACCAAGTATTTTTAAAGATTTTAAAGCTTACAAATTACAGCACAAATTGCATCTGTGCAATGCTGCTAAAAATGCATAAATTAACAGAAAAGTCATCTGATACTGTTGCCAGGAAATTGTAATGGTACAAATTACTATGTAACCAACACTAGGAGACATTTCTCAACTGCCACAACTTCCTACATTGAGATCAACCTACCATATAGTGAAAAGTTATCCCCACTTTCTAGATACAGAAAAAGAAAAAAAAAGAGAGAGAAAAAAAGCAGAAAGAGGTTATTTAAGCATGTAAAAACTTAATTTTAATTCAGTGGTATACAGAGGGATTATATATATTCTCTTGCACCATTTTAATTAAATTTATTTATTTATTTAATTATAATTTAAATACCTAATAATCTTACAAACTGCAATATGGCCAATAAGTGAAGCCACATACAATTTCATTTTTAACCTGCCCATTTTTCTGGTAGTATAGAAGTATGAAGAGTAGGAATGCTGAAAACTAAACAGCCAGGTGGGATGTAAATTTGGTACTCAGGGAGATTTAATTTCAAAGCTTGGAACAGAATAAATTCAGTTGCAAAGACCAGCCTTTTCCTTTTGATGGAGCAGAAGAGTACCAAAGCATTTGATCCAAAAGCATTCAAGGTATTTGCTCCCACACATCCTGAATGTGGCCGTCTGAGAGTGTCCCACTGCTACCAGCCGCTCTGCTGGGCTGGTTCACCAGTACCCCTACAAAATGAGCTGGCACAACTCTCTACTCACTAGGAAGCTGCTCCCAGGGCTGGGCCCAGCAAGGAGCAGCTCTGACACAGCTTATGCTCTCCCAACCATTTCTTGCCTACAGTTCTTTTCTGTCAGCTGTCCCTGCATCTCCAAATACACATTACTAAGGTTCATAATGGTGGGCCATCCTCCTCCATTTCAGGTCAGTCCTTGCTGTCCCGGCAGCAGATGTCATGCCTCGCAGCCTACAACAGAGCCACCTGCACGACAGAGCTCTCCCATGACTGCTGTGGCTCATGGCTACAGCATGCACAGGGGCAAAGCGTGGCTGCCAGGGGCCTCACTCTCTCTACTCTGCTTTATTCTAAGTAATGCTAAAGATACTTCTGCTGGTTTTTGAAACATTTTCTTCTCTCATCACTTTCTTCCTCCACTAAGATAAAAAAAAAAATTAACCTTAAATTATCCTAATCATGAGGCCCCCACCACCCTTCATAAGCCTCAACAACTTCACACTGGAGTAATTCCCTCTGCATTATGAGAAAACTATCATTAGTGGTCAATTTTTATCCAGACAAAGGGGGAAAAAAGAACCCCAAATAACAAAACCAAAATGCTGCCTCACAAACCTACAATAAGAGGCTGAGATCTTCCCTAATTCAGCAGACTGCTGTATTTTTCCTCACATATTATTGAAAAAAGTAGAAGGGGCCTCTCCAGTTCACTGAGACTATTACTAACAGGCAGGTGGGTAACTGCTCACATCACAAAGTATGCAGGTCTGTTGCTGAGCTGTATTTAATTGTCTTGTTAGCAAGGCAGCATATAAAAAAAAAATAGACCTTGCAGTACTAGTGAGGGAAATGGTGTTCAGCTTGAGCCAGGTTCAGAATGAAGAGCAGGAAAAGCCAGGTCACACCAAGCCAGACTAGCAATTGCCATTTGCACTTCTTCAGGCAAGCCCTCATCCATCTCACAAAGCAACTGCCCACTGGAGTGTGTAACAGGAACCTAGCAAGACATATATTGCACTTACTCACCAGAACGCCATCTCTTAATTTTCAGCAGGGCTGGGTGTGGACAACCACTCAAGAAGTGGGGAAAAGGCAGCCTTGCAACTCCATAGCCCTTCCTACATCCCTCATTCTACTACTCAACTCCTGCAGACACTCTCACCATTTACACTGCCATTATTGCTATTTTCCAATGAGTTGTAGGCCTTCTGGGATTGTAAAGCATTTGGTACCATGTAAAATTGCATTGTACTTAGTATTGCTGCAATACACACGGGCCTTGTAATTTTTTTTTTTAGTAAACTGATGGATAAAAATGGGTACAGATAAGAGAATGCCTGGCTAAGTGCTATTTAAAAACTTTCACTGATGCAGCACTTTAATTCTCTGCATGATTCACATGCAACATCTACTTTGCAGCAGCCTTGAAGATGCTCCTCTCAGTAAAAATATCCCTATGATAAGGTATGCTTTCTTTTTTAATTGGGCATGCCTGGGAGCTGAGCACACAGCATGTGCATGGGAAAGAGATGGCATGTAGCTCTGGGAATGAAAAAAAGGCTGAGTAAGACAAGAACAATGCTTTGAACGCACAGAAAAGCAGATCTGGCTTTGTCAGGAGACATGACTCCCCTGCAATTCCCAGTGCCCTTGCCAATTACAAACTCGGATCACCATCTTGAGCATGTGATGGGAGGCTGTCATCTGAAGTGAGAAGAAACATACTGCATAGCACACATCAGCCTAAAACAATCACTAAGGGTAAATACAATCGCATGTACCAAGCCAGCTTGGCAATGCTGCTGCCAGCCTGTGTGCTCAGACAGAAAGTGACTACAGTTGGGAAGGAGATGGAACTTGGACGCTTGTATAAGGTCTAAGGTCTTGCTTACAACCCTGGCAAGCAAATTTTGTCTTGCTTTAGTGCTATATACACAGGTGCCTGGAACATAGCCTGGAAGTCCAGGCTTTTGTCTTCAACTTTTTTTCAGGCCACCTTCAAAGCTTTTGTTTTACACAGCACTGCCGGGCACCCCTACTGTGACCAAGCTAAGTCCTCATTACAGCACCGTCTATAAACGTGACCTAATTTTTATGCCTGAGTATCAACTTCTTGGACCTCTGTCTTTCCACAAGGCATGCGCTGGGGCAGGATCTCATACAGCTGCAGCTAGAAACCCAGTAGTCAGGCACTGCACAGAAGCAGCTGAAACAGATATAGTAGTAAGTTGACCGTATGTTGAATGCAGGTCTATACAAGCATAAAAATGCTAAAACAAGTTTTATTAGTTATCAAGCGGCTAGAGAACTGCCTGCACCCCGTATTACCACCAACCAGTTCTCTGGGCTAGGGTATGAAACAGCACAGACAGTAAGAGGCCTGTGAAAACGCTTTGGAGCACAGTCTGAATGAATCATCACTGTTTCAGTATGTTGCTCTGGTGCAAAATAACTCCAGATTCCAACAAGAGGAAAAATTGCTGGACCAGGTCATGTCAAAACAGGATGGAACCAAACAAATCTGTAACAGTATGAATTACCCAGCAATACACTCACTATCAGCTATCTGTAGTCATATTTTGAGATCTTTAGTGAGAACTGTCATTACTTGAAACTTGCATTGAAAAAGATCACAGCTGACGTGTGAACAGTCACATAGAACACTCACCAGTAGGCTTCTCAAAAGTCATGGTCTTAGAACTGAAAGGAGCAATTAAAACCGGCTGTGTGCCCTCTCAAGGCAACTGGGAAAAGCTGGCACACTGGAGACTCAGAGAGCTTTCTTGCAGTCTGTAAGCGTTCGACATAAACTTCACCTCACTTCGGGCAGGCTTAAGACAGCCATTGCCTGCAAACATGGCACCATACCCCAGCGCTCACGCTGTGGTGGGCGAGGCGGGGTCCCCCCACCTCCCACACTGTATATTCAGTCGAGTCTTACAGGTTTTTATTTCACACTTCCCAAATGACTGTGCACTGCACGACCCCGAGGCCTCCGTGACATACGGGACTCGGCGAGCGCTGCCGCCAAGGGCTGGCACACCCGAGGCTCCCCGCGTTTCGTCACCTCCCACACACACGGGGCCCGGCCGGGGCCGCGCTCCGCCGCCGCCAGCCCTCCGCCGGGGCCCGAGCTGCGGTGAGGAGGCGGGCGGCTTCCTGCGAGGTCCGCCCCAGCCGCCAGAGCACCGCGCCCGCAGCCCCAGGTGCAAACCCCTCACCGGCGGAAGCCAAACCCCCGCGCCCGCCGCCCCCCCTCCGCAGGCCCGGCGCGGGGGAGGGGGAGACCCGCCGCCGCTACTGCGCATGCCCGCCCGCCGCGCCGCCGGCCAGGGCTCGGGCCCGCGCCCCGCTGCGCCTGCGTCGCGCTGCCCGGCGCCCGGCGGGGGGAGGGGCCGCGCTCCAACCCGGTTCCGCTCCGGCGGCGCGCTCGGCCCGGGCGCGGAGGGACGGGGAGGGGGCAGCAATGGCGAGTTTGATCCCCGCGGCGGCCTCTTCTCCCGCCGGCGCCCCGCCCCGCAGCAAGAAGCGGCCGGCGAGCCCAGGCACCGGCAGCGGCCCTGCCAAGAAAAAGAAAGCGACGGCGCCGGGTGGCTCGCAGGTAACGGGAGCGGGGCGGCTGGGCGCGGGCGCGGCGGCGACATCCCTCCCCTCCCCTCCCCTCCCCTCCCCTCCCCTCCCCTCCCCTCCCCTCCGCGCATGCGGGCGGGAGCGCGCGGGGCCGCGTGGCCATCCCCGCCCCCCGGGCGGCGCGTGGTCCCGCCGGGCTCCGCCCTCTGTCGCCGTGTGCCCGCTGCTGCCACCCGGCCGCCTCCTCCGCGCCAGCTCCGGGTTGGGGCTGGCCGCCGGTGCCTGCCGCGGGGCCGGGCCTGGCGGTTTGTTCCCGGGCGTTCGCAGGCCGCGCTCCGCGCCTCTCCCTCCATTCCCCCCGCAGCGAGGGGGTGATGGGCCCCTCCGTGTGCGCAGCCGGTCGCATGCCTTCCTCAGCCGGGTGTGTGGCCAAGCAGCAAGGCGTAACCGAGGTGCAGTTAAAGCTCTGTTTGAAATACTGGTCGGTGTGCTGTGTGTGCCAGCGCTCTCTGACCAAACCCATTTGCAGCTGTGAGGTTTTTTTCCCTTTGCCTTCAGTAGCTTGCTTTGTACCGATATTACATATCCGAGCGCCGCATGCACACCGACGTGCACAACACCCAGATTGTGCGTGGTGATGGTTTTAATTTGAGGTAGTGGATCTGTCACAGAGGAGGGACTAACGCTCGGAGCACTTTTTAACAGCTGCTAGTTCTGTGGTGTGCGGCTTAAATACAGTTTTGCGTTACGGCCTTCTCTCAGTTGAGCTGAGTGGGCCTAATGGTTAAATGTGAGGTGAAGATGTAACTTCAGAGCCTGAGTTTTGGGGAACAGGGTCAGGGGAGGGGGAAGGTCTGTTAATGTGAGTTTCTGCTAACCTCCTACTCCCAGTTGCAGCGGGTAGTGCAGCTTCAGTTTCTGCATCGTGTGGCCCTGATGTGCAGCTCCGCAGACCCATCCCCAACTGATGACATCTGCCTCTTGATCATGAGGTAGCATCTCATACCCCAAAACTAAGTCCCTGGAGAAGTTCAGAGTCAGTGTGTATATGACACCTGTATAGACTTCAGATGCAGCATGTCTTGAATTACTTCTTTTAGAAGGACTTGAGTAGGTAAAGTGGTCAAAAAAAGGTTGGAAAAAATAGTAGTCTCCCCTGCCCCACCCCCTACCCCCAATGATTCTTCTGAGCAGTATTTCATTAACTATAGCAGTAGTACAGCTACAAAGTATGCCCTACTGCCAGTAGGTTGCTTGTTTGCATTTCACACGAGCCATCTGATCTGGGGAATGTTTCAGCGTTTTTCAGCAGATCTTCTCTCCAGACAATTAAAAGCCATTGTGCACACTTCAGAGCACAGACACAAACCCTTCCTCACTCTGAATGATGCTCTTGTAACACTTGTTTTCACCCGGTGGCAGTTACATAGTTTCTTTTCTGGTGGCCTTATCCCTAGGAGAGGGAGTATGAGCCACAGTGATTAATGTAGTTAAAGTGCACTGCAACTGTGAAAAATTACTGCCTGGCATGATCACGTTTGACAACTCTTTCAAGGTCTGCTAGAGGTAACAGTCTAGATTTTTCAGCATGGAGAGGACTGCTCTGTGCATGTGTGCACGTGTGTGTGTGTGTGTATACAGATATAAAACATTATATATATGATGTAAATGCAAATAAATCTTTTGTATTTTAAGAACTTCCCCAAAGCCTTCAGCCTCTAAAACTGTTTTCTGAATGTCACACCAAACTTAAACCTGTGGACGGTTTCCAGTGTTCTGAGACAATCCATGGTTTCATACTCAAACTGGGTTTTCATAGTGTGTGATAAACAGTTTTTGCAATTCTTCTCACAAGTGATTTCAGTGGAGAAAGGAGTAATTTCTCTACATTATGTCTAAGTCAGCATACGCATTCACTGACTTCAGCAGTGCAGATCAATCCCGTAAGGAAAAGAAAAAAATTAGTCTCAGAAAATGTGTAACCTCAGGAATGGGAGAAGAAACAGCTCGTTGATCTTCTAGCAATCACATTCATTGTTGCTGACTAGCTCTGGAGCGAGCCAGTTGAAACAGAAAATAAATGGGGGTTTCATGTTTTTTGAGTTAGAAACATTGGTCACTGGGCACTTTCTTCTTCAGTACCTTATTTCATCTTAATCTCCAAATGTCCTTATAAAGTACTTAGTTAATTGCTGAATAATTTAGTTTTTCTGGATAAGGAAACCTATGACAATGAAACACTCAATAACTGTAGTCCACTGAGCTATTCACAATATAGCCAGTCAACAAGCACTTATCACTCTATTTTATGACTTATCCAATCTTTAAGTAGCTCAGCCAATCAGGACCTAGATCGTCCATGAATTTTAAATACTTTTTCCAAATATATTGTATAGCGTGTATCCAGTCATTATGGGATTTTTATTTTACTTATTTAACTCCAAAGAAGTAACATTCACCTGACAGTCTGATAGGTACTCACCTTTAATACACAACACTTTCAGCACAGCTTTGGAGGTAGCACTTGTTAGTCCTCTTGACTGTTCACTTTCCTAATTAACCCCTTTGATATTTTTTAACAGCCTTTTACAGCATATTTTCAGCCTTTCAGAAGTCAAATATACTATGCCATAGCTCAGCAGGGAATGGTTTCCATTTTAAGTAAACTGACATTGTGAAACAGATGGAGAAACAGTGAATTATTTCCTTGGTTAACTAGAAAACTGTAGGTAAGAGGATCCCTACTGAGAGGTTTGTAACTATTTGCAGGGGTCAGCCTGGGATCTGGGGACTCCTTATTATATTAACTGGTACTTCTGCTGAGACCTTGTGCCTGGCCTACATGAAAATATACTTCACATTGTCCTACTGTGAATTTAACCACATCTGTGATTCCATATTCCATCACTATGATATTAAACAAAAAGGGGATTTTATAATTTCCGCAGATCACATAGTTTATTTTCCTTTCATATGGTTTATGTCACAAGTAGCTATCACAGTGCTCACCCTGAAAGACATGCTGCTCTGGTAAAAAAGTAGATTTCAAAAATGTGTTTATTTTTCTATATAACGAATTTGCTTAAGTATAGCGATGTAATTAACTAATTTGAGTAACTATGTGTATCCTACAAGCAGGCACAATTATCACACAGTATACGAATTTTTATAAACCCAATTTTGATTATGTTTCTCAGACATAGGAGTTGCTACTTTGTCTAAGATACACTTTAGGAACATTACCAAAAACCATTCTTCATCGTTTTGTATAAGCCCAAAGGTATTAAGTCATATTTGTTTTGGAAGCACATAGGGCTTGTCAGTCATGTCTACAGAAGGAGACACATGCTTTTTGGATATAATGCCAGTATTTGCCAAATGTAAAATTAAAAGCGAGTTTACAGGAAAGCATGATTGCAAATTGATTACATCACACTTGTTAGCATTACACAAATACTCCTCCCATGCAGTTGTGCCACTGAAAAATACCTGTCTTTGCTGCAGCAGAAGATTTTTAATGTTGAAGATTATTATGTATATTAAATGTTAATATTCATGTCTCAAAACCAGTGCTGTTTAGTGGTTTACGTAGCACTGTTCAGTTAGATGTCCTTGTCCAATGATCCCCAATAGCTGCTGTGCTGGTTCAGCTCCATTGCTGGCTCTTGTGCAGACTTGCCTCCAGGTCTCCAGTCTTTTTAATTGCTAACACTTAACCTGGGATAAAATCTTTGTCACTGATCTTAAAATGGCACCAGTTTACCTTAATGTTCACACCATTATTTTGTACATCATACAGCAACAGGAAGCTTTTAAGAGTATATTCTACATGAATATGTAATTGGTGAAATAAAATGCGTACCCATGACAGCTAGCAAGCTTTAAAGATAACATTTGCAGTGAGATAAGAGATGATTTGGGGGGCAAAAAAAAAATGACTCTGATTTTGTCAGAGAACAATTAAAGAGAGAAAATACGCTAAGTATTATGGTAAATGTATGTTTGCTTACGTTATTTGTGAAACAGCTTCAGACTTAAATGATGAAGTATAGGAAATGCTTTGAGAATGACATCATGTTTTGCCTTACATTCTGAATTGATGTAAACTGCCCTGTAAACTACAGAAATGCAAAGAGAATCCTTTTTGCTTCCTTCTTCTCCATCACTGTAGCAACAGCAGGTCTCGGTACCATTTAGAAAATAAAGGCTGAACTTCTGCAATGGTATTTAAGAATTAAATTATTAAATATATTGATCTAACCTCTAATTATGAATATTGTGGCAGTACTACTGGCAATCTCCATTTTATGTAACTAGCTCTCATATGTGTACCTAACACTTTCTGTATTTCTTGCTCTGTGCTTAAAAACAGAAACCCTACGACAATATTAGAAGATAAAGTACAAACGGTTTAAAGTTATCATCCTCTTAGATAAGCTCCTCTCACGCACAAAGTGAAAATAAAAGGAGGGAATCTAAGATACACTTAGAACTCCATTTTTATTTCAAATGAAACTGAATGCTGATGTTTTATATCATAAACTAAGATAATCAGATTAGAGTTCTGATAGACAGCTGTAAGTTCATCAAGAAGACTTAAATATATACATATTAACATGGTTACTGTTATGTACTCAGAAGCTGTTCACTGAAGACAGAGTTTACCCTAGTACATAAATAGCATGGAATTGGACTCTAAAGCATCAGTAAATTTAATCAGTTCTCCTGTTATGCTATTTTACCAAGGCTATCACTGTAAGTAGGAAACCATCAGATCAATTTTAAAATAACTTTGTTTTAAAAAGTCCATTTGATCTGGCTGTAATTTCCTGAAAAATGAGGTTGAGGAGAATGAGTTTAACTACAGAATCGGTGAGTACCTCTACAAGTACTGAGCCGAACTGCTGCTCTCACCATGTTCTGGGACAAGTACCTCTTTTAGTGCATCATAGTGTAATAACTTTCTAATCTGAAATTAAAAATTACCTACTTACAAATTCAGACCTTGTTTACGCCAATCACTATAACACTGCACTTATTCTAATTATTATAACACTGTTCCATATAACCTGTAGCAGAAAAGCATGGTTTTCCTTTGTAGCTGGAAACCTAATAAACAAGCTGCATTTCTCACCAATCCACCTGACCTGAAAGAGATAGCAGGGCCCTGATACAACATGCTGGTAGGGAGATGTAAGTACGTACATATTTGCCAGTTATTAAAAAGCTATCACATCATTATGCTCCAGGCGATGCTTTTTTAAAACAAAACAAAACAAAACATCTTTCAGCCCTTAAGGTTATGACAGTAACTGAAAATATATTAATTTAATGAATGAAGCAGTACCAGTCTGAAGCTGCTGCTTGCCTGGAATGATATCTTTAAAAGATGTAATGTGCTTCCAGGGGATGGTAACTCAAACCTAATTAAAGTGATTGAAATGACACTCTCACTGGATAAAGTCTAGATACCACGATATGGTGCAGTCGATTGCTAGTTATTGGTAGTACTGCTGAGGTGAGTTCAGCTCCTTACACACTTATTCACAACCCTACCCAAGAGTCTTTGCTCCTGCAAAACTAGCAGCCAGTTTAAAACAAATTGCCATGTCTTAATGAGACTTCTAGCAGGTAGTGTTTAAATTGGGATAGCTGTCCCACAGGTAGGTAACGTACTCACAGAGCATGTCACCAGAGCAGAGAGCACTGAAAATGCCCGGAACTTGCAGGCTTACATCTCTTGTCCCACTTAACCACAAAGGTACTTTCTGCTACAAAGTAATTGCTGTAAATCACTGAAGTACTAAGCATCTCTTCTTCCACAGGGTTTTTGTACTCTTCCCAAAACCCAGTTTATTTTCAGGCAGTCCATTAGTGAAAGCCAGGATTATCCCTAGGTACCAGTTTTTGTCACTTGCACATTTGAAGTCAAATCTGTTAAAGAACCAGAATCTCTCCAGTCCCAGATGGGGAAAAATGATAATTAAAAGACAATTAGCAGATTTTGTAGGGAAATCTGGCAAAATTTCTGTGTGTTTTAAGTTTAGCTTTATTCAAAGAAGGGAATTGCTTTTATGGAATAATCTAGTTTAAAAGGGAAACTGTCAAAAGTGAGAGCTTTGCTTGAAATTTATCACATATTGAAGGCTTTAGATGATCTGTAATCATAAAAGTATGTGAATTTCCAAACCAGACTACGCCAGTCTCAGAGTTACCAACCCCCCAACCAAGTGTGATTAGATTTTAGATTTAAAGTAAACACAGATGTGTTATGTTGTAGAAAGGCAAAAGCATCTGTGTATTGAGTTTTACTATGGCTGTCCATACGCTGGTGTCACAGGCTTTTTTACCCTTCAGCCCTTATCCTAGTAGACAATTTTAATTTCTCCTTTAGCTAACAGAAGATGGAGAGTCCTACTATGGTCATACTTAATTTGAGGATTCATAATAAACATATGAGAAACTTAGGAGAGCTAGTAAAGGTGGTTCACTGCTTTTATTGTAAGGAGATAAAATAGGATGAGTTATTTTTGTGAAAGAGAAAGAGCGCTCTAAAACACTGCATGCGTGTACTTCTGCATGATGTTTTTGTCTGAGAGGCAGTGCTCCTAAAAAGCAATCTGAGAATCCAGTTGGTCCATTAAAAGGTTCAGATTAACAAAAGAAAGCTTGGAATCACTTAACTGTTTAGATACTGCAGATTCAAAGAGGTATCAGACTGTTTTTCACATTTTTGTGAAGTCATAATGCTTGTGTTAGGTAATAACTTCAGTTTTTGCTTTAGCAAGGCATTAGTAGTTATATACATGTATGGATTTTGGATTAGAAAATCTAATAGAAATATTAATTTGGTAGCCTGGGAGGATTTTGAACACATTTTTTAAGCATTCTAAGAAAACAGAATGGAGAAATAGGCTATTTATTTAGACCTGCAGAAAGCCATAACAGTTGGAACACTCGGTGTTGTGAAATAACCCGGCCCTTGCAACAGAATTCATGGTCGTGAACAGCAGCCTGTCTTGCCTCACTGCAAAGCACACCTGCAACTTCAAGAGGCTCAATCAGGTAATCTGTTAGCTTCTCATGATTAAAAAGGAAAGAGTCCTAGCCGCCTCCTATCTTACATACCTCCACAATCTCAGCTGTATGCTCCTGCTGTCTGCATCAAGGCAGCTTTATGGTACTCACCAGACCTGCTCAGCCACTGACAGAAGTCATCAGTCAGAAGACTCCGTTAGCAAACCTGTCCCCTCTCCCGGGAAGCTGCATCATCTTCTGCTGCGTGGGTGAACTGGACTGATTCACAGGGAAGTCTAACAGGTATCAGCGAGTAGCATAAGGAGAAAACAGGACCACTTGGTGAGGAAAACCACTTTTCCACTACAAGTGAGCTATTTCATGAGCTTAGATGCTCTTAACTGCAGATTTCATTAGTTAATCGTAACAAACTAAATGAAAACTGGAGCAGTTCAAGATCTCATTCATTATAGATCCAGTGTCCCTGCCTGTGGGAAGACCTGAGGAGTAACAGCTTCAGCTGTCATACTGCTTGCCTGTCAGTCTCTAGGTGCCTTAGCTGTTTTTACAAACTCAGGCAAACTCTGTGAGATGCCACCAAAATAAGCTAGCAGGAAATACTACAGACTACTCCTAATTCTACTTCTCCCTGAAGATTTAGGCAACTCTTTCTGCTTGGGATTCAGAACCATGAACATCTGCCTTTCTGAAAGCAGATATTAAATTCTTTCAAAAGTAGAACAGAAGTCACACTTACGGCACTGATACTTGCTTTTTATATCATGCGTCCTTAAAAGTGCTTGCTGTGTCCTGCACTTAAAGTTGATCCAGTTCCTGCCTCTGCCTGAGGGGATTCAAACCCTCTTTTTCCCCATGCACACCTTCACCACCACTGGCATGGTGGGAGGGGGGCGTGGGTATGTTTCCTCCTCTCCAGCCAAGGATGGATGTTCTGTCTGTTCCAAAGAGAATGACTCCCTAGTCTGATATTGAATGCAGTTGTCAGGATGATCTGCTTGTGTGGTTTGGGTATTTATTTCTCTTTAATATTTTGTCTAATGATGATTTAAATGCAAAATAAACAGTTGTGCGAACAGGGATCAGAAATCTTTTCCTTCCAAAACTCTCGCCAAAAAGCTACATAGTCATGCCATCTAACAACATGCATTTATGTTGTAATAAAAATGCATCACTGTTAATTCAAGAAACAAATTTGAAATGGATAAAAGGAAACTATTTTGTGATTAATATGCAATTAAACTGTAGCAGAGTTCATCATTCTGGGAAGGGTGAATATCTGTAGTTACATGGTTTGTAATCATCCTGCCCCAGGATGTTAGTGCTGGCTGACTCAGAAAAATTGTCCTTGCTAATTATAAGACTCTGCTTTGGATAAGGAGCATTTTGGGGAATTAAAAGAAAAAACCTTCTGTAAAGCATTGCAGGCCATTGCTAGGGTTTACCACATGAAGAGAGACTTGAAGTATCGTATCTGGTCCTTTATCATTTTTTAAACAGAAAAAAAAAAGATTTGTTTTATATAATTTGTCCTTCATTTTCATTAACAGACAAAATATCGTGCTTCTGTGTACTTCTATGCACAAACTGTCTAATATGTGAATTACATAAAATTTAACTTAATTTAAAAAGATACCTCATTTTCCAAACATCCACACAGGCCTAGAGGTGAAAACCTTGTAAACAGTTTTAAGCAAGTTAGGGGTTTTTTCACTTTTCTGCCCTTACAGTGTTGGCATGCTAGTAGCACTACCAACCCCTGTGTACATAAGGATGCAACGTGCTTGTCACGACAGGACCATTTACTGCTTCCTCAGATCTGGGCTTTTCTGAGTTAGGGAAAGAACGAGAAGGGCATAAAAGGCTGAGATGCCTGTGATAGTTGGCACATTATTTAGGCAAGGTTTACACGTATGCATGGTGTCACTTAAGTGGTACAAGCCGGAAAAAACAAATAAGCTTTCAAGCATCCATGTCTTTTTTCAAATCTGAAAATACTTGAAACTTCCTAAGCTAAATACAGAACAACTGCTTAGAGTTTGGTTAGGTATGTATCAAGTAGACCATCTTTGAATGAAAGGTTAGTGGCATCTCAAGAGTACACGGGATATTAATCAGGGATGGGAGAGGGTACTGTGAAAATATAATCTAGGAGAAAGGAGGAGGGAGTTAAAACCCTGTAGAAAACTCTGTGAAAGTTATGTGCCATAAAAACAGTCTTTCTATTGAGTCCGTGGTGTATTGGTATGCAGTCCATCCAGAAGCTTGTCTTAATTTTCCAGATAAACAGGTACATTTAATAAAAGATGACCGCTCTATGACCACTCTGCCTAGCAACTTTGTTACATTTATGCCCTGAAACCATCAGGACTACAGCAAAATACCGCTGAAATGGAACATGCAGAAATTAGGGCAGTAATTAACATGAGTTATATGACTGCTCATGACCAGAAGAGCTTTTTGTTAATAAAACCAGTATTTCCTATTTCATAGGATATTGATTTCTAACTAGGGAGATGGAGAGTTGCCCGGAGAGCTGTGGAATCTCTGTCCTTGGAAGGTGTTCAAGACCTGCTGGGACAAAGCCCTAAGCAGCTTGGTCCAAGTCAGTTTTGACCCCGCTTTGAGCAGAAGGTGGGCTGGTGACCTCCCGAGACCCTTTCCAGCCTCCGTCTCATTTCAGATGTCTGATTTATATGATTTGGATAGGCATGTCCTCTCCCTAGACAAGAAGTCGTACACGCTTCCATAGGCAAGACAGGGCACCTCAGCTGGGTACTTTTCCCCATAGTGCATTAATGAAGTCCAAAACTCAATGATTGCATTTATACAGTGTTAATTCCCCCTACGCTGTAACAATGGTTATGTTTGAGCAGAACTGCTTTTCTCTGGGAGGAACAGCACAATGTTCTTACAGCAAAATTAACTCTTAAAATCAACAAACTGGAATATGAGGCCATTTCTCCTTAACATATGCATAGTGTGTTCAGGCTCCTCAAACCAAAGTAGTTAGCTGGAAAGTCCTTATTCCTTAAGTCGATTATCTTTGCATAGTCTAGAACTAGCAATGCTAGTTTGAATCTCACATTAACAACCTTACATTTTCTCAAGTCAGAAATTCCATTCTCTTCTTAATTTTCGTTAGACCTATTTGTTGCACCCAGAACTGCCTTTTGTTGCAGCCATAGAATGGCCCTTTTTATCCTCCTCCTTTCCATCTGTCCAAAATATATTATTTGCTAAATAATTCATTGTGGGAAGCTTCTTAAAATATCCTGCTAAACCCATCACAAAATATTAAATACTTTTCCCCTCTCACCTATGATCATGGGTGTAATACCAAAACTTCACTATTTCTAATGTAGTAGTAAAGTCAAGACAGTTCATAGTTCTGTTCTGTTTCAAGTCCAGTGAAAAGACAGTCAGAATACAAGTTTATATGCAAAACACTGAACTGTGGCACTTTTCAGATGTGCTGCCATTCTTCAGCTTCAGTATATAGTATCAGGGTGAAGTGTATGGCCACAGAACTTACATTGTTGAGTAAACAACCACCTACTTGTACAAATGTTTCTGCAGAAATAGTTCAGAAGTTTGCATTGAAATTAGCATCACTATACAACTCTCTCCTCCCTTTTCCTCCTGAGCAGCCTCAAAATAGTCTACAAGAGATACTTGTATTACCTTTTTTTCATCTAAATTAGAATTTGTTGTATGTTTATTTTGGTTCAGTCATCAGGTGGGGTTTTTTTCATTATCTAGTTAAACATAGGTATCCGTAGGATAATGCACCTACAGTTCTGCTGAGTACAGGAGACCCAGTCTGCTATTCAAAGCAGGAATGATTCATGTTGAGTTTGCTAGATAAGGAACATGGGTGTAATATTCAGGGAATGTACCGCCAGATATTCTTGTCCTATAGTTTGAGACAAACAATAAAGATGACGTTTGTAGTCTGAAGATTTTTAAAAACTGAGGTATAGGTTATTTTCTTGTCTTCTTTAGAAGACCTTTGAAGCATCTAGTAAAATTACTGGTCTCTGGTACGTTATGCCTTTGATAACTTTTTGAAGGTTTGTAGAAGGAATATTTTTATCCTCAATTGCTTTATAAGTGGAATGTTCCATATGTCAGCGTACCCAGCATTTGTCTTTCTGACATTGTGTTTGGGTATGACACTGAACTACCTGTACACAAATGGAAAAGCTGGCAGTATGGTTGCTAGTACTTACTAATGCGTCACGGCAGCAGTAGGTGTAGTTAGCAGAAATGTAATAGAAATAGAATTCTTATCTACGAAAAGTGACAAGGCAGAAGGAAGTGCTAAAATATGCAAAAAAATTATGGAAAATGCAAAAGTTAAGTTTTGTTTTCTGTATTTGTTTACCAGTTAGTCCGTAACATCTGCATGTAACATTTGACTGTTCTAATTCAGGTCTATTTTTCCTAAGAATAATAGATAGAACAGTAGCTCTGGAAGAAAGATACACCCTGTCTTTACTTGAAAGTAATTAATTGACTTTCCTTGAAGAAATGCTGTTTTGGTTTTGTTTGTTAGTCAAATGTTGTTTCTTGTCAAAATGGATAATGTTTTACAGAATAAACTACAATCAGGAAACTATTTTTTGCAGAATGGAATTGCTTTCTTGTCAGCTATAGGAGCCGGTATCTTTTTGCTTTCCTTGTCCCCGGTTCAGTCATATGCAGATGAATGGACTTGGATCCTTCTCCTACCGTGGCTGAAGCCTGTTATTTGACAGAGGGATTTTGATATGCTCCCTGAGCAGCATTATAATGTTAACAGCACGTGAGCATATTGTAATTCTCCAGTCTTTTCTCCAGAAATACTTTGACCTTAAGTGTTCTATATCAAATGATGTATTTTAAACCGTGAGAAGTGGTTTAGCTGAAGTCGTTGACTGAGCTGATTTTTTCTGATGGAGAAAGGAATGTACTGGCAGTTTTTTTAAAAAATTCAATTGTGATTTATTCTAGTCTTTTTTGGTAGTATGCTTCCATCCATTTTCAGTCTTAAGACCCATCAATTTAGAAGACTTTCTTGCTCTTGGGGAATCAAAATATTCTGTTAGCTGGGCTTGGTTATACCCTTGGTGAGAGTACAAACTAACATGTGCTTTTTCATTCCATATATCCTGAAATTTTTAGCTCCAGAGCTGCTTCAGCATGCCTTTTAGCTCATGAATTTGTCCAAGTTACAATTTTCTTAATAAACTGTCAAATGCTACAAACAAGGAATATTCCCAGTCCACCAAATGAAATCTTAAAGTGAGAGATACTTTGCAATTATTTAAGCTGAAGGGAGCTTTGTGGCAAATGCAAATTAAACCAAGCTTTTCCAGGATAGTGGGAAGCTATTCAGTTGTGTCCCAATTACATTTTGTTTGAGGCTTTTCCCCAGAGAAAATGGTAATTTTTTTTTCCTTGAAATATCTGTAAGTTATAAAACTTTGTCTATCATAGTGGTTGAAAATTTTTAAATGGAAAAACATGTTTGGCATCCGAAATCTCTTGAGAAGAGGTCATAGCTTTTTATTGAAGCTTGTTAGTATCTTTCTGTGTTTGGAAGTTTAATAATTTTGAAGAGAACAAAGTAAACTGAGTTTTTCTGGATTTTTTTTTTTTTTTTTAAAGTGAGCAGTACCAGTAAGAAGGTAGTTCTTGCTAGGTCTTCTTCCCCTAGGTTTTCAAGAAACGTTTGAGAGGCGGGGAATGTAATTAAAATCTTATTCTCCTTTTGGCTGCATTTTTAATTTTGAATTCAAACCCTCACACAGCATAATAGAGCTTTGCTTTAGGGTATTTTATACCTCTATCAAAGTGACTAAACTAATTAGTATTTTATACATTTTGGTAAGCATTTTGTCACTGGAAGCACCAGTGCAGGTGAATGATAATGGTTTGAAGCTCAGGCAGTGACAGGACCCTAAATGAGAATGTCGCCTTTTAATCAAGAGCACTTGAAGTCTATGGTATTGAAATGCCCTACAGAGAACATAGAAAAGCCATCCATCACTTTGTGGCAGTCCAGTCTTTTAGCGCACGAGTAAAATTTTATTCAGCCTTTCTAAGGCAGCTGGATTGTAAGACGTTGTAACTCATCTCGAAACAGCAGTGTAAAAGTTTGAAAGCGTGATGTACAGATTGCATTTTGGACAGCATATGTGTCTTCATGTATTATCTTCATTTATTTAGATTTCACTTGAAATGTTTTCCATGTCCTGCTTCAAACATTTCTCCCTTCCCTCTCATACACCCAACAGGTGAGATTATTTCTAAATTTTAGTCATATGTTTGGAGTGAATTTGCGTAGTTGATTAACTCTTGATGCTCAGCAGAAATACTCAGCAAGCTAGAAGGAAAGAGCTGCTGCTTTAGGAGGGGCAGATTTTTTAAGTCTCACACAAAAAAGTAGTCTGACTTGGGACTCAGAAGTCCTTTGGGGAACGCTTAAAAGAAGGTGAAGTACATTTAGTATGGAATTATAAACTGTTATTATACAGTTATAATCAACAATTAATTTGAAGCTTTGTGTTGTTATGTTTGTTTTTAACAACCCTCTCTCAGCTTTCTTTATGAGTGAGAGCAGCATCATCATCTGAGGACAATGTTGTATTTTAAACAAAAATATTTTTTGGTATCAGGCATTTGGGAGATTTACTTTTGATGTCAATGGAAGCAGAAACCTGTACCAGGAACCTTGTCTTTTAAAATGAGTTGGCAATCCATTGACTTAAATGGATTTACTGTCAATTTACACTGTATGCATGACTGTCTTGGCCACCCTACTATCTGCTTGAAATCAAGAACATCGATCTGCACTATACTTAATACCTGTTTTCACCTGGCTACTACTCAGTTTTTTTGTGTAGTAAATAGAGTTTTTCTGTACCCTGTGAAACAAAATCTGCTGTGAATATGCCAGAGTAGGGTTTTTTCCTTTCTAGCATTTGGACATTTTCAAGCTGAAATATTTTTTTTTGCCCTACCCCAAAATAAGGTAGGACCTTCTGTGAAGAGAGAATGTTCCTAAAATGCTACCATGTATCAGAGTGCTGAGACAGAAAAGGCTGGGGAAATTGTGTTGGGCTTCATTTTAGCGAGTGGAAAGGAAGAGGGATGAAGTTTTTCCTATTGAATCCAAGAACCAGGAAAATGCAGCCAGATGGGGAAGACATGTTTATACATGTTACTGAATAAGTCTTTCCAGCAAACATTTCTGTCACAGACATAGAGAGAGTTAATCTTGTTCAAGAGAGTGCTATTTCTTCAGTCTTACATTGTTAGAGTCTTCAGTGAGTTTGCCTTCAGAAATACACTGTGCTAATAACGTTGGTAATGAGAAGGTTTTTAGCCATCATTTTAACTTGAGCTTAAACACATCTGACACCTTTCTCTCTGAATTGTTCCCAGCGATGTAAAGAGCAGCATTTTTGTCTGCCAGAGTATACGTGTTCAAGTTTTAATGGCTCCTGTCATGTCATCACACAAAGTTAAATGAATTAAATATTCAGAATGTGCAAGAGCCTGTGCCAGGCTTGTTATACAGTGAGCTAATATATTAATCAAACAGCTTAATGTATGTTCCAGTATGAGCAGTATTAGCTGGGACTCCGTTAAATAGCTGACAATCAAAGTCTAGTCCCAGTTGTGAAAAGTCTGCTGATATCATTGCTGCTGTCATCTGGTGACATTCATGCTATGTTTCCACATGGCATTCTGATTCACTGTAGTTGGCTGCTAGTGAAAATACAGGTATTATCCATCGATTTTATAAATTACCATTTTCTTCTGTGGCTGCATGCCACAGCCTCATAAGGATGTTACAGAACTTAGATGCAGCTAAAAGCTGAATAAGTTGCTACAAGTTAGATGTTGCTGCTTTAGAAGTAACCTACTACAGGAATAATTAGACAGATACCGTTATCGAGTCTGAGTTAAAACAACTCTGTCAATGAAATTATGAATGTCACTGTAGTATTACTGTGATTATGAAAATCAGCTGCCTAAAGTAAGGAAAAATTAAATTATTTCTTGAATTTCATATACAAAGGTTGGAGACAAATGGGTTCCTCAGTTAGCCAGACTGGGTGCTTGGGGCAAAGTTATCACCAAGTGTGATACGGTATGCAGTGACAGGATGCCAGAAATGCACAAATTGACATCTTTGACTTTCATGTTTCTTCTTGGTTTTTTATATTTTTGTTTTTGTTTTTTTTGTCGTTGTTGTTTTGCGGTTTTTTAATGTTTGTTTTTGTGTTCTTTTATGTTTTTTATAATTTGTAAAATCCTGTTAGTCTGAAATAATGAAGAAATATTATATAATATAATCCACAAGTAAATAGGTAAGAAATGATACTTCAACATATATCCGTTGTTCTGTTATGCAGTTCTAATCTTTGCCCGGGGTGGGGAATGATGATTCAAACTAGCACGTTCATAATAAGTTAATTCCACCTGGTATTTAGTCCCATCACAGACACCCATCCCAAGCCCCACAATGCTGATTCTACCTAGAAATAGCCAAAACAAAGAATCCAGCTTCCATGGTCTGCAAGTTTTGCTTGTCCTCTCCCTAAATAAAACCAGACAGATGGAGCGATCTATGGAAATCATGTGAAAACCAATACATCTGCGGTAGGGAATTTGGAACAGAATATTTCGAGAAAAATTAATAGATCTACCAAAACCTAAGATTGAAAGTAGTATGTGAACAGGCAGCCTCCCAGTGTGTGTTTTCTCCCACTACAGACAGCACATACAGTAGGGTCCAAACTAGGCTCATTCCTGGGGTTTGGCTTTATTCAAAAGAAACCAGTCTTAAGTTAGCAGGGCTTAGCTCAGGTCTCTTCCCCAGACTTGGCTGCTCTTACAACAAACCTCTTAGGACATCCAAGTGTTTGCTGCAGGTCTTTGCGCTGTCTCGCATTTTTGCTGTCTCCTAACCAAGTGAAATCCTCAGCCAGCTTCCTCCCACACTGACTGTCACCTGGTCCTAGTACGTAACAGGGAGGACACTGTCCCACCCCGCTGGGATGCACTGAATACTGTATAGATGGTCTTGTGAAAAGAAGTGCAAAAAAAGAAGCAGCACCCCTCACTATAGCTCCCATCAATCCCAGGAGTGATAGAGGTTGCCAACCTGTCACACTGTGGTTGTAGTCAAAAATTCAGCTAACGCACGTATACACAACTTTATAAAGGGAATAAAATTGTAAAAGTCTTATAAGAAGCCTTTGCCCTGCTGTCTACAACTTTTAAAACATGCCATTCCAGTCAGGGTTGCTCTGTGCCTGGCTAAGGAGGGTGCTGGGAGGAGAACAGAGGTAACGTGAGAAGCGGTGGCAGCATGGACTTCAAAGGATGAGTATAGTTACTGATGGCTTAGCTGCAGTCTTTGGTGTTTTTATTGTTATTTGGAAGGAAACTAGCATAAGCATGTTCAGCTGCAGTGAAATCACACCTTCCATTTGTCAGTGCAGATGCACCATGTAAATGTAAAGCCACCCCCGACTCTTTGTTGTTATAACCTTCAACAACCTATGGAGAAAAAAATATACTGCTTAGTGACTGTTGTAGCACAAATTCTCAGTAGCCCTAGTTACATAAACCACTGTTTAAAAGACACAATTTAGTTATAAAGTGCAGATTAAAAGTCGCTTCACTGTCTCTCTACTTGAAGTGTATATTGAGCTCCCCATAAAGGATGTTTACAAGATCAGTTAAAAAGAAGCTTTAAAGAAGCTATGGAGAGTTTCAGCCCATGATTACGCTTTCTAGCCCTACTGCAAAGCATTTGGGATTATCCTAGGGCACAGGGTGTGAGGGGTTTAGAGAACACGTGCTGGGGACCGGCTGTGAGGTGGTGGGGTAGGGGAGGTTGCAGCACACACTGAGAAGTGTGTGTTCCCCGTGACGGGCGCTTCCTTGCTCTGCTCTTCGTGGGACTGCAAAGGGGATCTGGATTCATTCCTGTTTGTTTGCCCCAACACATGGCAGTGAGGAACAAACTACCTTCCAAACTAAACATCCAAGCTAACAAGCACATTAAGGAGAGATTTGTTCAGTTAATGTTACAAGTTAAAGATTACCTTTACTGTACAGTAATTGTTCACTGAGGAATCTTCTTTCAGGCTGTAAATAATGTTTTGTATTGCCATTGTATTACTCACTTTCAGGAAATGTGGGGTTTGCTGTACAAAGGTAGATCCGTATTGGTTAAAATTCATTTGGCATCTCCCCCTGCCTTTAAAAAAGACCTTCAGAAAACAAACCTGAAACATAAAATGATGTTTCTTATGCTTTAAATCCTGGCATTTTAAAACATAGTCTGGACAGGCTTGTAGGTTGTTGAGATACTTTCAGTTTGTGGCTATAAAACTGCTGAGGGTATCAGCTGAGACTTCTGCAGGCTGCACAGAGAGCGTTCCAAAGCTCTCTACTTGCCAGAGTTCACTCCTCTGTGCCATAGCACATTATTCTGGAAGCAGTGCTTCTACTCAACTCTTTAATGTTTTTCCAGAAAGAAAACCACATTAGCTGAACATCCTTTCCATAGCGCTCCTGCTAAAAATCAGAGTTTTCATACAAGCAATGCTGAGTGAGGAAACTGGCATGCTTCTACAGTGTCTCTTTATCTCAGTTCCCAACATTCAGCTGGGATCATAGTGCTCGGTCTTATTTGCTTCCCAGTCTATCACAGGGCTCTGAAATCATGGTATCGGTTGCATACCACTATGGTATGCATGTTGCTATACAGTCCTGCACACCAGCCTGCACCCTTTGCCTTGGAGGGGAAACCACTGCTCTCAAATTGTCCATGACAGATCCAGAAGCTACTAGTGATGTGTCTCATTGGGACTGGAGGATGACTTGGATGTCCACATGGCCCAGAAAAGCAGCAGCTGCTACTCCAGATCCTGCTGCCTCTAACGCTGTGCAAAGGATACCGGCACAAACAAAATTAACATCTGGCCTGTAACATGAGTTATCTCGACTCTTAGCAGCACTAATACCTGAACTCCCTTAGGGGCTGGTCCGGAAAAGAAACTACGTGTAGAATTTACATTCAGGAATTGTCCTGCCAGGAACAGTTCCTTACTTTCCTTCCCAGGAAGATTAGCACTGAATCCACACAGAAAAAACCCACTGAAGACAGTGAGTGTAATATATTAAGTGTACCCAGCTGCAGAAATTAAGGACTATATGTGTAAGGAAACTTCTTTCCCTTTACTGTTTAACTACTTTTATTTGCTCTGTCTCAAAATACTAGATACTGTTTTGAGATATTGTTAAAATGCTGCTCAAAACCTGTTCCATAAACAACAGAATACTTTGGAGAAGGTCACTGGAGGGGCAAAAGTGATAAAGTGATTAATAAAAAACTGCAGGACTGAATTTAAAATCAATCAAATTGTACCAAATAAAAGGCAAGGACACTTTGAAGAATAACTGTGAGTGCTGATTCCTCCACTTAGAGAATTTACACTGATAATGAGAAGTATCAGAGATAATTTATTCATCAAAAAATAATTTTGTATCTCAAGCCTTGTCTTTCTCATGATTGACTTTAATGTGTGCTGCTGAAATCTGAAGTGGTGGAAGCATGCATGTGCAAGAGTATAGTTTGAAAACCTAGCAACTCATTGTATAAAGCAACTTTACTCAGGATTGCTGAAGGTATTTTCTCAGCTAACTTTAACATGATGCATGTTTCTAAACATCCATCTGCATTTCTTCTGTTTCTCTGACAGTCAATGCCTTTTAATATTGTCCTCAGCAAGGGAAGAATCAAGTTTAAGCTACAGACGTCAACGTTGCTTCCACTGATGTTATTATGGCAGTATTACCCTGTACTATGAGCTTACAGAGGACTGACTATTGTTTTGAAAATAGATCATCTCTATTCGTACATTTTATTTTAATAAGACATTAGAAACATGACTATTTTACTTGAATGCTTCTTTATAACATACTTAAGACCTCTCTTTGCTATGTTAAGAACAGGCACTGCTGGATAACTGATACATTTCCCCAGAGTTCAACTTGCCTGGTTCCTGATTTTGTAATTACTTATGCATGTAGTTACGTATACAAACACTTCCCTTGTAATCACATGCAGAAGGATATGCTGAATCATGGCCTTAGCTATATAGTCTCAGTTTCTAGAGGTTCTCCCATAATTCACTAATAATAATGATTTTTTTTTTCTCTTACATAAGAGGATTGTATCAACACAGAAGTTTTTGCAGTGCAGGTTTTCACAGGAAAACATTCTTTTTTCCTAAGCATTATCTGTCTGAAGATGGAGAAACATTTTAACCACCCATTCAGTAAATATTGATTTAGCTTTTAGCCAAGTTCTTTGTGCTTCAAGAAAAAAGAATCAAGGTATGAAATCTTATTGACTGAACTGCCAAACTCTGGCAAAATTCTCATTGGCTTCAGTATGAATCAGGATTTCGCAAGGAACATTTGTGTATGTTGCATGGGCTTGTTCTGGTAGTGTGGAGACTTACAGGGCATTCACAAAAAACAACATAAATGCAGTTATTAGAAACTGGTTAGACTGCCACACAACTTTTTTAGCTTTCCAATCACACACACACCTTCTCCAACAGCTCTTCCAGCTAAATAAGTAAACCATAAAGAAAAGCCTAGAAAACACCAACTAGTACCTGTGTAGATTTTGTGAGGCTTGTATATAAAAATAATATATATAATTTTTTTATCTCTCAGTTCTCACTCAGGCACGATTGAACCCAAGGACAGAGAATAAACTGATTAATCAATTTTTCTTTACAACCTTGAAAAAACCCTTTCTATAAATTTTATATATTCCTGTTAATGCTCTAATATGGAACATTCTGAAATAGATCCAATGTACATTTCTGCTGTTTCAGGTTTCACACGCTGTTTTGCACTTTATAGAGATGGCTTTCATTAATACTGAAATAAACCCAATGCTGTTTTTACTCAGTAGGCTTTGGCCTTTCTGTTCCCCCTCCTCCCCTTTATGTGTTGGTTGTAAATTGCTTGAAAAATATTCTGTTTCATGCTTCCCCACTGCTGACATGCAACATCTTTAAATAGATTCAAAAGAGATAGGAAGGGTAAAAAGGCAACAGGTAAGTAATACAGCAGACAGCTCTGTCTCCAGTTAAACTTGCTTAGCGTAACATTCAGTAAGACTGTCTTTTTTTCTTCAGAGTGCAGGTGGGGAGGCCATGAATGAAAACAAATTTCTGAACACAGACTCTAACACAGGATCAGTGGAAACTGCTGTCAAGCCATTGCCGTTTAAAGATCCAAACTTCATCGTAAGTATATTATTTTTAACAATCTGAAATTCTGATCTCTTCAAATAAAACATTAACTAGGTTTCTATTTAGCCATATTGCTAATGTAAATATTAAGAAAGTCAGCTTAACAGCCAAATAAAAGGTCGACAATTTTGAAGAAATTCACCTCAACTCCATGCCACACTATGGTCCAAAGCGCACACTATATTATAGCATGAAAATGGCACTGGTCCAGAGGCAGAACTATTATATTAAATTCTGGAACAGAGTCAGAAACTCTGCTAGATCAAGGTAAGTGCGGAAGCTTTACGGTGTGGTATCTCGCAAACTAACACAGCTAGAGAGGAACAATTAATACTGCTGTGAATGTAGGAAACGCATCTCCCAGTTCCTAGCCAAGGCAGGCTGCAAAGCAATTGAACTAGAAATCAGTTGGAGAGTTATTAGCAACTGTCATTTTGCTCCTCTCCCAGTCTCTGAAACTCTTTAACAGACCTGGGGTGTCCCTTCTTCCAGTAATTGCTAGATTTAGAAGTAAATGCTCCATGCTCCCCAGAAGCCTGGCCTGCTGGCATTCAGAAGTCATGTAAAGTCTGACAGCTGATGAAATACAGGCTGCTAAACCACTCTGAAGTTTAAACGGGGGGGGGGGGGGGGGGGGGGGGGGGGGGGGGGAAGGTGAAGGAAGACTACAGCTAGTAATGCTGTCGCTGCTGGGTTTGGTTTTAATATCTTTTTATCTTGTTGTGCCAGGGCCAACTCATTGGCACACTGTACAAATGCTTTCTAGAAGCAAACTTCTCAGACTGCTGGTCCTAAGCCAGTACTTACAAAGAAGGATTTCATCCCAGATTTTATTCTGTATGAATAAGATACAATATCCCACAGCATAAAACCTGAGTAATCGGGCATCGCTCAGCTCACTAAGCACAGGTTTGGCAGAGGATATAAAATTAATCTCTGACTTGCAAGCTGCTCTATGTCTGCTTTGCAGGTGACTTCTGTCACAAGAGGGCCGTTCAAACAACTGTATACTTTGCTCACTGTAATCCTCCAGTGAGCACCAGCCTCTTCGAGAAATGGGGCTTATTGGAAAAGCTCCATCTGCTCCCAGAGGCATTCCATGTAGCTTCCATATAGTATTTAAATAGCCATGAGGCCTTGTGCTGATATTTCATTTCTTAGAGGGACATCACCTTTTCCAAAAAGGAAAATACTAATGTCCACATGCTTGAAATAATAATGAATGTACAGGGCCTTTGGCAACAGCTGAAGAAATAATAGGGAGTTATAATAAAAACATTAAATTATCCTCCCCAATACAGTAACTAATTTAAGAAATGTATTGAGTTTTAACTAGCTTTTCATCGGTATGAACTGCTAGTAACAATCTGGATCACTTCTTGCATCCTTCCAGCCTAATTTCCCTTAAAAGCAAGAAAATAAATCAAATAATGCCTATCTCTCATAAATACACCCACGTTTGAACCATTAGCTCACAGCAGAGGATAGACTTAAAAGCAAAGAAGGAAGAATTTACCTTTTTCTAAACTTCCTGAATGGAATTTGCATCCCTTGGCAACGGGGACGGGGAAGAAGACCTTCTGACAGTTGTACAGAGCAATGAATAGCTCCACCTGTCCTAGCTCCAGCTTTCCCTGAACTTCACTAGCGCAGAGGTAGCTTGGTTCATTCACGCTTGGCAGTCATTGCCTTTTGCTTGTAGGTATGTGAGGTGATACCCAGCCCCATTCCTAGGAGGCCTGACTTCATATAAATCCAGTAGTTGCTTTTAAGAAACCAGATTACTGGGGGAAAAAAATCATTATGGAATGATCTGGGGAAAATTCACGTAAAGAATTTGAATTAGTAGTGTGGTAGTACATCTGTTTTCATCTCGTATTCCAGCCGTTTCTATGTTACAATGATCTCTAGGTTACTAAGGTGTTACCCTCAGAGCAAACGTTTGCATATACCTTCTGTTTTGGATATCCATTGCCAAACCTCCACCTGTCATTAGCTCATGAGCATCTTTTTTGAATACATCTTACATTTACAGAAAAAAGCTTTCTAATTGAATCTTTCCTCCTATAATTCTCAGCAATTTAACAGGCTAATTTATAAACCAATCACAGCAGAAGTGTGTTTGCAGAACTTTGCTGAGTTTTGTTGAGACCGATGTCGCAGGTAGTAATTATTACAGAAATAACAACAACTCCCCAATTGTAAGAACATTTTCTTTCCTGAAGTAGAGCTGTAAATATGTGTCCTTTGATCGTGTAGAAGTAGTACAGTATGTTGTGCAGCTTCTATCTCTGGAGGGACATAAGTAAATTACTCTGTAGCTATCACATTTGATAACTGAAACTACCATTGTAGTACCTGTGGCAAGCCTTCTATTAATGTACCTTTCAAAATGCGAAATTGTCTTGACAGCCAGCATTCTATTTATTACTTCTATTCTTCTGTCTTCTGTCCTTTGAAAGGAAAATAAAATTTCCAGAAAGTTTCTCATAGCATTTATTACATTTTGCAAGATCAGTTGTGTTTTCTACAGTCATGGGTAATTTGTCAAAGGAGCTAGAGCTGCACCTGTAATATGCCATAAAAAGGAGAGAGAAAATTTAGCCATGTAATCACAATTTTAGACACAGCTTCATAATAATAAGTTCTGATATGATGGTAAGTACATACAGAATCCTCTAATCTCAGGCTAAACCTAAACACATTGATTTTCTATTTCCATGTAAAAAGCAGATTTTCATTTCCTTCAGTTAATGGTAAACACAGTAGCTTTGACACAGTTCAAAAAGCTTTGTTTTTCTTGCAGCCAAGATTAAAGTGTACAGTATATTAGCCTACTGATGAAATAAGTGAGGATAACAAATGGCTTATGACAAGATGAGACGTATCAGAAAGACTATGAAATACAAGTGTCATGCTTTGAAGTAGTATTCTTTATTTATTTTTTTCTCTAAACACCGTATTTTTAATTCTAGCACTCTGGCATTGGTGGAGCAGCAGCTGGCAAGAAGAACAGAACTTGGAAGAACCTAAAACAAATTCTTGCTTCTGAAAGGGCATTGCCATGGCAACTAAATGATCCTAGCTGTAAGCTGCTTAGACGCTTTGCATGTATTTATAAATAATAAAATCCACACAAGTAACTTTCTTTAAAACAAACCTAAATTATTTCATCAGTGCATGCAGTTTCCTGCTTTTCAACAGGGTCCGGTAGTACATTTAAGACTACTCCAATCACACTTGGCAGCCTAAGTGGAAAGTAGGGGGAAGCAAATAATTTGGAGTATTGTGACAAACTTCAAATACATTTGAGGAGAGAATTTCATAATGGAAATGTATTTATGCAAACCAGGTCAGAAACGCCTTATTCCCATCAGTTTTTTCTCACCTTTTCACTACTGAGGAGCCTCCTCCTCTGCGTACAGCCTGAAATGTCTTCTGATGGGTGGCTGCTACTTGATTAGCTATCTTTGAACTATTTTCAAATAGATTCTGCTAAGTCACATACTTGCAGTAGCTTAGACCTCAGCCCCAGCTTCCTGTCCAGCTCCTTATCCTAGATTCTTGGGAGATTTAAATTCTACACCCCCTATTTATTTCAGCACAGCTGAAACTACACTATTAGTAGTCCTGATTAGCAGTTCTAACTGGTGTACATCTACAGGAGCAGAGTTACAGCAGTGCTCTTAATCTACATATGCTTCAAGTCTGCTGGTAAAGTAGGATACTATTGAACATAGCGGGAGGCAGAATGTGATCCTTAGGTTTTACTTAAGCAAGTGGAGGCATTTCAGAATTGAGTATATGCATATACTTCTTGTCAGACTCAGTGCTTTGTGCAAAAAAAGCTTGCCATTTTTTTGAAGCGATTTAGACACAACTGTTACAGAAAAATGCAGATTACGGTGTGTACCTGGCTACTGTAACTGACAATCTGCTGATGTTGCTATTTCTATTACGTTCTGTTTGTAAGAAGGTAGGGAAAGAAATTCAGTTGCATATTTAAAACCAGCTGTGACATTAGTGTCTTTTGAATTATGAGATGATGAGTTAGAAATTTGATATGGATGGAGCATTTGACTCGATCGTAGTAGCATCTGAATGAGGTACAAGGGAGATTAGGAAGGAGGAAAGAAATTAGTCAGGTACAAGATATTTTTGTAAACAACCAAAATTGGGGATTTAACTACTTAAATGTACCAATTGTATCTTAAAAATGTTTATGAATGAGAGTTGCTATCTAAAGGGCACCAAAGAACAGCAATTTCCATCATTTAATTTAAACATTCAGACAATTTTCTAGGTCATTGACTGGGCTTGAAGTGGTACATGCTTAAAGATTTAACTGATTTAAAAGATTACTTTGCTTTTCTGGATTATAGTATTTCAGAGCTGCAATCTTGAGCCGTGTTTTGTGGTCTTAGCTTAAAGCATGTGTATGATAATGGCTATTCTTTGCAAATAACTGACTGTGAGGGAATCCATTAAGGCTTGGAAGAAACCGACATGTTCCAAGTAGCTCTCACGTTTTTCCTTTTCGGGAGGGCAGTTCTGCTTACTGAACTGGTATTGGAGAGGTGAGCAGAATCAGGCTGCTGTTCACAGTGCTAACAGGTTAAATGTTTTCCAAGGTAATTCTGCTTCATATTTCTGGCCCTTAGTGTTGCTAGTTAATAGAGACCTCAGAAAGTAAAGGCAGCATTCTAAATGAGTATTGTTACCTATTTACATTTTGAGTTTATGTTTTAAGATATATATAGCACTCTGAATTTATCCCTTTTTTTCTCTCTAGATTTTAATATTGATGCTCCTCCTTCCTTTAAGCCTGCCAAGAAATATTCGGACATTTCAGGACTTCCGGTAAGTATTTTATTTTTCCCTTCAAAATTGGCGTCTCAGTTTCCATAATGAAATAAAGCTGGTGCATGCTTTTGTAAAAGATGTACTTGATGAGGTTCCTGTTCAGCCTTGTGCTTAGTAGTTGTCCAGTGATTTAGGGCCAAATCCCAAATACTGTTGCTACATCGCAAAATCCCTAGGTTGTTAATAGATGTCAGGAGAGATTAAATACCTTGTCCTGCCGGGTGGCTGCTATCGCACCACTTTCCCAGCTGTGGAGTCTGCACTGGTCCCCACCATTTCTGATTCTCTAAATTGTTACATTGAAAGCTGGTAGCCAACGGTTTCCAGGACTGCTAACTTTGCCAAGCTTTAACTACAAAGACTCAAACTTGCCATGCTGAGTGTTTGCCTGAGGCTGATTTACTTTGTTATACCTTTTAGAGAAAGTTGTAAAAAGATGGCTCAGTGATTTCCAAGAAGGAGATTAGTAAAAATTACATTGATTGGCCCAGATTAAAAAAACCACCAACTTGTTATCATTGCTCTCGAACTTTCCCTCAAACAAACCAGCTGGAGACAGACACTTGGCATGCACTTTGGAGAATTTCAGATACCCCCATGCTTCAGTGCTGGGAGTTTGGCAGATGTATAGCCTGTGTGTCACAGATGGGCTCTTTTACATGTTTCTGTTAAAAAAAAAAGAAAAAGAAAAGGGAAAAAAACCAACCACATTTGAGTTAGATACGGTTTGCACATGCTCCAGAAGTGTTAGTAGTTACAATTTGGCACCTGAATTCCCCAGAGATTCTGTTGGCACAAAACAGGAGTAAAATCATTGAATTCTGCCCAAGAAAAAATTTGTATCTGCTGCTATCACTGTTCTTATGTGACATGAATAATTTTACTTAAAACAAACCAGGTGTTAGTAACAGCATATCTTTTCACTTTTCACCTTCAGTTTCCAGTGTTTTGTGGGTTTTTTGCAGAAGCCTAGGCATTTATTACAATTGAAATGAATGGGAATGTTCTTTTCCAGACTATCAAAAGGGTTAATTAATGGTTAGACTCAATAACTACAATAATGAAACCTTTGTAATGTCAAAGAGCCTTAGACAGAATTTCTGGGTCCCTTCCCCCCGTTCAATCTGTTTCTCATCCATAGGGTGCTAGCCCACCTCACAGGCTTGATATCACCTCATAGAGATGTCTGTAAATACGCAATATACACATTTGTTATGTTGATGCAGGTTAACACAGCACTTTGCATTCTGTAGACTGAATCAGGTCAAAGTCCCTGTTGGGGGGTGGGAGATGAGTGAGCACTTATTTAAGGATTGCCTTATAGTGGATACACAGCGCAAGGTATCAAAGAATAGCTATAGCATCAGCTTTAATCCTGCACATCTTAACATTTGAGTTCTCGATTTTATAGCATATGTTTTCTTTGACTTTCATTTTTTAAGTAACACGTTTAAATAAGGCACCTTGGAGGTGGAATGTTAGCAGCCTGTGTCTTTGAGCATGATTTGGAAATGGAGTGGGTTGCTTGGATTGAGGCTGATAACCCTTGGTGTTCAAGAAGGAATGGGAAAGCAACATCTCCCTCACAGATGAACTGGCAGACAGCAAGTGGAAGAGACTGCTCACAAACCCAGGGAAAATAATTCCCTCCAGCCAGGCAGACTTACAGTCTTTTACTCGTAAGGGTATTGCTTTGATGTAATAGCAACTTATTTTCAGAGAAGGAGCAGGGGTCAGTTGAATAAGGAACTTTGCATAAGTACCCCTATTCAATATAAAGATGTAGTAGATGGAGGAAGGGTAGATAGGTGGACATGTGGAATAATGAGTAGATTTCACCAAAATAGCAAAAATTCCATGCTGGGTCATTTAATGGTATTCATCTGTTCCCATCCTGTATCCTCTCCCCTCAGAGCTGCTTTGCAAGTGTTAGTGGCATTCACACCATGTTTTATTAGAGTTGCTGCAACATCTCTGACCTGTGAGGGGTTTATGTGGGGCTGAAGGCATAAGGGTATAAGTCTCCTTCACTGCCCTATCTCCAAGAAACCAAATAATGCTTTCCAGCATGGCTTTGATGCATTTCAGAATTAGTCAGTCGTTGCACCTATAGTGAGATGATGATGCAGGTTATAGATGCGAGTGTCCCTACCAGCTAAAGGGGCAGTTTAGCCATAGGAAATAAGAGTCTTCCTCTCAGTTCCTCAGTTTTAATTTGTCAGCTCCTCCTTTCCATCAGTGATTTATATATTCTATTCTAGCTCAGTATAAATACTCTGCTTTCTGTATGAATCCATTCAGTGCTGCTTTTGTATTCTTTTTTTGTCTTTCCACTTTTTTTTTTTTTTGTTCTTAATTTCCATCCTCTAATTGCATTGTGAGTCAAGTTTCCTATTTTACCTGGCCTGCAAGGTTTCTCCAGACTATGATAAAAATGCTGTTTAAAAAAATCTTTTTTATTAAGGTAACTGAGACAGCGTGTCCTTTACATTGCTATGCTAGAAATGTTTCATAAGAAGTATTAAATATATTTTCAAGATAATTTCCTAGTTAGTAGGAAGGTATCTGGGCTAATAGAATATTTTAGAAATCTAGTGCAAGAAACATGTCCCTGTATTTTCTATGTAAAATCTGAAAGCATTTGTGTAAGAATATATTTTCTGTGGGAATGCTGGATTCCCTGGGGCCGGGGGCAGGGGGGGGAAAGTAAAATAAATTCCTTAGCATTACCCATTTAGGGAAGAATTAAATGGTCTAGCAGGTACAAAAAAAAAAGAGAAGTGTATTAAACCACTCTCATCAGTACTCTCATCAGTATACCTGCAGTTATATGAAATGCCACAATTATATTCTACTGATCCTCTTCTCTTTCTGTGTGTAAAACAAATGGAATTAATTTCACCAATGGTCTAAGCAGAGCAGCCAATTTAAATTTGTAAGGCAGCCTAGAATTCAAAAGCTATTATCTACTGTATTGACACTGCAAAATAAAATTATTCTTTCTAAACTTGCAAGATGACTATTCCGATACTCTAATATGCAAACCAGTAATTCATTGTAAAGCAGATTTTAAAAAAAAAAACAAACCTTCAAATGTTTATATTTCCCTTCATTTTCTGAAAATGCATCAGCCTTGTTACTATAGAAACAGATTGAGATAACTAATTCATTGTATTTGAAGAGGATGTATCTGTGGCCTTTGACTTAGTTTCTAAACATGACAGAGTTTTTTCTTTGCAAAATCACTTTACTTCACTTTTCTAATCTGTTTTAATTATTGCTGAAGTAGCAGTGAAGTTTGTTTTCACACTGAAGTCATGGCATAAATGAGTAGCTACCATACATTAGTGAATGCAAATAGTACAGCCCAATACAAAGTATCAGAATGGTGAAGAACTGCCATAATGTTTTTAACCTAGACTGGTGTGTGATACAAATTGCAGATGTTGCTTGCCTAGCTTATTACAGAATCATGTACATTGAAAAGCAGTCTACTTGATTAGCTTTTTCTTACATGAGGCCAGATTTTTGAAGTAGAAGTAGAAATACATTTATAGCTGCTGCAACCATGAAGTTAGCACCAAGGATAAATTTACTCCTAATGTCCTAACTTTGCAATTTGTTTGAAAATTAATTGAAAATTAGCTGACTACATTTAATTAACCTTCTGGCATTTCTTTGTAAAAAGAGAAGCTACAAATAACACTTAATTTTCTGCTAAGTCTTATCAAGCCAGGTGATTGACTGGATTGTTACCATGGTCAACAGATCCTTTCCAACATAAAAATGGTAGAGGGCTCTGCACTTCAACAGTATGGATGGGAGGAATGCTCCGGCTTTTCCTGGCCTTTTCTTTCTTAGTTGCAATGTCTTGAGGGATCTCAACTGCCTGGTCCTTGCCAGCCACCATCTCCTGTTAAAGAAAGGTACATAAGACACTTTCAGAGCCTTGGCAGACATTTGGTAATCCAATGCTGAACAGGCAGTGATTGTCCTGGAGGCTGAAAGTGGAGATGCGATACCCTGAAGCCTGTCTTCTTCCAGCCCAGCCTCCTGCACTGCCCCCAAGCTCATCTGAGCTCAAGGTTTCTGTAGCAACAGGGAAGGGGAGAGGACAGAAGGAAACTGGCACTGCTCCCAGGCACCCAGGGTCCAAATATAGCAGAGGACACAAGCGTAGCCCAGGGTTAGCTGGCCAGGCTGCTATCCTGAAAACAGGCATCTGTAGCCAAGCACAATGCTGAGTTCAAATTTCTTATCAGTTCAGTCACAGAACCATAAGCTGAAACTCCCTTGCTTTAACAACCACTTAAAAGTAAATTAAAAGCTAAGTTGTACGCAGGAAGAGAAAATCGGTCCAAAGCTATCAGAGCACCCATAATTCAGCCTCTTTGTGGGTAATTTATTGGCAGCAGCCTGACTCTTTGGAGAGCTGCCTTGAGAGAGACTGCACAAGGCACAGAGTTGCTAGGGTGAGTTTAGAGAGTTGAGGAATTTCTTTTGCACTGTGTTTTTTATGAAACTATTTCAGCCCTCTGTTATGTTTAATGCATTTCTAATGTGATTTTATAGGGGTCTGTTAACTTCTCCTAAGTTCTGACACAAGGAGAAAGAAAAAATACACACTCTTGGTCCCGTGGTAGAACAGTAGTGCTGTTACTGGAAAAAGAAAGTCACTATTTTGTCATCATGTAATCAGACACTTTTTTTAGTACTCTGTTTTAAGATTGTATTTGAAGAGTGTCTCTGCTATTGTTTCATTTTCAGGCAAATTACACAGATCCCCAGAGCAAGCTAAGATTTAGCACTATTGAAGAATTTGCCTATATTCGGATGCTCCCTTCAGATGTGGTGACAGGATACCTGGCTCTAAGGAAAGCAACGAGTATTGTCTCCTGAAGAGACGAAATATTGCTGTATATCGCTTGTGAACAGTGCTGATTTTGAGAGTCATGGTGGAAACTCACTGCAGGACTGAAGTTCCTTAAAGCTATCCATGGATTTTTACATCTGGAAGTAGTTGATGATACATGGATTTGGAGAACATATGGATTTAATTTTGATAAATGCTGATATTTGTTAGTTTGCCAATTTGTAAGCAATTTGGTTTGGTGAACAGAATAACTTAGACCTTAAGGATATGTATCTGCACTATAATGTCTGAGTTATATTTATTTCTGTAGAGACAGGACTTCGTCTCTACCGTGTAATATTTTATGTAGTGCTCTAGCTCAGAAGAAACAGTCATTGAATTAAAGAAAAGGTATGAAGATATCCCAGCTTCTAAACCTGCCTTGCCAGATGCATTGGCCACTTCTCTATGAAGAAGTTTGTCTCATCTGTAAAATGAAGCTAAAATACCTAGCAAGCGCTGCTATTGTGATGACCGTTTATGGTACTGAGCCCTGTGAAAACAAAGCTTCACACAAATATTGCATTGAGGAACCATCAGCATAAATAAAGTTGGACTCAAACTTGTTTTTAAAATATCCTAATGAGTATGCATAACAGGATCAAATCAAATCACCGGCTAACTCTTAATCGTGACACTTTGTAGTTTTTGAATGCTTCATTTCACAACCTGACTATTCTTCTGCCTTTCCTAGTTAGTACAATATTAGTACTAATTAGTACAAAAAAGTACTAATTTCCCAGACTTTTTAAGATTTATGCTAAAAAAAGTAGGAATTCCGCTGTCCATATGGTCTATCCACACCCAGATGGTCTTCAGCAAGGAAGACCTCCTACATCAGGACACTGACCTCTGCATCACGAGGTACCAGAATAACCAACAGCAACTGAAAGTTGTCACATTTTAGAGGAAGGAGACTGAAGTTTGGAGTCTCGTGGAGGGGCTGACAAGTAGCATGCCAACATCAGAATGCTTTCCTGAAACTGAGTCTAGGGGCAAGGGTGCAGAGGGTTTTCTGCCCATTCTTTTGTTTTGTCCTCTTTCTTACAACAAGCTGCTGATTTGTTGTCGTCTCACTTCTGCATATTTGGCCCAGCCTTAGACTCTTGTCAAGGGTTAATCTGGACTCCAAGTTCAGGCTCAGCCATTCCTAGCGTCCAACCACACGGCCTTCGTGCCTATACTCCAACAACTGCCCTGTAGCTGTGAACTTACCTCCCTTACCTGTCTGAGCCAGAGGGTGTTAGCCAGAAAGGCTGCTAGGCGAGTTACCACTTGCTGTGGGAATGCTGTCTGCCCATGTGCAAAACTAACAAGTGGAAGACTTGTCCCACAGCTTGTTAGTCCTGGACTGCCCAGTTCACTAAGGAGGTGAGACACTGATCACAGCACAGCAGTCCTGGCTGACCCAAGCTCCGTCATGGCCATCGGGATCTTGTGCAAGGCGCCTCTTTTCTCTGACTGCACAAGTAGCACACAGTGGTGACTAGTTAGTGTCTAAGCTGCACCTTGAACGCACATTTCTGGAGACATGGTAATATTGGAACATGGGTTTTTTTCTTATTGAAAGAATAAATATGCAGAGTCTTACTAGTGCTAGTTTAATTCCACCTCCAAAACAGGAAAAACAATAATGGATACATTGTTTAATGAAAGTCTGTGGCACTCATTCCTCCATTTTTGTGATCTAATATTTACAAAACCAAAGTAATTTAAAAAGTCTTTGACGTGCTTACAATAGATCCTTCAAAGCCCTGGATACCAGATAATGCTACAACTGTATTACAGAACAAAAAAGAATAAGACAGGATATCTCTTTTCATGCCAGTAAGCATCCAAGCCACATTCTCTTTGCATCCAAGTTTTAGAATGGATGTTTTTAACTTACTTTACATACTGAAGATGTGTTTACAAGATAAGCTTAACATTTATATGAAAACAAACCACATAGAACTGCCGTAAGATCATTTATGCTTTAAATAAGCAGATAGCAGCTCAGAAAATTGTATTTCACCAGCTTGTTCTGTCCCACAAATATTTTTAACGTTCTTTGGGAATGGCTGTTTAGGAGCCCAGGCTCCCTCACCATCAGAAGTGCTCCATGCACTCCTGCACTGTATGTTAAGGTGTTGCTTCTCAGGTAATTTCTACCACACAGTGTTTATGCATTCCATTTTCAAAATCCAAGTGTCTTACTGAATAAATTGGCATCAGAAAAATAAATACAGCTTAGGTTTGGCAAAAACACTAGTGACTCTTCTCAGTGCTCTCTGTCCATATGATGGCTGCTAGATTCCCTTTTCTTTCCTTCCTTGTTTCTTCCTTTGTTAGCTACTGGCCCTTTTTTCTTAGTCAGTAGTGCCTCACTTTTACTCATTAGACTGTGCAGTCGTCAAGCCAAGACTGATGAGTCAGCCACCAGCACCATTCAGCATTGCATTGATCGACAAGAGTTCGCTATGTGGAACAATCAGAAAGAATTTGTTTTAGCAGGAAGCTGAGGACTGAAAAGATCTAGCAGCCATCGCGATGCCGACATCATTCATGAATGGCATCATTCGGTCTGACTAGGTTCTTTTTGGGAACAGTATGTGGACCTGCTGCTCTCATCAATGCCTTCTATAAGAGAACTGAGCAATACTTCCCTTGTTGTATGTAAGAGAAAATATGGATAAAGTGAAGAGCTCATCTGTGCCATGGAGTAGTTTTAAAGTATGTTTTATTGATGGCTTTAGAAGTCAAAATTGAGAACTACATTTATATGTAAAAGTACTTAAGGGACATTATCTAGATAAACATGTAAAAGTTGAATTTAAATTGAAAAGAGGACGAAAGAAAGGCATTCAGAAAAAGAAGCAGCAATGAATACCATTTCAGACTTGGGGAGAATGTATTTTGACTAATGGTACTGCCACATCTGTAAAGCAGAAAGCCAGCACTCACTGTGAGGACTAATTTGTTCAAGTATAACCATTCCTTTCTGTGAAGTATCACCTGAATTCACTACTTAATACAGACCACGGATGGCTTCAGCCTCACATGCATTTGCATTAATATGTTTCCTTGTCATCCCACTCTGTTATCCCTGTAATGGCTTGCAGCACACCAGTTGCTGAGCTCCCACAGAAATCCCACTGACATTAATGGGGAGCGAGCTTGTCCAACAGCTTGCAAGGTATGGTCTAACTGGCAAAGATTTAGTCTTTTTGGCAGGTGGAAAGCATATTTTCCTTTCATCTATCCTATCCCTAGGAAGGAATGAGGATGTTCACCAGAGGCCAGGCTCTTGTGTTCCTGTGCAGCTACCAGCCCCACACACTGCTGGTCCAGCGTACACTGGGGATGGGGGTCACCTCCAGCGTGCTGCGGGGTTTTCAGGGTTTAAGACTTCAGTAGCTTGTATTTAGCCCATGCTTTGGGTGGATCTGTTTGCTTTTGAAGGCCTGGACAAAGCAGGCAACTGCCTCTGCAGCTGTCAGCCCCAGGGCTGCAAGTAGCTGAACTGCCTGAGATGTCCAGAGCCCCAGGGCTGCAAGGACACAGTGCTGCGGCTGGGGCAGGGGCTGGCTCGCGGGGGGCTGTAGGGCTGCGGGGCCAGCTGCCTCTGAGGGGTGTGTGTGCTGGGGGCCCTGAGAGCAGTGAAGCTCTCAACAGCTGCAGCTGCTGCCTCCATCCTCTCCAGTGGATGGGAAAGCAGGATGTCGGAGCTCCAGGGCTCCTGCCTTGATTATTCGCTCACTGCTAGTTCGTACAGCAGGTCTGTACCCATGGAAAATTCCTGCCCCAGCCCTTCCTTCTGCTGCATCTGTACCAGGAATGACCTTGGCCCCATATCCTGGAAAGCAGCAAAATTTAGTTCAGAGAGGCCTGGGGCCAGCTCAGTTCAGAGCCCCTGCGTTTCACACCGTTCTCCCAGCAGCGTTCTGGATCCCTATGGAGTTGCTATATATGGGCTTCCACGGAGGGCAGGAGTGGCAGGCGCATGCAGGCACAGGCGCTCACTCCTTTACAGAGGCCTCTTCAGTGTCAAACCCCACCAAAGCACACGGGAATGAAGCTAGGCAAAGGGGAGGGCTTTTTACTGATGAACAATATCAAAGTAAAAATTAACGAGTGTAAGGTTAAAAAGGTTTTGTAAGTCCACTCTGTTAAGAAGAAAGCTCAAGCTCTCTGCATGATTACAATATTTTTCCTGAAGGGCTAAATAATTTAATAAATTAACATAACAATAATTTATTACTGGAAAATTTACCGATGGGTCTTAAAGCCTCTTACAATCTCTAACAATGTACATGGTCTACATACTCGAGACAAAACAGCACTTGGTTTTGCTTTCTGAATCACTCCAGGGAGGAAGACTTTCACAGACCTGATGTCAGGTTCTGGGAGAAAAACCCTGACTTATTGCTCTTTTAAGAAAGAAGAATCAAGCGTTATCTGTGTTGTTACTGAACACTTCAGTCACACTAAGATGATGATGTCACTAATACTAGAATTCACAGAAATCCTTTCATATTTTTCCCATTTTAATGTGTCCCCTGATGAAAAACCACTTTGCCTGTTGGGCAGTGGATGGGTGGGACATATTAATATATCTTCAGGTAAGAAAAACATTTTAAGTCCATTTGTTATCTTTAAGCATTGCTTGACTTGGTTTTGTATTATCTGAGCAGCTTAACAAATCCAGTCTTTTCAGATGATTACACTACTGTAAATCACAGCCTACAGGCAGCAATAGCAGTAATCTCTTGGGAGAGATAATAACAACAACAACTAACAAACACTGTTTAAACCACTGGTAAGTAGTGCTTCTGTAATTGCACACAGTTTATGACCTATGAGATCACGTGCGTTAAGTACAGAACATCACTTTCTCTGACACCATCACCTAAAATCAATAATCTCTACATAAAAACCATAGTACTAGTGGACTAGACACGAAGTTGCTTTTGGGGTTGCTGTGGTTGCTGTTTGCTGGCATGTTCTCCTTTGGGCGAGAACTCCCATCAGTTGCGTGCATGCTGACTGCTGTGGCTCTGTTACTTGACCTCGGTACACCCAGCACAGCACCCCAGAAAACCACATCCTGGTTCATGGACTATCTGAAGTCTTCTCCAATGTCCCAAATATGGAATGTAAAAATTACTTTTCTCTCATAGTTTAGTTTAAAAAAGAAATAGTTTACAAGCTGCCAACTGCACACAGCACATGTGAACAGCGTCCCTTTTCTCTGCCAGTCTTTAATCCAGAGCATAGTTTGTGTGAAAGGAGGACAGGTGCCCCTGGTGTGGGTACTTCTGTTTCAGCATGGGTTACACACAAGCAAGTTTTCAGCATTGGGTGTTGGAATTTCTGAAAACAGCTGCCTACCCATGCATGGGGAGGAAGTGTTTCCTGCTCATCCTATCAAACTGGTACCCATGCATGTTCAGTGCCTCTGTATAGATCTGATAAAGCTACAGCAATAAACCCTCACGAGCAGAGATGATCTGCTTGGGCAATATTTGGTGGGCATTGGGAAGCAGTTAAGCAAAGGTGATAGGGGATGTCTGAATTTTGGCTGTGTATCCCATTTATATCCTGAGGGACAGCAGATTTACAGGCAGCTTCTCTTGATTTTCTCCTCACAGGGAAAGGAGATGCCTCTAGAAGGACACCACAAAGACACACACATATTGGCTACGTACTGTGCGTCAGGTCATTAGTTTCATGACTAATGCATCAAGACAACATAGAGGGGACAGAAATAAGGATCTTTTCATATAGTTGTCTGTTGGCCCAAATCCTCTCTCATTTTCCAGCTTAGATAACTTGGATGCTGGTAACCCCTCCATGCTCACAGAAGGGCGTGAAGGAGTGACCCCACCACGTGGAGGAGTGTTCCTTTGGTCTGAAATCTACCCAAACAATTAGAGCCATTAATTGCAGAAAACCTTCAGGCCGTGCCTGCTTACCGAGGTGGTGGAGGGCTGGCTGTACAGCGTGTGCCTCCCCTGTCCTGTGTCTACAGCTGCATCCTTCACCAGGTGGCTATGCAAACATGCTGGGGATGAATACATGCAGGCAATCTCATGGTGAGTCTGCCTTCCAGCTCAGGACCAAAATGCAGGCACCCACGTTCAAACAACTGGAAAAAGTGAGCAGCCTCTAGGGGTGTGCCTGAATAGCAGTTCTTGCATAGGGAACAACAGGCAGTTTGGGGTCTGATAATAACCTTAATAAAGAGGAAATCTCAGGAATTTCAACAAGAGCGGGACTTAGACTAAGGTGAGAAGACTGGAAGTGGGACTGCAGAAGCAATTGCCCTGACAATATAAGGCTATGCTGAAGAGAAATCATTTATATAACACGATGGGTGATTCTTAATCCTCTGCAATAACACATGGCATTACAATGGTTTTATATTTGGAATAAAGAACATAAATAGAGCATAACTCACTACAAATTGTGCCTTTCTGGAAAGTATGTCATAGCTGGTGATGTGAAGTCAATGGCTGCCATCAGTCTCGTGTGCACAAGTGACAGCAGCTAATAGGCACATGCCTTGTTCTCCTCATATTAAACGGGCTTTTGTTACTGAAGCTGATGGCAAAGCACAATCAACCAAATATTTTGGCCTCTAACAACCAAGAATTTGTTTGTCATGCTTCATCTCTTGTACCAGGCTGTACGAAATCAGAAAGCTAAGCAATAAGTACTAGCAACTCCTTTCCAGTGTTACGTGAGCTCTTCCCACGAGCTTTGTACGCTGAGAATTATTACTGCCATTTCAGTGAAGGACAAGATTTTCCATGTCAGTACCCTGGTTTGGCCCCACGCTTCCAGAACCCTTGGGAAACGGCACATAGAACTCCCCTGTGAAACCCTCCCCTGCAAATGGTTTATTTCAGCAGCTGCCTCCCTATTCTTATAATTTACCTAATAATGAACTGGAAGCCAAAATATGCAGACCTTGAGTTGTCCTTCTGAAGGATCACACTGGGACAGAAAGTGCAAAAACAATTCTTCCTGTATATTTCCTGTATACAATGCCACTGGGACACCCAGACCTCTCCAGAGCCTTGGGGCAGTGACTCTCCCTCCAAAGGTCTGTTTATGTCTTTCATAAACAATACACATAAGCCACATGGATAATTTTTGGACCAAGCAGCGGAATCCTGCTCTTCCACCTTTCAACACATGTTCTGCTCACTGTGCTTAACAGTCTCTCGATTAAACACTCCAACTTTACAAATCATGGGATTGCACCCGCTGCAAAGCAGCGGTAGTGCCCTGGTAGTTTGAACACTCTTCAGAGAATGTGAGAGGTGCTTTGAATCTGTTAGGTGAAAGAGGAGACTGAGCCTATATCAAAGGGCTGGGGGGAAGCATCCTCACCCTGTGTGGCTGGATAAGGAGAGCAGGAACTGCAGCAGCATGCCTGCACTGGCTACGGTTCAAATGAAGGCAACAGTCTACAATAGCCTTTTTGCAGCGGCTGATCTGGAAGAGTGCTGCATCTGCTGCTGCAGGACAGGACGTGGGCAGGAGGCTGGCACCAAGCTGCTCAGCTCTGTTGAGGCTGACATGTCTCTGGGCACGCTCAAAGGCAGATCTTCAGATGTCTGGGTAACCATCCAGGATCCGGTCAGCAACTGTGTGAGGATGCAGAGGACTGCAGGTTTGGGCACTGACTGCCTAAATTCAGTCCAGAGCCCTTTTGGGGGTCTGTTCCTCTCTGAAGACTTGGGAATGAATCTTACCAACACTGGATTTTGACTCAATACCTGTATCATCTGACCAGCTCATGTGACACGCACTTCTTGTCACCAGAAGGTACCTGGTATTTCTCCCAGTACGGGATCTTAAGTGGTGAAAGCATGAGCATTAGAGGAGGAAAAAAAAAACAAACAATGGCAGACAGGGGCCCTCTTGTCATTCTCCCAGAACCTTATGCTTTCCAGACCATGTCTCTATTACCTTCATGACCTATTCAGCGCTACCTTCTACCTCCAGCTTTTCCAAACTTGGAAAAAACACTGGGCAAGGTTAAGAATCCTGTCCTACCTACAACATACATTTCTAAGCATATGTCAAAAGACATAACCAGAATCCAGCAGCAACAGGTATCCTAAAAGTTCTCCTTTGCACCTCTGTATTGCTATAGGTGGCAAAGTTTTGTAAGAGGAGGGCTGCAGGGGTGGCCTTTGTGGGAAGAGGTTCAGGGACTGTAGGATGTATAAGAATTACAGATGCACTTTCCTGACCCCCTAAAAATGAATATTGAAGTAACAGCTTGTTTTTGGGGTTGTACAGAAGGAGAGGCTTTATTTTGTCCTAAATAACGCAAACAAGTTTGATCATAGAGTAATTGTATCTGAGCCACTAAGAAATAATCTCCAAGGCATAATTAGTAACAGCACCTTCCCTGGGAGATGTGATTCCATCCACCTCCCATTTCCCCTCCCTGCTCCAAAAACCCAGCAAGCAACCAACCAAACCCCCTCAAACCACCAAAGCCCTGTGATACTCATCTTAAAAAGGAAGACTGAAAAATAAATGACCAGGTTAATCAAAGGAAGGTAGAATCGGGAATCAGTAGAATTCACCTACAGATCTGCAGAAACTGTTTACTGAGAACAGAAAAGAAGCACTAGAGGAGGAAAAATCCTAAGTGGAAAAGCAAGAAGAAAAGCTGAAACCACAGGAGGAAAACTAACAGCCCACATTGCCAAAAAGACAGCCTTCTGCAAAGGGTGATCGAAAGGCCAGGGTGGGCCAAAGCCAGAAGCATCCTCTACAGCAGTCCTCTGTCAAAAGGGCCATTGAAGCAAAACTTAAAATGGAGCCAGCCAGCCATCCTAACGTACAAAGCATTTTCCATCAGCAAGTGTGTTTCAGTTTCTCAAACTGTGTGGCTACCCAAGGCTTGCACTTACCACTTGAGAAACTTAAAACAACTTTAGTAAATGAAAAAGACATGCACACACTGAGACCTTCCAGATTTCACTCAGGCACATGGGCACTTCCGTCCTTAATACTGTCTCCTTTCTGCCAACTTGTCTCAGGGGTATTTGTCACGCTGTAACTCAATCTACAAACCCCGAGTGTAAATATATGTACAAAACCTTAATGTAAATATACACATTGGAAAGACTTTGCCAGGGAGTTAAGAGCATGCAAGCGCTTCAGGCTTATCTCTGAGTAATGAATTCGCTCTGACGCAGCTAATACAAGTTCTCACCTAGGTGAGCCCACACCCAGGGCTGCACGGTGGGCAGGGCCCTACCCCCCATGCCTTGGCCTCAGGCTGCTGCAGGAGGCAGTGCTGGGGATGGCACGGTGACCACCCTCTCAGGAGTGCCAGGGCTTACTGGGAGACTTCTTTATTTTCCTTGGCTCAGATTTCATACACATCTCTCCACAGAACAACCTGACGTGCATTTTAAATGGCATACTGCTATAAAAGCAGCACAGCCGGGAAAACTATTGCACCTGCATACACATGGGGATGCACCTTATAAATATTGCAGTTAAGCAAAAGCTAAGGGATAACCTTTGATTTTGTTTGCTAAAATATAAACCTTAAAACTGCTAATAAGCCACTAAGAGCTATTCAAGAGATCGTCTATTACAGGAAATCCTGCCAGGACACTTAGGTAGTTTATGGCCATCTCGGATATCTGAGGAAGAGTGAAATGGGTCTAACGTTTCTGAAGTTTTGTGGGGTTATAAGAAATCCAGACATCTGCATTTTAATCTTTGGAAAATCCTGAGATCAGCAAGACTATCGTCTGCAGGATTTAACCACAAGTTGGACCCACCTCTTAGCAAGTTTAAAAGTCTTATGATTGCTGTAAAAAAAACACTTTTTTTTTTTCTTCGTACGTACACATAATGAAGGGGTTTGTGCTGTAAAATGTTTGTCTTTAAATGACAGGGTAAGAATATAATCATGCTTTCTGCATAACCAAGTTAACTGGATGTGTCTCAGTGACTGATTTAAATAACCAGCTTTTCACCTGCTTCTTTGTCTGCAATATCTTTATTGCATCTGAGGGGTAAGAGCAGCTCTGAGGCAAGACTCAGAGGCTTGCAAAGCACTCCTCCTGCCTTTTAGATGGTCCTGTTACCCAGCTACCATCACCTTTACCTTTCACCTGGGGGACTTTTTGTACACACGGGATATGTGGTTTGACCAAGAGGTGCTGCGTGTGCGCACCAGCACTTTTTCCTGGCAGGCACACTTTTTAAAGTTTCACTTTTCCTCTCTTGTTACTTGTCCTTCCATATTTGCAAGCTGGGAAAGACTTGAGTGCAGGCCCAACTCTTTATGATACTTGAGATTTTGAGTTGAGTGGGACACTGAAATAGCTCCAACGTCATCAGCAACCACCTCCAACTAAAAATGTAACACAATGACTTCCCTTTTGATGTAAAATGAATCATGTCAAGCGCTCAGATTTACACATACCTTCATATGTACCTTTATACATTTCTAGTACTTGCTTTGGCTTCCTAAATCCTCTGTTAATGAAGCCTTATTTTTCCATGACACAGGCAGCTATCCTGAACTTTTCTGGAAGCTGATATGACACACTCCCCTTTGGAAAATGCAATAAAGCATGGGTACACACCCAATGCAACAGCTACAGCTATTAGAATCACGGCACATTAAAAAGTGAAAATTGGACTGTACTGTGCAGTGCACCAGTGCTGTGGAATCAATACTGCATTGCTCCATAAACAAGAGAAAAAGAAAAAATTAAAGCCATTATGGCACTTGTCTCCAACAAGGACACTAATTTCAGGTATTTGGAGCAAAGAACACAGTGTATTTATGTCTTTTTTCATCTTACTGCTTCTAGATTGGGCAAATTAACATTGTTTTCTTAACACAAACCTCAGGAGACAGCATGGTTTAAGAACATTCTTCTGAACACTCACGCTAAAAAGCAATCAGCCAGTTGAGCTTTGGAGGAAGGAGGTGGCATCTCCATTCATACACCCATCTCGAAAACAAGTTATCTGGCAGGGAACCAGGCTAGGTGAACAGGGGGTAGGCAGAAGTACTGCAAAACCTTCTCCCTTCCATCCAGAGACAGCATAGCTCATTAAAGCTGCTATTTTGCACATGCCAAGGTGGTAATCTTGGATTAAAAGGCTTTCACACTTCTTCAGCATGCCTTATAATTATCTATCACCACCTATATGCTGTTTTAGACAAGTAGAAAGGCATGTCATCCCTTTTCTCTCCCCCTCCATACAAGGGTACACAAAGGCCAGCTCCTGGCCCAGCCCAGCCCCAGCACAGCGCTGCATGACAGAGGTTGCCTAACACTGCAGTGGTGGAAGCCCCACCACAGCAGAAATGTGCGTGTGCTGCTAAGAGGGAGAAATACAGAAAAGGGAAAGAAACATGACTGTCATCCAACCTGCAATGTATTTCTATAGAGAACATCCATTTTATTGTATTAACCATTATATTTGTATACTTTTTTTTTTCTATGGTGGCCAAGTTTTAGTGGAGCAAAGGTTTAGTTAGTTTCTGAGAAAGGAACCAGAGGTTTGGCACCTTAGCGGAGGGTGGGGAAGGGGGAAGAGCTGAGAAAATAGCTAACTTTTGCAACAGGCTCACGCCGGACCGTCTGCCAAACTCACCCCAAGCCAAGCAGCTGGGGAGCCCAGGGGCTGAATCAGCGGTGTAACACGTCTGTCTGAACTTCTCAGAACACACAGATGCTGGGCTTGGTATCTGCCAGACAGATAGGTTTCCGGGGAAAAACTGTGCGTGCGTGTGTGTCCCCACACTTCCGTGCCCCTCTCCTGCCGTCAAGCACAGGAACAAGCCATCTGCTGCCGTTAGCTCACAGGAGCAATACCTACATCCCAGCCGGTCACAGCGTGTGCTCTCCACAGCACTATCCGCTTTCCGCTCCAAGCTGTGACGCACCGTGACATTCCCCTCCGGCCGGGGACTCCAGGAAGCGAGCTGTTTGGCTTGGACGCGGGCACAGTGACACAGACACAGGTGGCTCCATCTATTGCGACACAGGGTCAAGCCTGCTGCAGAGGGTCCTGCTTTCCCCGGTTGTTTCTTTAGGGACCAGGAAACAGTGAAGAGCACGCCCCTCGCTGGAATTAAATTATATTAAAGTTCACTTTGCGAGTACCTGTGCACCTCCCTGGCATTTCTTGATAAATCAGCCCAGGCTCCAACAACAGGGAGAGGCAAAAAGCTCACTTTTGTATCACGTTTGGGGAAAATCACAACCCAGGCTTGGAAGCCACTTTTTGGCTGATGTGTTTTCACTGCACGCTTGACCAAAACCCCATCCACCCAACTGCAGTTGCAGCACATTTGGGTCTGGTGCAGAGCTGGATGGGTACCTGTCCTCTGCAGTGGGAAGCTGCTTCCATAGTAGCTGGCTGAAAGATCTGCTCAGTAGGATGAGGCACATCTCCAGGTGCATGCTGTTTTCGTTTGGAATGCCTCTTCCTCAGCTGTTTTCTTCACCTCTTGTTGATTTTTGGTGTAACATCCATTTTAATGTGTTTGCTGCCATCTTTCACCTGGTGCTATTTTGCTCCAGTGGGAGAAAGAGTCAACAGTTTAAACGTGTTTGAGGGGAAAAAAACCACCAAGAGTCAAGCTCTCTGTCAGTGATAGGGGCTCCTTCCTTTTCTGGACAGTCTGCACTTGTTTCATTGACAGTAATAATTTTATCCTGAATAAAATTAGATGAAGACCTCTACCTGCCAGGCCCGAGGCAAGCAGTCCACTGGCTGACTTGGCCAGCATGTCAGACATCACTCTTAACACTGGCTCTGCAGTGACAGCACCGTTTGATTAGGATGCAGGAGGGAGATGCTCCAATTAATGATGGTGAATGCTGTGTGAGAAGGCATATCTCAGAAAGGAAAACAAAAAGTGCAGCTATTCCTAGCAGGAGCAGGGGAGGGGAGGCTGCAGAACTCAGCTTCAGGGGTCACTTCCCTCCCCTTTCTGACAGCACGAGTGGTGATTCACAACTTGGAGCTTGTGTCCACCTCACCCCCTCTCTCTTTTTCATCACTGGTCTGGCAGCAGAAAGGCTTCCCACATGATCTCCAAGCCAAATCCTGCTGGAACTGCAGTTGTCTCATGGTGCTTTCATCCCAAATAGCTCAGCTGCTATGCTGGCTTCTGCAGTTAGGAGCTGTTTAAATTTTCTGCTGCCTCAATTGAATATATTTCTTGTTAGGCATAGCGAATCTGGGACTAGGAGCAGAACTATGGAGTGAGGAATGGAAAGCCCAGTATTGCACAACTGGTTCACATCTCTGCTAAAGATTTCATTTGCAGCGCTCTTCTGGAGTTAAAGCAAATTCACTGCCAAGTACAGTAACTGAAGTATTCAGTAAGAGTAATTTGTTGTACTTGATACTTCTGACCACAAAAGGATATTTTTTACAGATTTTCCTTATAACTGTGCAGTGAAGAGGTTTGATAAAAGCAATTTTTGCCTATGGGTTGTTGAATGGTACCAGTGTCTCCAAGCATTTTTGTTCAGAATTCAAATATGCTGTGTGACTGGTCACCCATGTTAAGCAATATGGTTTCTATTCCCTAACCAGATTCTTACAGAGGCCAGGAATATCTGGAAAAAATCAAAAAGGCATTGAAAGGGGATATAGGGAGCAGGACAAATTTAGAAAATTCAGCAAACTTATCTTGTCTTGGAAAAGAAAGTACCTCATATAAGGCCATACATGTGCAGTTCAGGCTTTAAAATACCCATGTTCTTTCTCCACTTGCAGAAAGACCTCTCTACTAGATAGTGTTTTACTCAGCGCATCTACTCCAAGTCCTGCCTTGTGCACGTACGCTTTGAGTTTTTTATTGCAAAAGGTGCAGACGTCTCAGTTTGGCTCAGTTTACTGCATTCAAATCTAAATGCCAACTTGAAGTTCACAGAGATGCTGATTTTCATATGGCACATACCTCATATTATTTCACATATTTACTGGTTCTATGAATGGGTCATGCCTGCTTTATATTGTGGCGTGGCTGGCTAAGTACAGCATTCCAGGTGTGTAAAGGGCACAAGATGGTCCAGGAGCCTGTGGATCTTCTAGGTTCTTGGGAACTTCAGGCCTCACCTAGTTAAAAGTCCTTCTCTGTCGCCCACGTTCTGCCACCGCAAAGAACCAGGATGAGATGGAAGCAATGGGGTCTCTTTGATGTTGCGCCCAGAGACAAGCCTGTAAACTGGTGAGAAAGCCAAACAGGGGGCCTGCGCCAGGCATGCTGCTGTCTCCTGGGGTTTCTGGTTTTGGTGTTTTGCTACTGAGGGACATGTGTTTAATGCTTGAGGGAGAGGAGATATACCGTGTGGTTTTTAAGCAGAGGACCTCTCTTTCTCCTTCACCACCACGAGTCCTCATCCTGCTTTTGTACACCCTGGTACTCAGGCTAACAAGCTTTAAAACACATTTTAAGATGTATACACTAGATAGCAAGATTAATGCCCAAATTCAAGCAATAGCAATGTCAATGAACTAAACCGTCAGCCTGTCCCAAAAACCTTATCAAAACAAACTGCTTGCTGTCTGTGGCTCGAGGCGACTTTGTATTTCATTTTGTAATACGAGTTCTGTGACTTCTCATGCTAGAGACTGCCTACGATATTTAAACTCACGCCTTCCATCAGTGTGTTATGTCTAAATCCCTCAGTCAAATCTAAAAAAAAAAAAAAAAATGTGGGGAGGGGAGGAGCAATGACACAAGAAAAAAAGGCACCTATATTTTGAATGTTAAGACCTGCATTCTGCATTTATGACTGGTGAATGTGTTGTTTCTTAGCCTTGATGTAATATAACTACTTGGCTTTCATGCAGATATAACACAGGTTTCAAAATATTTGAAAAGCTCTGCAAGCACGTACATAAAAAGCTAGCACTGCTGTATGGGGTAAAGTTTTCTTTAATGTCATGGAACAGATAAGGAGCCAATCACTATAATATAACCCCTAGAAACATGGTGCTGTTGTTAATGGTCTTTAGATCGTAGCTGGCTCTGAGTGCTGACCATCTATAGTTGTACTGTGTCAAGCTCAGTGAGTTACAGATACTTAAAAGTCTACGTTTCATTTATCTAAACTTGCATAAGCATACTTAAAAAAAAACATGTATTGGGCTCTTATTTTAGCCACACTTAGCTTTATATTTTTTATAGTGAAAACATATTTACACTTCTAATATATATTTTCCTCAAATATACATGTTGCTGCAGAACCTCAGCAATAAGGATGATACATGCAATCCCTCAGAAAGCAAGGCAAATAAAAAAAAAATGAGAAAATATGCTGTGCAGAGAGTCAACTCTGAAAAATAAAACCTTGCCAGACCTCAACTTATGTAACCAGTTGTTGAGAGCACTTCATGTGTTGAAAAGAGATTGAATAACAAAAGCTGAATCCTGGCTGCCTCCGCTACTTATACAGGTAATCTTCTAGGGGGGCTCAGTTGACTTAAATACTGTGTTACATAAATGCAACTGGAAGTTTAAACACCCTATGTGCATTTCAAAGCCCTCATCACAACCTCTAAAATGTTCTAAGTTCATCTCAGATAAATGATATGGTCACCCTAGAATATTATACCACAAAATATTACACTTTTTAAATGAGGATTTTGTTAAAAACCCAAACAAGATCTCTTCTGCCTACCGGGTAATAGACTACAAAAATTAAACTCTTCAAAAATTGTGAAATAAGATGAAACTAGTAAGAGTGCACAGTATCTGTGCAACAAATTAAATGACAATACAAAATGTAATACGAATGGAAACTATTAGCAAAATACATATACTGGGCACCAAAACAGAAAATATGTTATCATTTGCTGGCACCAGCCTAAAAAAATCTGCCAAACAATAAAACAATTTCCAAGGAGACTTCCCTGTGTCTAACGGGGCTATGTGTTTAACACTTTTTTCTTCATATTGGTATTTGAACTCAGTCACATACATTCCTCTTAAGTTGACATTTTAGAATCTATTTATAGAAACTCATCCTGTCTGCCACATCTTTTTTCAATTAAAATCTGATCTTGAAATGAGACAGAAGGGTGGAAGTGGGGGCACCCTGCAGTACTGGCTACTGATGATCTATAAAAAGTTTATGCTGCGCTTAGAATGGAAGTGAAGGCTTGCAGGAAAACACCACCACAGAAGCACTGCCCCAGAAACCTGCAAAGCCTCCTTCCGTGGCAGGAGAAGAACAGTCCCAGACATGTCCTCCTGCGCCACCAGCACAGCGTGCTCCCTGCTGTTCACATGCCTTTTGCCCGTTCATGCAATGCTTCTTGCCCCGTTTCTCTGGGTTTTTCAGAATGCAAGACCACTGCCTATTTTAGAAAAAACTGTTGCATTTCAGACTTTTGTTTAAGCAGAGGTCTTTGTGGATTTCTGTTTCAAACATGTTTCTGGGACACAGGTAGATTCTTCTGACTGATCTTGGGAATCTTGGCTGGCTTGTGGTATTTAATGAACTTCTGCATCCCCGCCTTCCACCCCAGTGACTTCAGTTCATCTCTCCCGTCCTCAGTGATCACGGCCTTCACGGCATGTACTGCCACTTCACGTTTCTACGGGTCTTCTGCCTGCAACATTACCTCTAGCTGCCTCCCAAGTCCCCTAGGTTCCCCCGGAGGAGGGCTGAGCTCTCTTCCTCATTTCTGGCTGGCTGAGCACAACATGTGTGGACATGAGCAGGGTGAGAGATGAGGGAAAATCAGGGGAGACAGAAATCAGACGGACAGAAAGGTTGAAAGGCCTAAAGAGATAATCTATAAATTTATAGCTGGTGCACGCTCCTTGCAAAAGAAAGCGCCTTACATTGGGCTGCATATGGTGCAGTTCAGACTTTAAAATATTGTGCTCTTTTGAGAAAGGCAGAGAGATCTGTCTCGGGGCACAGGAAAACTCCCTCTGGTCGACCTCCATTTCCACACAACTAGACAGGAGTTTAATATCTAGCGACTCTGTGCACTCTCAAGTGAGAGTGAAAGCAGCCATCTGGTTCAAAACCCACTGGAGAAATGGTGGAGAAAACTTACACCATACCTACATAAAATTACACCACCAACACTGTAGCTGCTGGTGCCCTCACCCAGCATTGACAGTAGGAAGCAAGATGATTTGGGAGCATTGCTCCGGGCTGCCAGAGCACAAGCCTGGTCTTGAAACCCCAGCTGCACCTCATCATAACAGGCACTCAGAGCTGCCAAAACACATAACACAAATTTCATACCTGGCCTGAAGAATGGAGAGACACTTGGGCATCTCCACCCTAATTCCTGGGGCTCCCACTGCCCCAGGCCCCACACCTCTCCTTGGCTTGTCGTATCTTCCAAGGTCACAGCAGCCCCCAGCTGTCCTCTCCGCTCCTGCATCGCACACGTGTGATCTCCCCATCTCAACCCTCCCCAGCAACTGCGCCCATCCATGCTGACCTGAGCCCCCAGGTCTCCTGCTTCTGCCTCTTACATTACCCCAGACCGCTGTATGTCCTGTGTGCACACACACACTCTCACATTTCCTTCCTCCATTCTTCTGTCTCTGAAGTTAGACAATTTAAATGTTTTTATGTTAATTGCTTTTGAATAACAGCCTTTCTGGAAAACAAAAGGTTTCCCAGAGTACTGGTTTCTTTGGAAATGTTCCCATGGCCAACTACAAGCTGAAATAATAACAATAATAGGAAAAATTCCACATAAGTATATAAGACTTTTTTTCAACAGCTGGTGAAAAAATTGTGGCGTTCTTTTCAGTTGTTGGGGGTTTGGTTTGTGTTTTGACATTTTCAAGCCAGTTTTCCCCTCTAGCCTCCCAAGCCCCTACTCCCACCAGGAGAAAGGCATGAAGCAGAGTCTTGCTGCAGTCGGCTTCAAGACAGGGAGAGGCAGTGACCTTGCTTACTGAGAGCACCCTCGGTGCGTATGGGTGAGGAGCTGCATGGAAAGGCTGCCTGCCTTGGCTAGCACTCCTCCGTTGTTAAAGAACACAGGAAACGATGGACATTTCTAAACCGGAAAAATTTGCAAGCAAGCTTTGGCTAACCACAAAATACTAAAGCACATGGCAAGAATCACAAGGCTCATGGCAGAAGAGGAAAAGCTGACAACTTTTGATTCAGGGGTTGTTAAAGGTTACAACGCTGCCACATATTATGGAAATGAAACCATAGTTTTAAACACTAAGCGGGTAGCCGCTTCAGCAAATAAACCCAGGGTTCGCTCCTTTTCATGTTTTTGTATGTGAGGTGGTGGTGAAATTGGGCTGATCTCCCAGAGGCAGTGACACTTCGGGGTGGGGGAAAGGGGTTGTGAGGGCCATCTGACATACAGAGCTGTACAACTCATCACTCGCTCACCTGGAGCCAAGACATTTAGAGTACAAGCCTGGTAAAGTCTGCCTTAGTCTGGCTCCCATCTCCCTCATCTTCTGGAGCTCTCTGATATCCCCTTCCAGCTTAAGAAGGTGAGGGTCTAATGATAGTACATGGGCAGTCCTACAAACTGGGCCAACAGCTACCTTACAGCCAGCATGAGTAGGTGAACGATAGATGCAATCCTACCTTTTTGCCTTTTGCTCTGATAGCCACAGACTTAAAGATTTTCCTCTCAGTTGTTTCTTCTCGGCCTGTCCTGTCTTCCTTTATTATGCTCCAGTTCAACAGGCTTCTTAAAAAAATGAAAAAAATCATTTAAAAGGTGCTATAAAGGCAGGCATACATTACATATTATCCCATTTCATTGTAGAATTTTTCTCACAGCGTACACATAATGTTTGTTAACTACTAAAATATCACAAAAAGTACTACCATCTCATATGTTGAGTTGGCAGAAAGAGAGGAAAAGCACATCAAAAGCTCCCACCAGCAACTGGCACAGTTGGGGGCTTGGCAAGGAAAGCCACTGCTGAACCATCTTCTGCCAGCACAGAGATTTCCCCAGTGGCGGCACTGGCATGGCTGTGCCCAGGGATATCTGCATGTGGGGCTGGTGGTGAAGAGAAGGAAAAAGGTTTTCCTTGTGGCCCTCCATTTGCATCAATGACCCTGTGGCATGCATAGGGTTGAGGAAGATAAAGCAGAGGGTCATGGTGGGACTTGGAGCTTTACAAATCTTTACCTTCTGACAGGGCTAAAGGGCTTCATAAAGGTTTCCCAATACACTGCCACACAAAGGGGTGCTGAGAAGAAAGCTGCTGGATTCCTCCACCCCATTTTTCTCATGATGAATTCTTTTAAATCACCAAAAGCATGAAAAAAGGAAGAAGAAAGGAGTCCGAAGCAACCTCAGGGGGGTGAAAAAGGGAAGGAGTACTTGGAAGCTGGAAGAGAGAGAGCACCCCAGCAAACAGCAGCTGTTGCAAAATAAGCCCCAAAAGGCTGCAGGTGCTCGTTTCCTCCAGGTTTAAAGAAACAGCTTGCAGCAAGGCTGCTGGAGCTTAGCAGGGGGCCTTGGAGCCAGGCAGGGACTATCAGCTAGTCTCAGCCTGGCCTATCAGCTTTAGCACAAAACCCACAAGATATGTTTTTACTCCTTTCAAAAAAATATTTTCTGTGTTCAGCAATAGCCTTGGCCTTCCTGCTAAGTAAATTTTTCATGAGGTTTGTGAGGCTGCCTATCTTGATTTTGCCTGCAGCAGCAAAGCCACCTTCTGTGAGCCAGGTGAAAACATGCCTCCTTAAAATGGGCATCCATACAAGCAGTATTTTGAGGCTGAGCCTGTTATTAGCAAGAATTTTCCATTTCCTTAGACATACAGTGCTTGCGCTATGCTAAAAGGAGACAGTTTGCCATGAGCCTGCAGTGCTTGTTTGATACCCACTGCCTGTGTATGCATGCAGGGCTGAGCTGCTGGAAGGACAGCGAGACACAGAAGAATCACAGCACCTGCCACTTGAAATTGTGTTACGCCAGCGCAGGCCTTGTTCTCTTCTAATATGTGGAGCTCGGCATCCAAAAGCTGCCTCCAAAAGCCCTCAGTAACAAATTCCTTGCCCAGATCCACTGACCTATGCAGCCTCTGCTTATTCCAGTAGAAACTGGGCACAGATGGACAGACAGAGATGCCACAGACCCTGGCACTGGTATTGAAGGAGACCATTTACACAGACACCAGGGTTCGTATTCCCAAAGGTACCCAGGCATTTTGTGTGTGCTGCGGTCACAGGGGCTGGCTTCCTAACTGCTGTGGGCCCCTATTCCTGTAGTGGCTTTCTCCTTTCAAAGCTGAGCAAACAGGGGGCTGGTGTTGATGTATATCTTAAGTTTATGTCTCTGAGTACCATGTAAGCTAAAGGTAGATCCCCAGGGTACGCAACAGGTAAGTGAAAGCTGGAAGGAAAAGTCAACTGAAAAGACTGGTATCGGTGAGCCTGAGGTTATGAGCCTGCAGCTGCTGAGCAAAAAACATGTATTCATTCAGAGATGGGGAAATAAACAGAAAAACTGATACGCTGTCACCCTATGCCGCACGTATCCAGATGAAAATAATGAAAATGCATCTCAGTGTTTTTCATGCAGATTTAACAAAGCATGAATGCCCTCTGCTCCCCTACTACTCTGCAGACATGGAGGAGTGATGAATTAGTGTCAGGCACTGAAATGGGTGAAGTAGCTGCTTTGGCTTTGCCAGCTAGCATGAAGCAGCATGAGACAACCACCAGACATGTGTAAGCACCACTGTGGAGCGCAGGCTGCCTCCTGGCTGAATCCAGGTCCAGCATTAAGGGAGCCCAGAGGGACAGGCTGCTCCTGCAGGTGGATTTGCACCATGGCCATATAAGCTTACTCCAAGGTGGAGAAATGTAGGAAGTGGTGATCATGCCTGAAGATGTGTAGAGATCAACAACAGAGAGGGACTTCTGTGTAATGATCTTCACCACTGTAGGATTTAGCTCTTAATCTCCCCCACTTGCCAAGTGAAGCTATAACCGTCTCAAGCTATTTCAGTTGGGGCTGTCCAGATGCTGTCAGCAAACTGTTTGAAGTTCTTGCAATTGAGGGATAAGCAGCTTTTATGCAGAAAAAGCTGGCACTTCAAAATTTTTAAAAACTAAATTCAGACACCAAGCAAGGAAGTCTTTAAGAGCTGCCACTGATGCAGATTCTGTGTAAAGAATAACTGCTTTTCCCTCAAACAGCAGAAAGGTAAAAAAATGGCAGTCTCCCTTCCCAGCACACTGAAAGCAGCTATGGGCTAAATCTGTCAATTCATACTTATTTTAAAAAAGAAACTGAATGTAAATGCAAAAATACAAAAACGTGTTGGATGACATACATAAAAAAAAAAAGGAAAACGGTTGGCAATACTTTCTGTTAATTACTACAGCAAGTAATGAATGCACAGCTTTCTGAGACTGTGTTGCTGAATCATCTCAGTGGTAACGCTGCCTTCTTTCCTATATGTTTATTTTCTTGTTTGTTGCCCCTCATCATTGCACTGTACATGCAGCAGTGGGGCCCCAACAGCAGCAACTGCACAAGGTCTAGCCTGCTTGAGGGCCTGTGCAAACACAAAAAGGGATTGTGTTAACCCGTTATGCAGGTTATTTTGTGGGGGACAGCTCTGGACACTCACACAACAGTGTTTTCTTAACTGTTTGTTAGAGCTAGCTTGAAGAGTGCCACAGTGCATATAACCCTGAGCAGCTCTCCCGCATGCTCCCGAAATGCAGCAGCAAGTGCGGAGTGTGGCAAGTGGTGCCCAAAGTACACAGTTACGTTACTGTAGGCAAACTAGAAATCAGTCCTTTGTTGATCCAGGGAAAACCTAAATCTTTTCCAGGACAGATGTGCATCACTTTCCACCTGTATGCTATATATGTATACTGGTGTTTAATTTACTGCACTTTCACTTCATATCATCAGCATTCACATATTGCAAACAGGAAAACTGAGGTGGGAAGTTTGGTAACTCCTTTTATCTGATAGATTTAAAAAGAAAAAAATGTAAACAGCACATCAGTTACTGTATTGAACAACAGACTAATAAATTCTAGTATTGCATATGCTATCCAGTAAAAGTTAACAATCCCTTATTCTTTAGATTAAGTGTCTTCTCCCACAAAGCACACCCTGAAGGGCTCAGCAACAATATTTTTATCATCTGTCTAGGTACTTATATGGCTCCCATCACTGCTGTACCTGCTTTTATGGTAGCTGTAAAATACAGAGCTATAGAATCTAATATGGAATCAGAACCAGGAAACATTGTTTGTCCAACTACTATATAAGCCAACAAAGGAAATGAAACAAGAATCCCAATGAGCTCCAAGCTCTTTTTATGATGCTGAATCACTCGACTTCTAATTTATTGATCACAAATTGCTATTGTTAAGAGTAAGTATAAGCATCACCTGGAAGAAAGCCACCACTTCTCGAGAGACTGTGATGTGAACTACAGAGAAGGAGTTTCTCTTATGAAACCCTCAAAAAAGAGAATATTTTTCTTGCCAACAACCATCAATTGGTATGAGTGACTTCACTTCTCTAAGAAAACAGGAAAGAAGAAATGAGAAGTGCACGCAAGAAAGCAAGTGCACATACATCCCATCTGTTATGCCCTGCCTCTCAGAACAAAATGGTATTATCTCCTCAGGGAAGACCCACTTCATTTTGGTCCCACAGTCATTAACATCTTCATAAAGTAAATACAAGAGACAGCACTGGGCATTGTTTTGTACTCTCTGCAGGGATGTGATGGATGGTACAAGACAGTTTACTGTGGAAGAAGCAAGACTGAGAACATAAAGCTTTCATATGCCTTTCTTGTGAATATGGCTTATTTTTAGTAATGAACATGCTTGGGTATTTTGATCTCAGGCAGAAGCAGGAGCAGGGGTTTTATTTCTGAGGAAAGAACCATTTGGATGAAGAGGATGAAGCAGCCTGTGCCAGGGGCTGATGGGCAGGACTGTCAGCAGCTGCAGGACAGCAGGCAGTGATCTGCTGCTGAGAGTGGAGGTGCATGTGCATCCTAGATTGGGACACCCTAGGGTACAACAGGACAAACACCCTCAGAGCTGAGAACAAACTGTGTGAGAGGTAAAGCAGGCTGGTGTTCGGCAGGACATCCTTTGGGAATAGGGAGGTGTAGGGAGCAGTACATGCAAGGGCGGAGAGAGGTTGGGTGGAATACAGACATGATACAAAATCAGCTCAGGAACACTCTGACTGCCTAGAGGAGAGCAGCTGCCATGCATATAGAGATGCTTAAGACTTCCCTCCAGGAAAGGCTCCCCAGGGACCTCTACAGTAGGAAGGCTGTAGCTGGGAACAGTCCTACCAGTAGGTCAGTGAAAACACAGAAAGTTCTTCCAGCCTCATCTCACTCAGCTACAAAGAAGTCCCACAACCAACATGACTTTGTCAGGGATCTGTCTTGGCTTTCATGAGATTCTCAGACAAACTTAGTCTGCAAGACACAAGGAGTCTTCACAGCAAGACAGAGAAAGAGCCACTGACCAGAGAAAACATGAAGTCCTGGCCAGGAGGTGCTTAGCAGACAGCACCATGGCTGGCCAGAAAGACGTGCACAAGCAAACATGGGGCTTGAGACAGAAACAACGTTAGTGAAGTCAGTGCTGGGTTTAGGTCTCTATTTCAGAGAAGAAATCCCTCATAGTGAGCTCCAGGGCGACCAGCCTGTATATGATATCTGCATTACTTGATTAAAGTAGAGGCCAGAACCTTATTAGTTCATCCATGGGAATGTCAAGGAGCAAGCAGAAAAAGAGGTGTTTCTTCACAGAAAAGATGTCTCTCTGAGGCTGCCACTTCAGAGATGTTGAAATGACACAGGGAAAACACCTGTGGTGTGTTCTCTGTTTCTGAGGCAGGGGCAGAGGGGAAGAGAAAGGGTTGCCAGATGCCATTTTGAAAGCAGCTTTTCTGTCTGGTGTTAGCAGACGTACAGGGCTACAGGCCACCCTCGGATGTAGGTGATGCCCATGCTGACAGATATCGCTGAAGGGTGAAGCCAGGGAGGGAAGCGCGGTGCTGCAGCACCAGTCACCCAGGATCAAGCACTCAGGGTCAGGGAGCATGTCAGGAGAGGTCCATGTCAGGAGAGGTGGCTGTCATGGTTCCCTTGTCTGGGGAACAAGGTCCCGCCTCTGCTTCAGGGCTTCAGAGGTTTAAACTTAGATGCAGCCCTGCACAGGCAAGGTGGCAATCCACACAGTTTACACAGCCGTGTAACTACTTCACTGTTAATGCTTGCTATTCCTTAGCTTGTTTTTGAGGCTGTACTGCAGCACTGGAAGCAGCTGTAGAGGTGGCTTCCTCCAGCTCTGTAAGACCCTGTGTGGTCACCCTGTGCACCCCCAGCTCTGAAAGTGGCAGCTGCTGGTGGGGAAGGAGGGGCTGGGGAATTATATATGTCCCCTGCAAGGTGACTGCATGTTGGCAAGGAGGGAGCAGACGGGGGTGAGGGCCATGGGGGGTCAGGGGCTCTGAGGCAGGTAGGGTGTGGGTCATTGCTTCTAGGCAAAAGCCTGCTTCAGAACCAGTGACCCACAAACTCGCTGCTGCCCCTGTACCAGCCACACCAACTAGGAACCATCTTTTTTGGACCTTAGGCCTAAAAGTGACAGAAGTACCTACTTCTGCCAGGACATGGATCAGGAGGAAGAAATTGAGTAAAAGCCCTGTGTCTCTCTCCTGCCATCTGATGCTGGCTCCTCTCCTCCCTGGAGAATTCAGGGAGGAAAAAAAAAAAAAAGAGCAAAATAGTCTGGCTAAGCCTGTGTGTCTTTTCACCGCAAACACCTTCTGTTCTGGCCTATGCAGTTGCTTTCACAGCTGGAAAGGGAATATTTTTTACCTTAAATAAAAAAAAAATAATTACAGCTGGACTCTTTTCAGAGTGCTCTGGGGAGCTTCAGGAAGCCACATAAAACTAAAATACTCTCTATCACACCTCTGGCACCTCTCCACAGCTCCCTGGGTGTCATTGTGAATTAAGCTATGTTGGCTACACTTACAGGTTTTTGCTGAACATAACTCATCAAAGGTAAACACACGGAAAATCTTTGGCTTTGGTTGCAATTAACTGACACGTCTTGATGACGAAACCACATGTTCCCTCAGGGCTGGTCCTAGGCGTTCTGCGTTAGCCAGGCTCCAAATTTTGAAGTGACCCTCAAAAGACACATTCTACTGCCTGCCCCAAAGGCTGGATGAGAAGATCTAAGGAGAAGCTAAAACCTCTTGCAACAGAGGTTTTGCTTTCACAGCAGGAGAGAGCAGGCTCAGACCCCATACAAGGATGAGGCACAGGCAGCAGGGAACAGGTGGTGGGTGCCCATTCTCTATAAACCACTCCTCAGCTATCAAACATCTCCCGTGATGTTCTCCTACCAGAGCAGCTGATCCCTCCAGCAACCTGGGTGACCAGCGAGATCCTTCCAGCCAGCTTCCCCACACCGGCTCTTCCCATAGGTAGCCCAGCCCCTTGGTCCGCCTGCCTTCAGAGGCACCGCAGTGGCCAGAACAGTTTGTGTGGGCTTTGTCTGCCTTCAGTGCAGGCCTCCCCACGGGCAGTAACTCGCTCCCATGCCGCAGAGCCACCCCAACCCCAGGAACAGCCTGGGTGAGAGTGTGCGCAGGAGCCCTCCACAAGGACTAAGCGCTACACAGAGGGGCTCCGAGGAAATGATGTGGCTTATAGCTGAAAGAAGGTGAGGAGGGGAGGGATGTGGCCACGGCTGCTCTCTTCCCACGTGAGTGTGGAGTTTCCAACAGAGGTTTCCTTCCCCATGCAGATGTGTGGATAAGAGTGGTTAACACTGTTTGCAATAAGTGAGAGCTGGGGGACCAAGCACCTTACATTTTTTCCTTCTCTTCACTCCCCCATTTTTAAGAGAGAAGTGTTTAATATACTGGTGCTGACCTCAACCTTATACCAGTACAATTTAAGACTTCATTGATGTGCATTTCTATTTATACTGGTAGAAGAAAAAACAGAATCGGTTTCTACCCATAGCAGCACTACAAAGATGAGAAGAAAAAGGACTGTGAGAGCTATAAGACTAAGTTGTCATAGCAGCATAATTATGTTTGAGTCTACTTTGTACAAAAGCAGACTGCCAGAGCCTCATTTTGGAGGGAGAATCACTGTCAGGAGAAAAAGGGAGTGCTGCGCTGCTCTGCCTAAATTATATTAGACAGCAAACAGCAAACTGTATCTGCATCTCCCTGCAAATGAACCTCCTTATAATGCAACAAGCCAGGCCATTTTCATCTGTTATGAATTCAGAAAAAGATCACATGAAACACTTCTTCACAGAGTTTGAGGAAAGTAAATCAAATTGTAAACTACAGTGCATAACAACCTATTAATTATAGATGCAAACAGTGTTTTCCAGAGGTTACATTTTCACTGAATTAAAATTTAAACAATGATGAATTGGTTCAGTTGCCTTCCTGTTGAATAAGTAATTTCAGTAATCATGTAAATATGTTTTCATTGACCATCAGCATACAATCCTGTGTAGGTGCACCAATTGTGTAAAAAAACCCCACAAACAATCAACCAAACAAAATATCCAGAAAAAGACAAATTAGAACAGAATGCACCTTAATTGCTTATTCTCTGACATGCAGACAGGCTAGCTGCTCAGTTCAGGTTTTCATGGCACTCTTCAAAACAACATTTCCTTTGGACACCAGCTCGGGCAATTCTGTACACTGCCTTCTCCTTGGCAAACTATTTTAAGGAAACTTTCCCATTGCAACATGTCCATATTCACACCTCATTTACAGTCTTTCATAGCCATTAGGAGTCTAACCTTCTTCCACACACCTGGAATGAGCATCTCAGAACCCTGCGGCAGTGGCTGCTGGGGTGGAGGTTCCAGGCAGCATATCCCCTTTTCTTCCGAGAACCTCACACCCTCCCGCACTGGTGTGTAACCCTGAGTCAGCAGGGCAGGACAATAGATACTCACTGCTGCCAGGGCAATTTCTTTCAACAACTTTACATAAGTTTGTGTTTTGTGTGACTAACTTGTAAATTGGGTTTTATAAAGAAACAGACAATAAGAAGTGCAAAAATTAAATAGTGAACACGCTCCAGGCAGTGCAGGATTACAAACCAGAAATAGGCACACAGTTTCTGCAACAAAGCAAAGAACAAGGCAAAACTATACAGGCAGAGTTTTAGGTGGAAAGTCAGAGAAGTAAAATAGGGGAGACAGTGTCAGCAGCAAAGCAGGGAGGATATACTTGGTAGCAGAGCATTTATTATAGCTAACCAAAACTTTCATGCAGTGTAAACTAAAACACTCAGTAAACTTTCCTTTTCTTTTTCCTTCATTTGACATTGTTATTTCTTTTTCAGAATATAAGGACTTTTTTTTGGTTGAGAGCTTGTGTAGTCTTTACACTTTTGCCTGTAAGAAAAATCTTTATCATGAGAAAAGGCATAATTGATGTGCTTTCTGAAAACAGCAGCTATCATATGCTGAAATAATATTTCTGCATCATAAGCAGCTTCATTTGTCTCCAGAAGACATTCACACTGAAGCTTCACTGTGACCATCTCAGTGTCAACATCATTAAATATTTTGCAGCCACTCAAAGCTCACATTCAGGAAAGAAGTTTCCTACCAATCTTTCCTCCTATATTAATGGCTGTAGCTATATTTCTAAACAGTCAATATTGTCTGTGCTATATTTTATTTTCGTGGTATAACTAAACACTAGATAAAAAGACAACACTATTGCTTATCTCTTGAATTTTACCAGTCTGGGAAAATACTCTGTCATAGACAGATTTCCAGTAAAATCCTGACATACTTTCCAGATAAAAGTTCACATTATAATACATCTTATGGGCTCCTATTTTGTTATTCAAGTAAACATGCAATCATTAACATTATCTACCTCTGAGTTAAACTTTCCATTCTTCTTGGGAGTGACATTAAAAAAAACCACTTTAAAAGCCAAGCCTTAGCTCTACCTTTTCTGTTTTTTTTGGTTTTGTTTTGTTTTTGTTGTTGTTTGGTTGGTTGGTTTTGTTTTGGTTTTGGTTTGTTTTTTTTTAATTTTTATTGTTGTTGTTTGTTTTTTTTTTGTTTTGTTGCTTGTTTTTTTTTACAAAACATGGAGCTGGAGCTTCCTGATTGTTAGGTTCAATGTTGTGCTGCAGTGGAATAGGATGATATTAATAGGACACCACTGTCAGCAAGCACAACTGTCAAAAGAAGGTGAAACTTAGTTTTCAGCCATTTGGTTCTTTTTTCAAAAATGCTGCAAACCCGAGCTCCTCGCAAGAGCTGATGGATACCTTGGGAGAGTCCTGGGGCACTGAAGGTGCAAGGAGACCCTGTGGGCAGCACCCATGCACCTGCCGCCCAGTGCTGCCCTGCAGAGCACTGGGGGCAAAGGGGAAGTGGTGGCATCACAACACACCTTAACACCAGAGACAGACTCCTCTCTAGATGGAAGCATTTGCTCCCATCTGTAGCAAAGGCTGTTTCTATTCCTCCCTTAGTTTTCAAAACCTTTCTCTGCTTGTGTTCCCTCTCTCTCCTGTCTGCTTTGCAGCCTAAGAAAACACACTGAAACCAACAGCTGTGCACCCTAGCAACAGACAGCAGCTCCTGCTTACACCCTGGGGACAGCAGAAAAGCCACTGGCTGGCCACAGGCAGGAGCCACAGCACAGCCACCTCCCTCACAGGAGTCCTAACATGTCAAATTCCCAAAGCCCACAGCTGTGAGTCCCAGGTGGTGACATGGAGACAAGGCGGTGTTATTTAGAGATCCTAATTGAGATCACCCTGTCTCTGTTTGTATCCACAGCTGCTGTGAAGACCTCGCTCCTGAGCATGTAACTATTATTGGGTCTCCCAGCGAGATCTGCGTCTGCTCACAGAGCTGCCATGGGAGAGTCCCCTCTCATCCCGGGATGGGCTAGAGCTGTTGCAATGCCCTACTTTCTCCTCTAGCCTAGATCTGCTTCTAGCTTCAAGGACGCAGCTCAGCCCACGTGTCTCCAGGTTCACTTTGTCCTTTTCTTTAAGGATCTCGTTCTTGCCCCTGCAATGTGTTCTGCCTGTAACTACATTTTCACAGCAGCAGTTTGGCACATCAGATTAGGAAACTGGTTCAGCTGAGAGAAAAACACAGCTATGTTTTCCCAGTTCTTTTTCAGCTGGATCAGTTTCCCAGCTTGGTCAAGTGGATGGCCACAGAAATATTTCTGCTAGCATTAGTATCGGGCTACTTGGGAGTCAGGAACAAGCATCTGAGGATCAGCAATTTGTTTTGAGACAGATCAGCTCCTTGAGCCAGGTCTCAAGATATCCATCTCTGCACCAGTGTCTGCACAGCGGAGGAAGCAGGGATACAAGGAGGGGGGAAGAGAGCCTGGCCAGCAGCCTGGGCTTGGATTGACTTAATCAAACCAACTTCAATTACTAAGGGAAAAGAATAAAAAAGAGACTTACCAGTTACATTCATTCTGTTTCCCAGAAAAAACTCTTCAAAAGATTGGGTAGACAGACACCCTCCAGTGAACAAGAACTTATAAAGCTTTTCGGGTTATTTTTTTGATGTTACTTTGTCAGACCTGATAAACATCCCAAGGCTTTTCTATTTACATCACCCAATGTAACAGAAGATGCTACACTTTCATACAAAGGTCGTTTCTGTGTTATTATTCCCACTGATGAAGAACACAGCAAGCCCAGTTATGCCCATGGGCTGAAAGGCAGTTCCTGGCTTAAAGGATTCAGGACCTAAATAGACTAGGAGAGAGGAGGTCAGGAAAATTATTTTAGATATCAGACTTCAGGAAACAGCAGTAGGAATTAAAGACAGAACTAAAAAATGGCCTGAGTTCCACCCAAAGTAATTGTTCATATTTTAGCGAGTTTAACAATAGAGATTTGACAGTCAAATCATGGGTGGAGAGATGCTGCCCAGTGCACCTTTAGCTAAACACACTGTGAGGACTAACGGCGATGTGCTACTGCTACAGTGACCCATGGCAGGGAAATGGCAGAGAGCAAACACAGCAGCCTCCCAAACACCGATAGTTAGCGGGTCTTAAACAGGGAGAAATTAATAGAGGAAGGGCTACTTTTCCAGAGTTTCTTAGAGCCCCAGAGAAAACTGATCCTTGTTTGTCACAGTCTGAAATGGATCTTGAAATAACTAAAATATACTCAGATTAAATTATACTCATATTACCAAATGACCTCTATTAATATAGCTAATCCTGAGTCTCATGGGCTTTTCCAAGTCGAACACACTCCAACATCTACTCGCCATAAAAGCAGATGACAGTGCTACTACACATACAGCACAACCCGACTCGCCATTAAAATAAAAACACCCCCCTGCCCATTAAATAGCGTGCAACTTTTCACTTGCTTGATACATACATCAGTGGATGTAACATGGAGGGTTTGGGCTTTAAAACAAAACAGACTGAAGATGGTCTTTTAATATCATGTGCTATTAAAAGTGGGACTCGGTGGCTATGGCTGAGCGGGAGCACGTGCCCTGCTCCACAGCAAACCCACACAATGGCGAGGAAGGTGCAGAGCGAGGAGTGCAGTTATACCCAGCCAGCTTCAGCCTGCCTGATGATGAGTTAACATGCCATTTTCCCTGTGCTGTCAAAGCCTTTGTCATGGTAATAGCCCGTTTCCTCTTTTTGTTAATATCTCTGTCAAGGGAACGAAGCAGCAGAATTGAAAGTGCCATGGTGTGTGATAGCACAGTTCTGCTCAGGCTGCGCTGGCAGCCCTCTGTGTTTTGATTAACTGGATGTTCCTTTAAAATCTGTAAGAAATTATATTTCCATGGAAGAGCAGGGTGATGGAGGAGGAAGGAGCGGCAGGGACAGAGCCAGAGGCCGGCTGCCTGGTCACTCGGGAGCAGGCAGGACCACTCAGGCTGCGGCCACTTGTGTCTTCTCCTGCTGCCTTGCCTGTGGCCTGGGCTCTGGCTAGGGAAAACCGCTCTGGTCCTTGCAAGTCACTTCCAGCTTCTACTCAGCTCTCCCAGGAAGAGCCTGTTAATAAATGCAAAACTGTGCCCTGAGAACCATACAGCCACTGGCATCCCACCGCACACGTGCCCCACAGCACAGGGGTGAGGATGTGCTGATCTCCAGCAATTTCTCCAGTGACCCCAGGTCTCGCTGAGGTCTGTGCCATGCCGCTTGCATGGCATGCCTCTCCTCTGCCCCTTCTGCCAGTAAGGCCAGCAAGGGTTTTGCTAGTGGGGGCTTCAATATCCTTGCATATCTGGTTGGGCACAAACCAAAAGAAAGTCACTTCACTTTGCCTTCTCTTGGTCTCTGTAACTGAATGGGACAAAGCTGATGAACATGGAACTCTAATTTTATTTCCTAGGGCACCTCACCACTTTGGAAGCAAAATGAAGCACAGTTCACAGGAAAGGTGCATTGAATCTAAATGTCTGGTGTAGAAACTGCTGGTGTATCACACCCTGTGTTACTTGCTGCAACTCTGAGAAGTGGACAGAATAATACAAACTGTGATTTTTTGTTCTGATTTAGCACCAGTGCAAATGACAGAGGATGCAAGGTAGCTAGGACTCAGACATTCCTTTCGTTGATCTCTGGTTTTACGGCTTAACTAAAGTTGCAGAGGGTTTGTGTGCTACAAAACAATCTGTTTTCTGCTCAGAATTTATTAGTAGAACAGTCTGGCAAGTGCAAGACCCATAGCATTCTTGTTGACTTACATCTAAAGACTTAGAAACACCATTGCTCTACAATCAACTGCAAGCTGGTACCAGATTAACTTTCTCACTACTTAAAAACTCAAGCTCTTAAATATTTTACAAAATATTTCAAAGTTTCGAATGAGTTGGTGTGCCTTTTCAGTCAGCACGCTTATTACAAATCTCTCAAAACATTTTACATATTAATGGACAAATCTGAAATGTATTTGTGATGACACCTCCTTCCTACTCCTCCCTCCCCTCCCCTTACTGATGACACATGCTTGGTAGAGTGTACTCCAGCAGCTTTGTAACGCATACCAAAAGTTTGAGGCATGGATTTTGTTTTGGTAACTCAAAGAACTGTAACAATAAATTTAAATTTGTGGAGAGGATTGGAGAGTCACCAGTGAAATCTGATGTCTGACTACCACAAGAAAGTGTGCCACTCCACTTAGGCAACTCCCAGTCCAGTACAGATGGTTGTCCTGCACCCTGCCCCATGCAGAGGATTCTGAACACTGAACGTGGCTTAGACCTCTGCAACTCACTGTAACTAGGCAAATGATTTTAACCACCAACTCCCTTTTTATTGCCTAGCTCAAGTCAAAGGAAAGCAGTTCTGCAAAAAACTTCATATCCTAAAGCAGACATTACAAGTTGTTGCACTGCATGAGGTTTGATTGCTGCCAACTTGCATTAAACTGATTGAGAGCTGGCTTTGATTTCCTTTGGGGGTTTTTGTGTTGTTGTTTTGTGGGGTTTTGGGGGGGTTTTGGTTGTTTTGTTTTTTTGTTTTTAATGGACAACAAATATTGGCATGGAATGGAAAAGCAGGATGCCATTTATGTGACAAATTGTACTATAAGGACTTTTACCAGAATACTGAGACATACTGCCGAATGAAGGAGGAAGCCTGGATATCCAACTGTTTCTTAGTCAGATAATATCTGGCATTTAGCTGAATCTTCACTGTAACACTTACAAACCACTGTTTCTTACTACAGATCAAGTGGACAAAGAAGTGGGAAGTGTATCGAACAAGACTGCAATGTAAAAACAACATAAGTAGCACATGGCACCTGGAAGAGACGTGAACCCGTGGGTATTTCAGAAACAAAATATGACAAATAAAACATAGGAAATGAGGACTTACACGTATTAAATCCAACAGAGGTGCACCAGAAGAGAAAAAGAAAGAAAGGTTTACAAGCAGTGGGCTGTTTTTGCTTTTCAAAACACCGGATAATGGTGCTGGGTAAGAGGAAACGAAAAAAAAAAAACACAAAAAACATGGAAAAGATGTGGGAAATTGATGAAGGAAGTTTTGCAAGAGGAAAATGCCTTGGCAAGGAATGTGGATAGGATAATGTGCGTATACGGAATATAATAGTTAACTGCCATAAAGCATCCACTACTCATAGCCAAAAGCAGCAAACTATCATGGCTGGGCCAGAGCACACCAGTGAGTATTTCAGGTCACAGCAGGAAACACCACACACCATATTTTGTTAGGCTGCTGCAGTGTTTTGCAAACATGGGGGGCGGCCTGCACATACAAAAAGGCAAGGCAGGTTGTTTCATTTGTTTATATTAAAAATAAATAGCTTTTGAAAATATGACCGAGTCAGTAAAGAGTATGAAACACAATCCTCAATTTGTTATGATTTAGCAAGTAAGAAGCGGGGAGAGGTAAAACCCTTGCAACAAATGCACACAATAGCTTTCAAAATCCCACTCAGTCCACAAAAGTGCTTTCAAAAGATCACGCTGGTATTGCTTTAGGAAGACAGGCTTGCTTCAAAGTCCAGGAAAAATAGGCAGGTTTTTATGGAAGAAACAACTGCCCCTGCCCAAGACCAGGCACAGCACACACCCCAGGAAGAAACACTGCATAGCGTGATGCCAAAGGAATTCTCTGGTAGGAAACCTCTGGCAGTGTGTCGTGTCACTAAATGAAAACAGAGCGCACTTAGGGACGGCAAAGCCCTGTTACCCACTCCCTAGCTATAAACTTTGTCTAAGAGCATAATTCTCAAGTTATTTCTTCTGATATCACCATAGCTTTACCAAAACGCAAAGAGTTACTCTGTCTGACCTCTAAGTGGCAGAGCTGTGATAACGTCAGGATATAAGCAAAGTAAAACTCAGAGAGAGATATAGTATCTTTTATTAGTCTAACCGGCAGAGCTGAAGAAACCTGCCAAGTGTGGACAGAGCCTACATTCATTAGAAGCAGATATAGTGATTTCTAGCTTTGTGTGCTGCAGGAATGCTGAGATTGCAGTTTATATGGGTCACAGGCAAGCAAGCCAGCTCAAGCATCACAGCCAACCTAGCTAATTCCTTGTGGAGCTTTTGCAGCCAAGGTTGGAATGGCTGGATTGCTGCAGATACTAAGCTGGGTAGGTTAAGGCTAACCTGTGTGCTACACTTTCTGTGAACGGAGACTGGAACGCTTTTGCCTCAGAATGGCAGCAACAGCCTCATGCAGTGATGGGGTCCTACCCAGCGACGCGCTGGAGCTGCACTCTGGTGATGCTTGGGATGTAGGGGTCCCGCCTGGCCCAGGCTCCCCCTGCTCCTGCCGCACATATTAGCAGGACTGAATCAAGACTGGGGCAGGGGTTCACTTCAGCAGGGCTATTTCTCTGACTTCACTCAGCTACTTCATTTCTATTTGCACACCCTTCAAAAGCTCTGTGAAGTACCTGCCTCATTTCACAATGCCTAGCATTTCGTAGGAACATGAGGTTGGAAGTTCAGGTTGCAGTGATATCTTTTCCCAGAGGATGAGGGTCGTGGAGGTTCTCTAATAGTTACCTCTTACGATAAAATCATTAAGAAATGAGAACTTACTAGAAGAAGAAAAAGTTATATAATCTTTTCATTAATAGAAGCCTGTGAAAAACTCCAGAGCTGGTTTTTGAGCCAAGACTAAGAGAAATTAGAAGCATTTTTTGTTTGTTTTCTTTTATGTATTTTTAACTTTGAAATGGTGATAATGTAAATGCTAGGTGTCATGGCCTCCTTATAGTTTCATTATCTGAAGTCCACAGACCTTCATCCTTTCAGTATCCTTTAGTGCAAATACACGTGTACAAACTTACATATATTTATACACATAAAATAAAACATATTTCCAGAATAAACACATGACATTACACAAAAGGATGAGTCCTGAGAGATGCGTGACACTAAAGGTTTCTCTCTGTCCTTTGAAGTGCTAGCTTTGAGGCACAAACTGCCACCAACTGCCTTTTTTCTTTATCTTTAAATTACAAAGCACAGGCTTAAGGTATGGCTGCCCTGAACTGCCTCTGCCTCTGGTACTCTTAGGAAAACGACTCCTTGCATGCACACAAATTATGTAGATGAAATCACATCTCTCATATATTAACTTGATGGTAGACTCAGGCCAGGATTTTCTTACTAGGATCACATAAAAAGGGATGAATAATTTCCCACAAAGGACTTTCGGGCAGTGACTGTACATTTGAAAGGAGGAAACGAAAGTGCTCAGTGCTACCAAGCTTCAACTTTAAAACACTGAATCCTCTTTTTAAGGTCCATTACTCCAGTAAATGACTAAATGTTCCTCAGACTATGGGAAGCAACCTGCAGCGTATGGTGTCTAAGTCTTACTGACATAACTGCAATGGAACAGAAACAAAAGAGGGGCACATCATGTTCAGAATGATGTGCTTACTTTAATTCCAGTTTATAAAACCTTAGGTTCTACAGTGGTCAGCCTAAGGACGGTTATGACCGTCATTCTGAATATGAGACTGAGAGCACCCCCCAGGATATGAGCTCATGAAAGAGAGGTTTTGACTCCATGAGACCTTCTCCCAGCTCACAGAGCTTGCTCTGTCGGTGTTTGGCTATTGATTACTTTTTTCTGAGTGGAGACAGGGTCGGCTTCAGTCACTCAGAGAGACTTGTAGCCTTTACTTTTTTGAAATCCTGGCCTTTGGGGGATATCTAGATGAGCAAATTTGTAAATGTGTGAAAGGTCCAAAATAGAATTAAGGTCAACCCAGCGTGCGCACACACACACACACAGACACACCCCCACCCCCCACACCCCCCCCCACACACACTCACCCCCACCCCCACCCCCACCCCCGGACAGACAATGTTGGCATGATTTTTCTTTTAATTCCTTACTTATTTTATTGTTAGTGCTCTAACTCTAGCTGTGTTACTTTAATGAAAGCTAACACTGCAACAATAATTATAAGCCTCTCTCCTTTTAGTATTCTTTTAGTATTCTTGCTAATACCTGTTTTTTAAATTAAATAATGCAAACTTTTCTGGAACATGGCCATAAATTATAAATTGCAGACCATGCTTAATTTTAAGACCAAAGAGCTGTGGAAGGTAAAATGTATGTTTTTAGTTCCACATAAGACTGAGTTCCAGTTTTAAGCATGAGAATATGAGCTCAATCGCCTCACCACTCCACCACCCAGTGATGTAGATAGGTGCTTGTATCAACACCTCATTCTTCAGGGAGTGACACATCACCATTTCTGTTGTTTTGCATCAAAAAAAAAAAAAAAAAGTTTTTCTCCTGGGCTCTTACAATAACAAGCCTCTGCTACCATTTAAGTGGGTTGAAGGAGCAGAGCCCCATGATTATCACCGAGGGTCATGAAGGTCACAAATGAGGTCAATTCTTCCCTTGAAAGCTTTTTCAGAACAACACACTAAAGAGTTTGCATCCCCAGGGCTAAGAAAAGCAAGCACAGACCGCTTTTTCTACTCTTAGCCCTCTTCTTCCTTTCTTGACATTTTAGTGAACAATCAGATGTTCTCTGACTCACAGTTTGTAGTCTTAGTGGCAGCATTCAGACGCACCTTGTGTGTAGTTTTAAAGGCATGCTTATTTTATTCATTTAAACAAGATTCATTACTCCTTGATCATTTGAATCAATTCCAGTGTCCTTACAATGGAGGTTTGGTACCATACCCACCATCTGTTGAGTTTTCTCTAAATAAAATTTCCAGTTTGTTTATTTATAGGAATGGCTGTGTTTAAAAATCTGTAATCCATGCCTGTGTTGACCTCCCAAATCTCACACAAACGCAGGCCTTTTAATGCGCAATGTGATTTTATTGCTGAACACATACAGGGCAGAAGAAGCTACCTTCAGTCAGAAGGAGGTTGTTCACTACATATCCCTGTCCCTATCATTTTATTTGGTTTAGTTATTAATCAGATCCAGCTGAGAAATGGCTTACCTAGTTTCTAGATACAAACACATACATGTTTCTTCCATCCCTGTATTTCTCAGCCTAAAATATGCTAGAAAGTTAATTCCATTACATTCTCCTGTTGTTACATAGGCATAGGAAGGATATATTGAAATAAAAAACCCGCTTAAAACAAGTCTCGTAAAATGCCTGTTAACTGATAATGTCTGGTTTTGAATTGAGTAAAAAAAGCCTTATTAAATGTCTCTTACTAGTATACCATACTTAGAAAGAAGTCCTAGTGTTTGTGGTCACCCTCCTGGAGCAGACGTGGTGGCTTTTTGATTAGCGTCATCTGTTTTCATTCACCGTGGTGGCATCATAGCTGTCACTCTAAGCAGTTGCTGCAAACAGTATCTGGAATTGCCAGTTATATGGTGTCTGGAAACAGTTAACACCCCACCCAGGACTTTCCTCCCTTGTTGCCCATACGTGTTACCACATCTTTGCAACGGGTTTCTGCAGCTGGCAGAAAAAGACAGGCGCCTCACTCTTTAAAATGAGTTTATGCCAGAAGAACCCACAGCAAACAGATGAGCTTTCAAGTTGTCAAGATGTTGTCCTTGCATTTTCTCTAATAAAAGCAGAATTCTTACCTTCAGGAACCATGGTTAAAAACAATGGCAAAACTAATTTGTTAGGAATATAAAATTAAAAAAGAATCTCAAAAAGATGCCAAAACCAAAGAGGTCACAGAACAGTGCTGTTTGTAAAGGCCAGGCAGAAGCAGTATAAACAGTGCTAAGGTGCTGGAGGACCCTGAGGCAGAACCCGTGAGAACCCAGGCAGGCCCCCCACCATCTAGCTAAACTGTGTTTGAGTGCTGCACCATAAGATGGGGGCAAACATCACTTTAATCTATCTGTATGATTTATCATTTATGCTGCTTATAGATCCAGCTGCACACAGACCCAGTGCTCTGTGCCCTTCTAGCTGTGGTCTGAAACTGGGGGGCAGGAGCTAACACCCAGCTCCTGCACTTGCTGTGTCTGATAGAGACTTTTCCCACGTGGAAGCCATCAGCAGAGACTAATGCAAGAGGGACTATTTGGGATGAAGTGACTGAGCCAAGACCTTGAGAGACCCACATCCACTTTTTCAGTTTTCTATTATGGGCAACACCACAATGCATTACAGAAAAGCATCTGGACAGTATGAAGTGGGGGATCAATAACTGATTACCAAATCGAGAAGTGTTTACTCGATACATTCAAAAGGGTCAAGTCTTTCTCCAGTAAGGACCATGGGATAAGCTGCCCAGCACACTGAGTGAAAGTCCACAGAAGGCAGGTGCTCTGGCAGGTGAGTGCCACTACTCAGGAAGCCCTGGTGTTCCTGTGAAATAACTTTCTTGGGAAATTGTAATGGGGAAGCTTTGAAATTTGGAGAAAACCTACTAGGATGACTTGGCTCTAACAGCACTAAAAGGCAAAGAACTCCAATCAAAGGCACCTTTTCTTGACCATACAATCCTGCCTCCCATTCCTTTCCCTTGCTTACCCCAAGCTCCCACCTTGCCCCCCACATCCATGATAACCCGTGTCCTGCCTCTCCCACCATCACAAAACACACCGCTCTTCCCCTTCAGCCCACTCACTACTGTCCCTCATAAAAAGCCAATATTCATGACCGCTTCCCACTGCTCCCTCTCGCTCTCTTGCCGTCTGCTGTCTATTCTGGTACCACATGGGCTACCTGGCCAGAACCTCCCTCCTCACAGCAATCCTCCTTGTTCCTGTTCCTCCAAAAGGAGTAATGGGACTCATGGAAACTATTTGACCCTCCAGAAACTGAGGTGCTTTGGCACCTGTGAGCATTACTTTCCTTTCCCCTCTTAAAACAAACCAGAGGAAACCAAGATGATTAGGAATAAATTAGAAAATAAGCAAGAACTCTCACTTGGACAACTGCTGGATTCTCTCCAGCAGTAACAGCAATAGGGTTTCTCATGGGGTAAGAGTGAATCAAAAGTGTTTCCAAAAATCCCAACTTGTTGAAGTTTAGTTTAGTTATGGATATAATCTTACATGGTACATGAAACAAGAAGCTGGCTCCAGAGGAACCTGTTTGCAGCTATTGGCAGTGCTGATGCAGGCTAGCTGCTCCATTGGGCCAGGGTCATGCAAAGTGTCAGTCTCTGCTCTTGGGTTTCACTCCTTCCCTCTCCAAGGCCAGTTGCTAGCTCAGTGTAATACCCTTCTGGGATATGAAGGCCTGGAAAAGCTCAGCATGGCTTTGTTGGCTGACAGAGCTGAAAATGAAATGCTTTCTTTTCAGATCCAGCACGTTACACACCTGACTCCAAAGCTGTCTGACAAGCATTTATATTCTTTTCATTGGCAAAAGAAATGTCCTAATAGTGGCTTTGAAGGCTGTTAAACGTACAACTGGCATCATCATGTTTTAAATGCTGTGGGATTAGCTGTTACTGTGATCACTGACAGCAAAATACACAGACAAAAGTATCCCCTTTCACCTCTCAAAAGCATATTTTGGAGAGCAGATGGAAGCAGGGAGGTCAGGAATAGTGGAGAAAAGCCAGCAGTAGACCTAGTCGCCTCAGAGGATTGCTGTGAAGTGTTTTCCCCTCATGACAAAAGGATGATTTAGCAGAGCACCTCTTGGTAACCATCAAGTCCACCTTACTAGTGAACATGCCCAAGAGGAGCCTTGAAAATGCTAAGTATGCCTGTTCTCCAGCACATGTCATGCCAGAGAGGTCAGCTAGCCTGTGCAGTCACCTCCAAAAGGAGGGAAAATCTCAAAGGAAAAAATGCATTAACTTCTATTGCCTCTAACTACAGTGCAACATGTTTCCCCTCCACCTCTCTACTCCTTTTTGGGGAAGTGATTGGCCCTTCATCCCTCCCTGTTCTGGAAGATGTTTTCCTAGCAGACTTCTGCCTCCTGCCTCCCTCCAACACACACCAAAAAGCTGAAAAACAGGTTACGAGGATGTGTCTTTCTGTAGGGTTTATGCAGTTTACAGGAAAAGGCATTTAATTGTTGGCAGGTAGAAAACCTGGCTGTGGGGTGACCTGGCTCTGATGGCAGTGCAGGGGGAACACCAAGGTGGCCATTTTGCTCAGTAATTCATTTCTGTTTGCCATTTCTTTAAAGGTAAAGAATTAATTTTTTAACTGAAATAGGATCAATTAATATTGCTTCATGTCAGAAGGATTTAGGTATTGTACAAGTATGACCTATGTTGCTTTTATCTCATATAAAATAACCAGATGCAATTGTTTCTTCCCAGTAAGCTTTGTATATCTAGCCACATCTCAACATTCATATCAGCTCATTTGTTACAATTTAAGCCAAAATCAACCCCCATGTAACCAAACCCTCTTCTTTAAATGGAAACATTTTCTCCTTTCCACCTTTAATGGGTCTATTTTCTCAACAAGTATTTATTAGTCCAAAGCACCTTAAAACACAGCCCTTACAGTGCTGTGAATCCACACTGGGAAGAGTATGCCACTTCCCATGTTTAAGCCTAAACTTAAAAGTTAAATACTTTAAAATTCTAAAAGAATCACACAGTAGTTTAATTGATTCCAGCCACAGTCAGAGTTGCAAAAATCTGTGGCGCTTTACTAAGGAAGAAATAGGTTGTGAGTAATTTATTTTTTATTCCTTACTCACAGGTGATGGGGATTAACCTGGTTATTTCAAATGAGTTTTAGATTATTTTTAGAGTGCTGAATGATATCCTGTTTGAAGGCAGCTATTACACATCAACAAGTCAATATTTGCGCAGTAGGTCATTCAGAAGTGAGAGGAAATTCTGACCACATACTCAGAGTTCAAGCACTGTATATTTTATGAACATTGCCTGTAATACAGGGAATAAACTCAAAGTGCTTTTCTTCCAGTTCTCTCCTCCTTGATTTCCCCTTTCTTCTACTCCTTTAACACTCTAGCGGCACACCAGGTGCTCCTCTGTGGAAACACAAGGATACCTGTATCACCCCTGTTCCAGTCAGTGCTGCTGAACTTCCAGCTCTGAAACACTCCTACATGAACTTAAACATTGCTATCACTAAATAAATTTCAGTGCCTTATGTTTACAGCTACAGAAATGCTCACTAATGGCCAGGTGTGACTGATAGCAGAAGCAGCTGTCCTTGTTCACAAAACACTGCTTCCAGGTCACAGCTGGGCCCATGTATGAAGCTGATGGAACCAGCTGTGCCTCCAACATAGCTTCTAGCAAGGAGAGTGCATAGAAGAGAGCATGTGTATGAAAGTCCTTCTCAGAGGTATAAATATTCATGAAAACAATTTTCCTGGTGATTTTCACATATCTGGTAGTGCTGTTCATCATCCTGCTTAGCTTATGTTAGGAATTACCACTTCTAAGCTTGCCTCCTTTCAAAGAGTTGCTGAATGTCAGATCAGTTAATTGAACAGCAATAAGTGGTACATCAGCTTCTGCAGTGCGGTCTGGCCAGAAAAATGTTGCTGGCTCTAGTGGCATTGGTCATCTAAGCCATCTCTCCCATATTTGCTAAAACAAAGACTGTAAAAGGGTCTCTGCAGAGCTTTAGAGGCACGTTTCAATGTGTTAAGCTCAGCTTGCATTTGATCAAGTGACCTACAGCAGTTTAGAACTCCATTCAATATAGTACCATCATCAGAATTAGGTTTGGTTTTGCTTTTAGTGTGTACCTATTAAGACCATTCAGAGACAGACTGCTCCTCCTCATTAGCTGAACAGATAGGAGTGAGTAAGGAATGCTGTGCACGCTACCCTTATAGGAAACTGCTATTGCAATAAAAAGCGATTCTTCCTTCTGGGTGTAAGAGGGAGAAAAGTAGTAAGCCAACCTTTCTGAGCCCTGCTGATTAAGTCTGGACAAGAGCAGTAATGCTACTTCACCCAGAATGATTGTCTTACAAAGAGATAACTGTTCAGACAGATCCAAATTCCCTTTTTGGCCACCATAAATTGACAACATAGCGAACCGAGTCTAATTCCCCTGAAACTGTATTCCTAGGCAACCTTGACCCACTCCAGGCTTCAGTAGCCCATACTGTGAGCAGTTCCATAGTGACATTGATAGAAGTATTTGCTCCCGTTTTGTAGGTATTGGATTGGTACCTGAGCAGAGAGAGAAGGTAAGGCAGAAGGTAAGTCTTTCTTCTTCCTTACCGCAGAGTCACAAGGGGGATTGGGAGTGGGAGGCAGGACTAGACTCAGCATGAGCCACATGTTGACTCAACATGTGCCACAACATGCATGTTCCCAAAAGGCACAGGGGAGCCTGATGAAATGCTGCTCTCCATGAGGGGTGGCCCCTGGAGCCCAGCCAGCCACCACACCACTGCCTGTCCATGCCTGTCTTTAGGTGGCTTAATCCGGGCCATAAAGGACGAGTGCTGAGAGGAACACATATATGAGTTAGAAGTAAGGTGTGGTGCTGGGTACATTTGAGCTCATCTTGCACAGGATGGCAGTGGAGGCTGTGTTGTTTTGAACTGCATACAGCAAGGTGTTAAAAGCAAAAATTGTCCCTTTGCCAACTGATTTGGCATAAGGTGTGACACACAAGCACTCGTTCAAACAGATGCAAGACTTCCTGGCCTGTATCCCGCTGGTTTTGGGCCACTGTTCCCATGCCCTGAACACTGAGATGACTTAAAGACCCCTGGGGAGCAGAGAAAAGGTAATTTCAACAACATCAGCTTATCTGAAGAAGGCTTTGTGCATCAGAAAGTCTTTTTTTCAAAATGCTTTAGATGTTTTTGTTGCTCGTGTGTATTTGTATCAAACTGTTACGTATATGTACGCTCGTACACATTTAACCTGTCCTTATAAATCCTGTCTGAGGGTGTAACAGCAAAATGAACCAGTTACTTTTCATAAGTGATTAAATGTACTGTCAACCATTTCTTACAATAGGTACTAGACCTATTAGGGAGTATTTGTAGAATGACACAACATTTTCAAAAGGCTTTTAGTCCTTGAGTGCATATCAGACCCTGCTAAAGGCTACCAAATAGAGGAAAATAAAAATACTCTATAGCAATACGCAAATGAAAATCAGAATGGGACATTTAGACATTGCCATTACAGAAACAAGAGACGTATTTAGAACATTTCCTCATAGGCACCAAAAAACAAAACCTTAATAAAACACAAAACAAAATGAAAATAAATGTTACATAGCAGCCCATCCCTTCAAACTTGGAATTCAAACAATCGCATCATTCCACAGGGGAGATGGTGATTTTGCAGACAGACACAGTCACAAGCAGTGCCAATGACAGGGGAAAAAAGAAATATTTCATATTGAGGAGAGAAAGACAAACACACACACCCCTTCCCTGGCAGAAGCCCAGATCAGCTGTGTCAGTGAACAGCAACAGCTTCCCTGGTCTTCAGAAACCCCTGGAAGGAACCCAGAGCCATACATAGATGTCTTGGCTCTCCTCCTTTTCCTGGTGTAAACCTGGTTATGTATTAACTACCTGACTGGTTTCTTGGATTTCCGCTTGTCCTTCCTCATTTTTCACTGACTCTCTCCCCACAACTGATGGAGATCCAGAGAGAAGGGTAAAGTGGAGCAATAATGCCCCACTTGACTCCCAGAGCAAATCTTAGACCCACTCATGGCATTCTCATTCATGGCAAGTGAGTTGTTTTTGTCTATGGCTGAGCATCATTCAAAAGCACCCTTGGCAGCAGCAAACTAGTCAAAACAATTTCCCAGCTCATCGATATTCAGCACTCTAAAAAAGCTTTCCCTGAGAACTTTGCAGTTGTCCTTCCCAAGCCCTGGAGAACCGCACCCAGAAAACGAGCTCCTTTGTCAACTATGCTGAGTGCTTCAGAGTGAATTTCCAAACAAAGCGAGGATCTCAGACCAACTGCTCTATACAGACTGTTCCTCAGCCTGAAAAACAGCCTCCCAGAGTCACAACTGATTACATCAAAGTTTGCATTTCTACTGGTAACATCAGGTTCTGCAGCTGCTGATGCTTTCAGTGATTACAGTGAGTGAAGAGAAGTAATCCATTACCTTTATCACAACACTTTTGATCATGACAGACAGAAGTGCTCTAAACATAGTACATGATTTATTTGCAGCGCTTTCTAATTTAGCTGCTGAGACAAGTTAGTTACTGAGACTGAATATCAAGGATATCTTACAGTGATAGGTCAGTCTAGAGAAAGCAGTTCTAATTTCTGGAAGGTAAAGCTTTTGGGGAAAAAAACCAAGCAGTGACAATTAAGTCTCTCTTCACTACTTTGCTATTCTTCCTAGGTACCAAAAGACTTCTGTTAATATACGATCACATCAGGGACTCTTGCCGCCTAGTGCTGTGGTGTTCATACCTAACCAAGACAGAACAATTCAGGAGCTGTTCACATATAATCACCTAATTTGTAACTAATGGTTTGTAAGTTTGTTGTGGACTTTTTGTTTTCCACAGTTTTTATGGGGAAATGACACTTCTTGAGAGAGAGACTGCATGTATAGGTTCAGAATATACATGTCACTGATGCAAAGTATTTTCCTTGAATTCCTCCTTCAAAGTGTGACTCTTTCAGTCCTAAGATCCCAAAAGAAGGCTCCCCTGCTAGTCCTTTCTTTAAACCATGTATGGTTGTATTTACAATGCATATTTTCCATGTACAGATATAAAATATATATACGTGTGTGTATATGTATGTATATACATCATGCATATACACATATATAAAACCACACTCAGATGTTGTCACATTCGAAAATTTTAGCCCGCCTGAGTTCTTAAAGGTGACTTCAAACTAAGGCAAAATGCCAAACAATGTCTGAAGAATGACACATCACATTTATAAACCCCTTAAGTGCTTTCAGTAATTTTATCTGGTGTCTAGCAATTTGGCTTCGGTAGTGGCGCTTTATCAGATTTCAAGTTAGAACTTAATACCAGAAAAATGCTAGTAATTGCTGCATGTCTGTAAACATGTGTTAACTAGGCCCTACGTGTGTTATTACATCGATAGTCTATTCTGCCGTGAAATGTCTTATAATTTTCCCCCAAGGAAGAAAAAAAAAAGGGGGGGGGGGGGGGGGGAGGGAGAGGAAAAGAGAAGAAAAGACCTATTTCTTCAAGTCTAGTGGGAATACACTGAGTAAAAGGGCAATCAGACTCCCAATAGCAAATAGCATTTACATCAATTACTTTTGTGGTTGAAAGAAATTATTCTCTTTTTTCCTGAGTTTTATTTTAAAAACAGTTTCTATACTTATACATTTTTTATTACATATTAATATATAATTCAGTGTCTTGAAAAATTTTGCAACTATGAGACTGAGGTTGACCTTCAGACTCTAAAGTAACAACACCTGACTTTTGGGACTTCAGTTAAAACATTTAGCAGAGTGGGCTACATTTACTTTGGAAATCATTGCTATAAAGCATAAAATACAATTTCTTTTCTTTTTTTTTTTAAACCACATTACATAATATAAAAAGGGCAAAAGAGGCAGCCAACATTTCAAATTGCCAACAATTTCATTTGACTTCATTTGAACTTCTACTCCCCATAAAATACTAACGTCTAACAAGAAAACGCATGCAATCGATGCAAGCCCACAGACAGGCATTCACTTTCTCAGAAATATGAAAGTCTAAGATGGGTCATCAGAATTCAACAGCAAAGTTGCATATTAACTTGCTAGTTCGGGTCATTCTTCTGTGTAAGAGGAAGGTAACCTCTGTCCAACTAAAATTATGCCTCTTATTGTACAGTTCTATGGAAGGTATTTTTCTCCATTTTACTTCCCAGAAGTGAAGTTTATAGCCCAGAATTTGATGCTTGATATCGGTCATATAATTTGTCTGCTGTAAAGCTGTTAATGGTAGCAGAATGATCTAATCCTTTAGATCTTGCAAACCTTACTTTTTATGACGTGCTGTTAGCACTGAATTCTGCAGAATTATTTCCTTTCATTTGTTTTAAGGATATTCAAATTGCTGCTGCATGTGACTATAGCTTTCATTTTCTGGGAATCTAAAGCAAGGCTTCCTCATTGCTCTGTTTGCCTGGGTGAAGTAGGCAGAACCTCTGTCAATAATCATTCCTAGCTCTCTGCTTCTGGAGGAAAACTTCCTTGTTTAGACTCCTTGCCATCTGCCTATTGTACATGAATTTGTATGTCTTCAAGTTAAATTGTACCTACTGTTTTGTTCACTGAAGTAAGACCTTCTAGATGTGCTCCTCTAGTTTGTCCTAACATGAATGGTGATATGTAATGACCACATCTTCAACTCAGTCTTCAAATTACCAACAAAATTGTGCAAGAGAAATCCCAACACAGATCTTTGCATGCCACTGTTATGTCACCTACATTTTGAAAAACAGCCAGTGCTTAAAACATTTGATGCCTAGTTAGGATTCAATTAGGGACAAAAAACCTACCTGTCTAGCATAATGTAAAGTCACTTTTTCTTACAAACATCATCAAAACCTCCTAAAAACCTGAATAATGTATGCCAGATTTTTTCCCCCAATATTTTAAATAAAGTCTTCAAATAACTTCAAAGACCAGCTGAGGACTTCAGCAGAAACTGTGTTGTTGGTCAGATGATGTAATCTTGTTTTTCTAAATATGTGTTTCTGTTCTGACTACCCTGAAATGCTTCCCTTCTACGTAGGATATCACACATTCACCTGCAACTCCCAAGGTCACTCTTCATGACATTTTGGAAACGATGCTCCCTGGTGATGCTTTTACAGCAACCAGGAAGAACTCCTATTTTAAGGAATATATTGCATATGTTTGTCAGAAGCTTTCCAGTTTTGGAGCTGAGATCCCTCACAGCTTGAGATGAATGCCATCTGGTCCTGGCAGTTCACTAGAATCAAGATTCCCAAATTGTTCTGTGAATTCCTCCCTGCAGATTTCTCCCATTCTTAACAGCATACTAACAACCAAGGTTTCCCTTGGGTGAAGTCTCCTTGGGATGAGAATGTCAACAATAAACATCTTTAGCCTAGTTTAACTGCTTCAGGCAATTAACTTTTCTTCAGTCATGTCATCTGCCTTTAAACTTCCTTTTCCCACTGATCTCTCTGTACCTAGAGGTCCACAGAAACAAGTGCAATCTTTCTGCCTCAGACACATGTTAATATTTCTTGTGTGGTAAAAATGCCCATCTCTTTACTGTAATTAAGAAAAATTCTTGTGAGCTTAGAAGTAGAGTGGAACTTTTCATCAGGCTTGGAGATTGGAGACATTTCGCAGCTGGAAAAACATATTGATACAACTTGTATAGATACAGGAAGTCTGAGTCCGAAAGAACCAAAAAGGACCACTGTGATCAGCTGATTTAGTTCCCTTGTACCACAAGCTGAGCTGCTTTCTGCTGCCTGAGTTTACTTCTGAATCCATGTTGGTATAACAAGGTCTAGAAAAGTTCACTGCAGGATGCTCCCTTCTAGCCCACAGACTTTGCCCCCTAGAGTAAAAGGAGTGGCTTATCACAATGTGGGTACTATAGAAGATAAACATGCGTTATGTACATTCAGTAGCACAGCAAAATGAAAATGAAAAGGCCAGAAGGAAAGGGGCAGAATCTGAAGAGCACCGGCATTGCAAAGAGAACGTGGCTGACCAGTGGATGCACATAAACAAATTCTTTTGGTTAAAGATGAAAAAAATGTTGGTGTCAAGGCCAGAAGGAAGGGAACTGGAGTGGGTTAATCAAAGCATGAACAAAGGCATGTGTAGTAGACTAGAAAAGCAGAGACACACTTTGGCCAAATGGGTCAGCACACAAGCCAGCCAGCAAAGTGCAGTGGTTAACCAACCTCACACAAAATACACTGCACCTTCTTCAAAGATGAGGAAATCCTCACTATAAACTTCAGAGGAGGCTTTGCCCTAGAAAAAGGAAATGTGGAGTACTTTGTTTTATCTTCTCCCAGGGATATAAGCATGAACAGGCCTAAGATCCAGTTGGCTGTACTGGGTTCCCAAGTTTCTGAACACTGCAGCTGTGGGAGCCTGTGAACAAGACTTGCTGGCTATGGGGGAAGCTGTCTTCCTCTTCTTGAAAGTCAAGGGATCAGACCAATTTTCCTGAATGACCAGAAGCCTGCTACCATGTCCAGATGCTCCTGTAAGTGAATTTGTTGAACTTGAATGTGACAAAGTGGATTCTACTGGTCCTTGAGGACCCCCTGAGCACTGGTCTACTGTCCCAGGAGCCCCTGGGTTGCTGCATACATAAGGGTGTGCCTGTCTCCACATTTAACAACTCCATTTTTCTCCACACTCACTCCTTTTCATCCTTTTTCTTTTGGTACAGTGACTCATACACAATATTCAAAATGATTTTCAAAGCTACTTAGTTAAATGAACAGTCCACAGCTTATCAAACCTTGACAGAGAAATTAGAGGCAAGCAGATAAAATCAAAGACACATACCAAAGGTGTAATGGAAACACAGAGCCCTCTGTGTGAAAGTACTTTTGAATAAAGAAGGCATTTTAGAGAAAGATAAACTGCTCTGCTAATAGTTGATGGTCTTTTCTACTCTTCAGGTTTTTCTTCAATACACCTGAATTAAATCCACTTAAAGCCCGCACAAAGCTTTCCTGTTCTTTGAACACCAATGGGACGAAACCCCAAGCATCTCTGAATTACAGTTCACACGTGACACTTACAGAGCCATCACACTTCCCAGAAGGCCATATTAACACCTGTATGGCACACACCACCAAGGGTATTAATGGGCTCTAACTAGCAACATTTAATTCAACCTCATAATATCCTTTAAAGCCCAAGATTAGGTGCCCCCTATAAAATTCGCATCACTATTTGACTGCAGATCCCCAGAACAGTTTTTGGAGATGTCAAGCACTTGCAAAGTTGGGACAAGTCATTTTAGAGCTGGTGTTCTGAGAGCTAAAGAAGAGAAATACAGGTCATATGCTCCTGGAGGCTGGAGCTGAAATCAACGGATGCTTTGTTTTGCTGCATTTGTTTTTTTTTAACTTAGGGTGCAAAGCAAAATAAAAGGCAGGTTCATGGAGTTTGCAACACAGAAAGATAATCTTGTGTCTTTCCCTCTGTGTACTGCATATATAACGTTCTGCTTCTTACCCACACCCACAGCCTGGGGGCCAAAGCAGTTGTTTTTGTTATATGCCACTAAAATCAGATTGTTCCAAAGTGACCTGACAGAGGACAAAATTAAAGTGTCTAGAAGCCAAGGGTAAGGATCCTCATTTCAGGGTGAACCACAAGACCATTTTTCTTTTCTACATGTGACTGTATCTCACATGAAGTATGTCTCCTCTCAGAGACACTAGCCTCATTCAAGGCAGTAGTTCCACAGCTGAGATGGTGCTGAATGCTCTTTAAGCAACAGGTTTTCAATTAAAGTAGCACAGAGCTTTTGGCTTTTGGAGCAGCACCACGTCAGTAAGTCCAAGGACTCCAGATGTTTATCCAAAGAAATGTCATGGCAACAGACTCTCTGACACAGCTCCTCTGTGCTTCGGGGGTTGTCATAACCTTCTTATTGCTGCCACTCCTTTCCACTCCATTCTCTAGAGGTTTGCAGCTTTGGCTGACTTAGCCTCTTAGTACCTCTGAGACTACTTCATCACAACTCTTTCAGTATTGCTGCTGTCCTGTTCCAGGACTCTGGATTGTTGCAGACCACATTTCAGGTAACAAGCTGCCCACTTGATGAATGATCTCAACACCTCGCTATAAGCTTCCTGGGGACTGAATGCTTTCAACTGGGAAGCTGGGCTGCCAATGATTTTCATCACCTCAGAAGACCCTTTGCTCACTGGGCAAGTGGTGCTGCTCAGCTGCCACTTAGATACAAGGATGTTCCCTTGCTCTGATTTACATAGTTTCTCACACCCCTGGCTACTCTTGAACAGGTCAAAGTCCAGGTCTTACACCTACATCAACTCTTACATCAGAGTGCTCAATGCCAGAGAGACTTGATGCCATCTATTATATACATGAGAGGCTGGGATAAGCCAGGAAGTGTTTTCCACATCTCTTCTGAATGATCTAAGAACCCAACAATTCTCACACCTAAAATTTTGGGTTTTGCCCATTTCCACGTAAAACTGTGTTCTTGCTAACAGGCAAAGAATAGAATAGAATAGACTATTTCTGTTGAAAGGGACCTACAACAATTATCTAGGCCAACTGCCTGACCAATTCAGGCCTGACCAAGTTAAAGCATGTTAGTAAGTGCATTGTCCAAATGCCTCTTAAACACTGACAGATTTGGGGCATCGATCACCTCTCTAGGAAGCCTCTTCCAGCTTTTGACCACCTTCCTGACAAAGAAATACTTCCTAATGTCCAGTTTAAACCTCCCCTGGCACAGCCTTGAACCATTCCCATGCATCCTGCCACTGGGTAGCAGGGAGAGGAGATCAGCACCTCCAGCTCCACTTCCCCTCCTCTGGAAGCTGTAGAGAGCAAAGGACTGTAAGAATCATATTAGGAACAAGCTGACATGAACAGGAGCTGGAACAACTTGCTAGAAGAGTCTGAATAATTAGTTTGAGGCACACCATTTATTCCTGTTGTTTAGTCTCACATTCTGTTTTCAGGGAGGCCTGTTTTAGCTATAAGCAGTTCATTTTCTCTAAATGGGTCAGTTTTGCAATCCCATGATTTCCCACTGTTGCTCATGCATCAGTGGCTTTTCCATCTGATTGCCTGGTGAGACCTCAGAGGTGCAAATATATGATTCAGACAGGAAAGTGTAACTTCCAGTAACAGTAACTGATTTATCCTTTGAGCAAACATTTTGGTGAAACTTGGGAATGAAACTTGCAGCAGCTGCAGTAATGGATGCTGTGTCCTTGGGCACTGCTGGTGAGGTACTGTGTTTCTTTTGCAATCTCACAATATATTCACCTTTCCAAACAAACCACTTTTGGGCAGTTTTTAACACTCGTTTTCACGGAAAGCTCCTCTGGGTCAAACTGCTATCAAACTGGGCTTAGGGGGTGGGGAGGGAGATAGGGGGAGGGAATCAACCCACTGATGGTGTCTTGTGTCTTTCTGGTCTCGAACCAGACATTGCTCTTCCCAGGTAGTGAGCCTACAACAAGGCTCTTCAGGCACCGCTCCCCAGAGCATTTCCAGTATCGTGTAGCTGAGCACACCCAGAGCCCTAACATGCTGCCAGGGCACGTTTCTGTGGGTTTCCCGTAGGCTGCCTGTGAAACAACCATGTAGACAGGAGGAAAGCGCATCACTCACCCCAAGGTCTCCTCGCCAGCAATTATCACAGAACAAAGGGGCACAATCATCTGTAAGCTCTCCCATAGCCATTCAAATAACAAGGACATTGCTTAGTTACAAAGTGCCTGCTCCTCCTCAGCAGCAATCCTCCCTTCTGTCATGCAGCCCCAAGGAGGTGCTGGGGGCAACAGCTGGTATTAGTGGGGTGACACAATATAAGAGGTCAGTTAATGGACAAAATATATACGAGATGCACAAATAGCACATTCTAGGGAATAAGAAAGACACAGCTTGGCCCCTGATTTGGATCTGCTTGCAGAAGAATCAGCTGGTGCATGAGTGCGAGAATCTTAAAATCCCCCATACCATCGATGAATAACTACAGTGTGATAGCTAAAATATTTTATGCAAACATCAGCCAAAGCCAGCACAGCTCCTCTGAAGGAAGGAGGGTACCTACTTTTGTACTGTTCCACTGGAAGCTTAAAATAAACTCTACATGTTACAAGATGAAAAATTAAACCATCATCAGGCAAAACAAACACCTAGAGGAAAAATGGCTAAAACTGACAGCTGAGGCTTGATGCTTTAGCAATGTCAAACGCCTTCAACTCCTACCTGAGTTCTCATGGGTGGTGTTGTTGCAGCTAAGAAACGAGGGGCTCAGGAGACCAGTAGAATAGGCCAAAGGTAGTGCTGAACTCCCAGGGAAGCCGGAGGGATACCACTGGTGGGAATGCGATGGGCTGTCAACCTTCTGCAAGGAGTGCAAGTGTCAGAAAAGAAGCTCTTTCTTCTCTTACTTGCTTTAATACACAGTCATTAAATCCAGGGCATCTTCTTAGGGAATAGACAGAAAAGTACAGTTAATGGCTCCAAGGACACTTTGGGCTATTATTTCTTCTTGTAGTTAGCTGCTATCCATAAAACTGAACTAGTTAAAATAAAGGGATGTGTTAAAAATTTGGATAACAACAGATATGAGATTTTAAAAAATGCTTGTTTGGAAAAGAGATTAAATTATCTCATTCATTTCCCAGTTGCCCTGCAAACTCTATTCTCAGCTCCTCTTAACTCACTCACCCCGCTTACCTACCCAAACACAGGAGGGACTTATCAGTTCTCCATCATACTTAGTAAAAAGACAATATTTTCATGTTTACTCTTAAAGAATATCTGTTTCCAGCCCACAGTTTCCTGCAAGCTATGCTAATTCCTCCAGGCTTCTTAAAATATACTAGAAACATCACTGCTTTATCTTAATTACTATCTTGGTTGGAGTCACCAAGCTGCTATTGTCTTTGATTTTGTTGTCTCTGTAAATACAAATAAAACTGTACTTCATTGATTCTGTATGACAAACCAGACAATACATGCATCTACTTCTTACACAAAGAAAGAATCAACAGACAAAGAAGTCTGAAAGTATTACTTTGCCAGAAATTGGAGTGGTGGGGCAGAATGACAATGATACACAGGACTGTACCTACACTCCTAGGGTTGTACAAAATTTGCTGCAATATGAAAAAAGTTAAGGTCACTGTGTGGAACAAGTTGACTCACTCCATATTACTGTGAATGACAGGAACATTTTAGTAAGTGCTCTTTTAAAGTTATATAAATTTTCGGATTTATCTCAATTTGGCTTCATGAAAACTGAAACTTGCAGTGCAAAAATAATTTTTAAAAGCTTAATTTCTCCCTTTGACATGACAAACACTTAAAGACCATATAAGAACCTTCTTGGAGGTGTGACTTCATTTTTTACCTTACCTAATACTTACTGTTTCTTTGCTATGCCAAACTTTCACCTCCACTGCATAATGAAGTCTTACTAATGTTGTTTCTGTCTCTGAGTTTTATACAGCTTCCCCAAAATGAATGAAACAAGTATTTTTTGTTGTGATAGACATCAAAATCAATGTGCCTCACCACCTCTGGAGGCTTGCTGACAGGGAATGCTTAGTCCTCAGCTCTCATGAAATTCCTTCTAGTTTTTGTGGTCCGCTCCATACATCCGCAGTGGTGGAAAGTTCTCTCAGGAGCACATACACTGTTATTTATTCTTTGATGTAGCCAAGGCTTGACTGCTTTGAAAGGCTTGGCTTCTCTTTCTTTCCTCCCTCCCTCTTCATTCCCAAACTTAAATTTAAAACATAAGCTCATGGTAGGTTGTAAAGAAAAAAACCACCCCAACATCCCACAGTCCTCTGTTCTCAGGTCCATCAATCTACAAATGCACACAACCTTATATTTTTAAGATCCAGGCTGTAGCTGATACTGTTCGAATTGCATAGATGCAGTCAGGGCTGCAGGGCCTTGCCAGCACTCTGCTCACAAAGCTGACAGGTAAATGGAAAATGAGGATGTTTTCTAATGTGGGTTTTGGGGGTTTTTTCATATTTATTTCATATGTTCATTTTAGATACTTAGTGAAATCTGTCAGATGGTCCTTATCGTTTTTGTTGACTATCCCAGCATGCTGTGTGCACCTTTGTTACTCAAGAGCCATCTCAAAACCATTTGTGTATCTGCTTTTCAGCCTGCATTCTTGAGAAAAACAGTTTCTTCATTCACGTTGTTTGTAAGCCCCTTCTCCTACTCTTTTTTTTAGTCTACTGGTTGATATCAGTCAGATCAGAAAGGCGAGTTCCAGAAGATGTGAAAATTCTGTGTGCTCTGTGAAACTCAGAGGTATTTGTGTCCCTAATAAGTCTGGCAAAATTCAGCACTTTACAGAATTAATCAACATACATATATCCATACAATAAAACATATAAGAAACATGGGAAAGTGTAGGGAACATGGGGAAGAACTACGGTTTGCACATGTACCTGCACAGGTCTGGAGAAAAAGAGAGATTAATGGGTAAGATGGGAAAAAGAGGTATTGTGGAAAGCAGCATTCAGGACTCTGGAAGACTACAAACTATAGCAGTGAGAGATGGCCATGCAGCCCCAAGGGTGAGTGAGGGTTATTCTGGAGGGCAGAGGGTTATATGGTACTCGGGACACAAACATACACGATATCAAGCTTCATGGAGATTCGCTTCATGAGGTCACATAAGCACTGCTCCTGGTCCACCTGTTACCGCTATTTCTCTCCCATTATAAAACCATACCTGAGTGGCATTAAATGACCAAACATCTTGGTTTTGGTTTGTTTGTTGTTTTTTTTTATATTGTTACAATCTGTAGCGTTACATCCTATGCACTTCTGTCACAGGCCAACTACGTGGTCAGCTGGTGTCTCTGTGGCTTGAGCAGACATCTATCCAAGACACACATCATATTTAGGTAACTCTTCCCTAGTGCCAGAGGGACACATGAGACTTCACCCTTTCTTTCCTGGTAAGTTCTGAAGTAAAAGCAATAAGGAAAATCACTGGAAAAAAAGCTTCCCTGAAGTTGAGGACTTGTAAAAGTGTAAAACTGGTATGAAACACTACAAAAGCAGTATAGTGAGTCAGCCCACTTTGCCCAAATGTCAATGACTGCAAAAGGTCCTTTTGTTTTCAATACCTTTGTGCGGTTACCCTAGGAGACACTGTATGCAGTTTTCAGGCCACCTAAAATTCACCAGATGCACCAGATCCATTTTCCCAGCTATTAATAGTACTAGTCTTTCCTGCCAGTCAGGAATTTACGTTTTTGTTTGGTAGAGACTGAAATGTTAATCACTTTCACTATTATGTTGTTATTGAAGTCAACAGGAATTATTAGAGAATGACAAATTAGAAGTAAAATATTTTTTTTCTTGGATAGTATTTTTTTCAAATACTTTTGCCAGGGCCAATTTAAGGAATCCACGGATTTCAAAGGAGACTTGCCAAAACATATTTTGTCTTTCTGATAATTTGCTCACTGAAGCACTTCTCCCTTCAGTATTACCAGGATAATGACTATGACCTGGATTTCACAGAAGGAAGGTTTGCAAGGAGAGGTAGTACCTTACTAGGCAGTGATATAGCTGAAGATAGGAGATGAAATTTCAAGGGTATAACCCTGTATCAAACCCAATTTCACGATGATGCTTCTGCAGTCTAAGGGGCAGACTTTCCTGCCACCGACAGGCAGGGATGTGGTTCTTTCAAGGAGTTAGCAGAAGCTGTAATCCCCACCGTGGTAGGTACCAATGCCTGAAGAAACTTCTCTTCCTCTTACAAAGGGAAAGAGATGGGGTCCTACAAAAAGTCTCAGGTCTTCCACTCAGGCATTTTCTCAGTCAGTTTGTTTGTAATTCAACTTCCCTTTAAAGGAGCCACAAAATTACAAAACATCACTGGTACAGACCTACAAGCCAGCACCAGCAGTGCTTTTTCATGCTCACCTCTTTTTATCCTAACTACCCACTTACTACAGAAATCCATGAAAAAAATCCTTTCATATTCAGCCACGTCTGATGATCTGTGTGGTGGGCTGTCTCTTTAGCCCAATGTACTGTCAACCTACTGCTTTCATATTCTGGGCCTGTTGTTGACTCAACTATAACACCACTGGTTCTCTCAGTCATTAGTGTGCAGTCCGTTAATGAGCAAGTAAACAATCTTGTCACATTAACAACATTTTTACAGCATATGCAGCTTGTAAAAGCACTAGCATTGAGGGAAACGGCCTTCTATCAACCCAATGCTTTCAACAAAAAAACAAGCTCTGTGGGTTTATTAGAAAGATTTGCAGTCCATTATCTAAGGTTTGCTAATTGCAAACTAAGCTTGAGACATGAATCAAAACTTCAAGCCATAATTTTCAGTAACAGTATAAAAGCTTACAAAGCTTAGCTGCTGCAGCAAGGTAGGAGATTAGATTTCCTTACCAAATTTAACTCAGGTTCTTTAATTATGGGTACTAACAATCCAGCTTCCGACCTTTGCTATAAATGTACACGTCTGTAGCTTCAATTAGTCCAAGCTTGTCTGAATCACAAAGTGAAGCTCCACTCATGCTCCCATTTCAATCAACAGGGGAAAGTGCAAGCTTACTTTCAGCTTAAGTTTAAACTTTGAATTCTGTGGAAAGACAGACAGAAAGAAATGTAACTTCTGTGGGTCAAGGGGATTTTCATGCCTCTGTAAAACCTGAGCAAAGCTTTTTCATAGCATAAGGAAAACCATCCTCTTTGGTATAATCTGTTTTGGTCCACTGCAAGGCTATGTTTTTTCTCCTACCTAGCTAGTCAAGCCCATCCTTGTCAGGCATCTGCACACCCTCTTGCTCAGAAAGCCTCACAACTTTTTGCTTCTGCCCCCACCTTTGTTATGGCAGATGCATCCATGATTCCGCTAGCCTTGCATCTTCCTAATTTTGAGACCTTGAGAAGATCTGGGGAATAAAAGTCATTGTTTAAAATTTCATAACTGAAATTACCTTAAAAAAAAAAGAATAATTGGTTCAATGCTTGTGGCAGATAAGGAAATGGTAATTCCAAAATCCAGTCTACATGTTCCCTACAAAGATCTTTCAAAGATGTTTTAATTTTTAATCAGAAAGATTGAAGCATATCACTCAGCATGTCTGTTCATGGCAGAAATCTGATTTCCTGAACTTGTTTTGCTACTGATGATGATCAGGACTCAATTAAAATGTTAAAGGCACACCTTCACTACATTGTGGATTTGGAATGAATTTCTGTTTTCTGGCTTCCACAGGGTCGGATGTACATTTTCAGGAAAAAAAGTCTCAGTGACATTAAAGTTCATATTCAGACTCAGCCAAGGCTTTTTTAGACTGCAGGATTTCTTTTTCTTCCTTTTCTAAGCTATTCCTTCCCTCTAGCTACAGCAGCTATTTATTTGTGAGTTACTTTAAATCTCTTCCATTTTATAAGGCACTTCACTTTTGACAGCAGTGGAAAAAATGCAGCTTTGCCTTCTAAATTTAGTAGAAGGAGAAGAAAAAAACCCACCAGATTGTTTGCTGGTGTCTCTGCTTCTATTCTTCTGTTCCAAACTATTCTCCATAAGTTCCTGTCTGTCGCCTTTTGTAAATAACATCTGCTTTTAAAACTCCCTGTCTGCTAATTAGTCTGAATCGTTTGTAAGAGTACAGTACTTATTTAGAAATGTACAAATCAAATGCTAATGGGTGGTAACAAGAATTTCCCACTCACTCAGCATTTACATTAATTTCCACACTAGAACTATGTAAAAATAACCAAAATCACTCAAACCTAGACAATTTGATGGGGCTGGGGAGCGGAGAAGATGTTTCAAAATCATGCATTTGGGTTGACACTGCCAACTACTTTCAATCTTGAGAAAGATTTTTCTGGTGATATTAATTGGGTAATTGTCCTTCTTATCTCTTTTCTAACATATCAGCTGGCTTGGGGATCTCTCCCCTCTGCTGTGGACAGCTTCAGCCCACATTGGTTCTTTCTCAAGGGAATGTCTCAACTCCAGACTACAAAGTAATCCCAACGCAGTTACTTTCTGTTTCTATGACTATTTAGAAATTTCATACAAAACCAAATAGTGCAGACCAGCTCCATCAATAGAGGTTGAAGGAAGGAAGTCCTGAAGTACCTATTTCCTGATTATTAATGACTTGCTAATAAAAGATGGGAGACAAATATAAATCTACTTTGCTTATGGCAAAATACGGCTTTGAACAAAAAATATCTTCCTTCACAAGGTAAAATTCCTGAACTCCAGGATCTGGGTGATAAACCCTAAGATCTGATAAATCCAGTCCTAATGGTCTTTTACCAGTAAGTTCCTTAGCTGAATTAAGCAACTGAAGGACAAACCAGAAAAAATAACACACTACTTTGATAAAAGCCTAAGTAATGTTCTCAAGAGCCAGCTGGAAACAGAAACATAAACCAGAGCTGTGTCAGAGGGGATTCTTCACAGCTTTGCTCTTGGATGTATGTTCTTTAATGATCTGGAGAAACGTGAGTGTTATCTGTGGGAAAAAAAAACAAACCAACCCCCTAATCTGGCTGTACACCATGTTAACAGCCACAAAAGCATTGCCAGAACACCCAGCTACTGGATGCCCATCCCCCTGAAACCTCAGGGAGACAATCTTTATTTTAGGCAAACCCTTGAAAGCTGGCACTAACCTAAACATTCACCCCAGTTCTGGTCCCTCAGATGCATCAGCGTCTCTTCTGAAGGAAAACCATTATGTTTCTGAATCTTACCCGTCCAGCTTACAGACTAATTGCTCGAGAGGTGCATAAGCAATGGTGCCAGACATGTGCAGAAATCAGGAATAGACAAAGGCATTATAAATTATTTGAAAACCACATCTCTAATGCTCCTTTGGAAAGAGGGAGTCCTTGAGGAATATAGAAAGGTTGTTAGGTCTGCGGAGACAGAATTCTCATTCCTTACCTCCAGCAACTGAATATGGCTGAAAAGCCCCAAATAGTTCAGTTGCTACCACCTTATGACTAGCCAAGTCCTCTGACAGATAATTTCACTGCTAGGGTGATTCCTTGACACCAAAGCAAGATAAAGTAGGAGTTCAGACCAAGAGTCCATTTAACCCGGTATCCTAACTCTGACACTTATGGCCACAAGTGGCCACCAAGGGAAGGACAAGAACAGGGTAGGCATATACGCTCCTTTTCCTGAGTATTTTCTCAATTTTCAGCTCTTACTAGCTCAAAAGATTTCCTGAAACTAATGTGGTCTGTCTACTTTTTAAACCCCGAAAGGTTTAAAGTGGAATATTCTTCCAATTATTCACCCAGTTCACTTGAACTCAATGGAAACACTGCACATTTACAACCACCTTCATCGAGTTCTCCAGGTCTGCTATGAATCATTTTCCTGAGACAGGAATGCAATGCAATGCAAACATGTCAAAGCCAGCTTTAAGCCCACTAGTGTAGGTACTGACAGAGGTTCAGCCACAGACTGGGCTGCCCATTTGACTATTTGCAGAGCTTCTGCAGTGAGTTTTGCAGCTCCTTTGAAGCTCTATGGTGCCACAGTGACCCTGCTTCCAGATCACAGCTCAGATCTGTGGGCACTGGGCTAGTTATACTGACTGCAAATACAGTTCTTGTCTCCAACAGCTTACTCTAACCTAAAACTGGTAAAGAATCACAGATTTCTTACTGAGGTACACTCCATAGTGGTAGAAGTCTCACACTGACATAACAAGGAGCAAGAGTGATCTGATAACACCACTGTCCTGAAGCACTTAATGAGCAAGGACCAAGAGCTAAATTCCCATCCTGTCCTCCCCAACTACCAGTGACACAATCTGAGAGCAAGGTTTGACACTTAATCAGAAACCATCCAACTGCAGAGCAGCAGTCTGTTGTTTCTTGTGGATCGCATTTTGCACCTTTCTCAGCCAGTACAGTTTGAGCTCGGATCATCTCCCTGCTCACAGAAGTTCCTATTCTAGCTGAGACACTTATCAGCTTCACCCGGACTATGCTGTTTCTATCTCCATTTGTCATGCTTATGGTAACATGTTTATTACTTAATGTTCATACAAAGTTTGGAAGGTAGAAAGTGTTGTCTAACTGCTAAATATTCTTAAATGTTCTTAAAATCTCCAAGGCAGGAAACTCACATACAGGAGGCAGCTTGCAACACCTGTCTTCTACTACCCTAGGCTAAGGGGCAGTTACACAGGGGCAACCACGGTGGCTAGGTAACATAGTCAAAGGCAGGGTTACATCCCATACCTACCACTTTTTTTGTGGCTAAATGAAAGCTATGCTGCTGAAAGGGCTGCCCAGAGTCCCAGCACCATGTTGCCCACGCTGGCTGTGGGCAGAAGGGCAGCTCCCATTGCCTCTTCTGGGTCCCTGCAGGCTCCCGTCTCCCTGGGAGCCCACTGCTGGCACCTGAGCCACCCTTGTTTGGTACATGGAGCATATATTTATGGTGCCATATAAATGTTTCATAGGAACACATACCTTATTAGTTCAAGAAAGAACGAAGGATTTCTGTGCACTGTGGTCTAATCGTAATGGATCTCAATTACTTGAAAGACCTCTAATAAATTTCTATATTGGCAATGCCCGAGTTAAGAGGTCAGTCAAGAAATTAACACAGAGTTGTTCAACCTTTCGGTACCAATTTTCACGAGCCAGGCAATGCTGCAGGACTCAAAAACCTAAAGAGAAAAAAATGATCTAAAATAGCTGTTTTCATACCACCTCCTCCTTCCCTCACTAGTTGACAAGAGATATTGTAATGCAGATTAATGGAGGAGGGGAAGAAAGGTTTTGCTGTGCCTAAACCCAACTTTTCCTCCAGCTTTCTGAAAAATCTAATCTGTTGTCAGCTGCCAAGCTTGGACCAGAAGGCAAGCTCTACGCTGAACCTCTCTGTATGCACTTTTTATTACAGAAGCATACATCAACCCAGGGATTACAAGCGAAGCAGTTTCAACTGGCACATTTTCATTCTACATTACTGAAGTATTTACATCCTGCTTCTAAGTATATATTACTCTATACAGAGTATATCTGTAATATACACTTACAGTGTAAGCACCAGGCCTATAAATTTTAAACAGCAGTTGAAATCCTCCGTCACTGATATGGTTTTGGCAGCATACTGACTTTCATTTTTCATGTCACTAACTCTGTTTGACTTAAATGCTTTCAATTTTAAAAACTGTTTTCTCACGAGTTCAATAGTTACACCCCAGACATCTCCTGCACCATCTAAATTGAAGTATGAAATCTCATCAACATCCAGGAAATCTGTCTAGATGCACAATGTAATAATGAGACTTAAGAACTGCTCAGCTAATAGAAATAGATAGGCTGAGAGATACATTAAGCTCAGTCTCCCCCATTCCTAATTGAACCTTTGACTGCAGTGAAGGTCTGATACCTGCTGTCACAAAATGTTCCTTAAAGAACAGCTCGGGGATGTGGCAACAATCAATAGGTACGCTTTCTAAACTAAGTCTGCCATTACCGGGCTTCTGAGTTTGCACTGACCTCATCAGATACAGACTAGCAATCCTGTAGCTTCCAACAGATTGTTTAGTTAGAATTTGATTTTGCAAATACTTCTTAAGATGACCTCAGCCTAGGCCAAAGACCCCAGCTTGCAAGGAATCTCAAGGGATACGAGCCTGGCTGGGCACAAAGCACAGGCACACTTTGTTCAGCAGTTCAGGAGGTGTAACCACCTTCCTTTTCCATCTCTCAGCTGCTGCATTAGGAGATCCTTCTTTGCCAGTCAGTTTAGCCTCACCTCTCACATCTATGCTTCACAAAAAACAATGCACTGAAAAAAAACCCAAACCTGAGCCACTCAATAATCTCCTGGCTGGTGCATGTGAGAAAGTCAATGCTGGGCATCTCCATTAGGGTTCTGCACCATTACAGTGGAGCAAAGATGGATGCTGGAGAGAATCACAGTCTGGCACAGGGAATTTCTGACACAGGCCAGGAATTCCCACACCACAACAAAATCATTTCTCAGACTAGCAGAAGGGGGGCAACACAGTAAAGAACGGTTTAGGAACTCCTGATATATGAGTGGTAGAGTGATTTGGCTTTGGGTTTTTTGCATTGTTTATTTTAAAACTTTATTTACTTTTATGAACAGCTTAATTACAAGGTCTAAATTCAGTCTACTTTACAAGTGGTATTGCTTGCTGGTGTAAAATTTTGGTTTATTATATTCCAAAGGAATATATTTAAGGAAAAAAAAGGGACAACTTTACACCTCTTCTGGCCGAGTTTGAAGGTTGGATCTTTTTTCAAGTCAGTACAGTACAGAACTTGGCTGTGAAGACAGAATTTAAGGAAAACCACTTCTGAAAAGGTGTTCTAAGGTGGAATTAAGAACATGAAAGATCTACTTTACTCAGTTGTTGTTCTTAATGGGGTGCCTGGTGAGTCAGTGTATTTAGAAGTCCTTCTAGAGTATGGCAGCTTGTCTACTTTTATGTTTTGATCCTACTTTGATTCAGCTTTCTTTAGATATAAACACTGTAAACTTGCAAGTCAACCTGAGGTCAAGCTCTCATGGCAGCAGTATGTACATTATGAAAGAATGAAGTAACGTGTTACATTGCTGTGAGACATAAGCTGAGGGTTTAGATGGTCATGCTCCTGCTCCTTGTGCCTCCTTGAAGGCTAAAACAAGGGAAAACATCACAGAACAGAAGTCACAGCTCCAAACTGAGAGCTGATAAAAGCACAATGTCGAAAGCAGAATAAAAATCTATTACCCCTACTAAAAAGTTCAATAAAGAGTTGCAATTCAAGGAACCAGAAACATTGGTTCTGGAATGACAAAACCTAATAAACTTCAACAGGAGGGAAGATTCTTAAAACAAACTGAACAGTCATTTCTTGCCTTGCAAATATTAGGAAGGAAATCAGATCCATTCATTTGGAAGCAACTACTACTGTAAAGGAGCTGGGGTTTTGCCTGTTTTGGGGTTGTTTTGGGGTGTTTTTTTTTTTGTAAAAAAAACCCCCTGAGTCATGCTAATCAATCCCAGCTATGATACAGAAAAAAAATCTGTGAAACTCTTTCCATATGGTTCTCGCTTTAAACTGCAATATTTTTGAAACAAATTTTGTATAAAGAATTCCAGAGAGTAAGCAGAATACTCTGAAGTTCATTTCTAAAAAGCACTTTTCAGAATTATTTAAAACATATGGAAGATCTGGTCTTTTGGTTAAACAAGATTCTTGAATCTGAGATTCAGTTTTATGCCTGAAATGGTTCTTGGTAGATTTTCAAATAATTTTACTTTGCCTGCTTCACCATTTCTGACTAAGTTACAGACCCTCAGAACATATTTTTTCCTCGAGACTAACCATAGCTGGAGCAGACAATGTAAAACTCCCAGTTCTGAAATGTCTCAGGAAGTAGAGAGTTCAAAACAAAGTTTTAATGGCCTAAAGGGTACTTTTAAAGTTTGGCTGTTACATAAAGTACTGTCAGAATCTGATCACCATTCTTACTTCTTCAGACAAAATTTGTAGCTGACATTAAACTACAAGTGATATAAATAAGCTTGCATGACACCAGCAGTATTTAGAAGTGTGCTTAATACCCAGCCACATATACCATACCTACAAGTCCTCCCTGATAAGACTTGCAGACTTTTGCATGTATGTTCTGCAGTCAAATAAAAATATCTATAGGCCAATTATTCAATGGCCTTAAGTCACGGGGCTCAGGTATGGAAAGTTTTGAGGTTTGAGTTCTTCTTGCTTCAGGATTAAACTCTTTGTGAGTTCATAAGTAACTGAGGTAGCCAGCAGGTTTATGCAATATTTATCTTACTTAAATTCCCCAGAATGTACAATTTCTTTTGAGTCTGCCTGTTTCCCTGTGCTCAATGTCCTAAAGGAAACAGGTTTGCCTCCCTCACGCTTGTGTGCACAGTTCAGAAGACCACTGTGCAAAACAGAACCTCTCAAAACAGGTTCTGTGGACCAAGTGGAGATGGATCCCCTGGACCAGCTAGCTGGCTCTGCTCTTCATCTCTGGCTGCTGCCTGTGAATTGGAAGATCAGAGACTGTTTTATACTGTTATTCCAGCTAGGCCATTGCTATAATTGCCATCAGGGAAATGTTGTAATCTCATGTGGGACAGGATATAAATAATCTTGAATGGGTTGTGAAGTATCCAGGAGACAATTCGTCTATTAAGACATGAGCTACGCTGTGAGCGACATGTAAGCAAATCTTGTTTGGTTGCTTATGAACCATTAAGGATTTTTCTTACTCTTAAAGGTGATGCCATCACTGAGAATGAACTAGGTTACCCCTTCTTATATCAGGCTGTAAAACAGCTGATCGGCTTATACCAAAGGGCAGACACTTCACCATGCTGGGCAACGTGCCCCAGTTTAGATTCAAAACCTCAAGATCTAAGTACAATCTGAGGCCTGTAAGTGGCAATGTTTAAGGTTAGCACATTTCAAGAGCTTGCTTTCTTCTGTTTGTCTTCTTATACAGAGACATCCTTCAAGCATTTGTTCACACAGCCTGTATCTCATGTAGAGTTTACTGCTGTTACTATGGAACCATTAGGATCAGCTAAGATAGTCTTAGCCCTACACTGGCTTGGGACTGTGAGGCCCATTCCTTTTGGCATCAGGGAACGCCAGAGATGCCTTCAACCGGTGTAAAGAGCCTCTCAAAATCAGCTGAGTGTCTGAGGAGTCCATACTCATCCTGTCAGGGCTCCACATGCAGGTTCAGGGAGTACAGGCAGTAGGAAAGACTCAGGGAGATCCCAGGAAGGGTCTAGACATGCAGCCGCCAAGGAGGCACTGAGATAACCAACAGCAGGTTGCCACAGGCTGCACTAACTCAGGACTGCAGGAAAAGGGTGAGCCAGAGACCAAGATACAACAAAGTTCTTACACAGTCGCTGCTCTGAAAGGAAGTTAGAAGTCAGAGCAGACTCAAAACTAGGTTGAGTCTCCCTGGGCAAGTTTTGCAGGGTCACAGGTCTGTCCCTCACACCTGCACCAGGCACTAGGCCAACATGCACAGCTTCCCTCCCGCCTCTCTTCCCCTGGCCAAGCGACCAAAGCTAGGCACTGTCTTCTCCTATCGCTGCATTAAGAAACACAGTAGACAGAAAGGAAAAACAGCATCAGCTGCAAAATTTCCTCCTTAGTCATAGGTATGAGAAAACACTTCGCTGTAGACAGGAAAAGTGAACACCCATTCTCCTCCCTTTCACCTCCTCCTTGGACACCACGTTCAGTTAATGGAAATATCAGGGGAGTGTCGTCTTAGAATTTAAATGGCACATTATTACAGGGAATTGGGGGGGGGGGGGGGGGGGGGAAGAGTGCACAAATTTTCTCACTGCTTGTATTGTTTTAATTTTTAGTTGCAACATGTATGTACTCCATAGCTCTAAGGAGATGTGTAGTATATCCAGTACCTTGAAGCCCTAATTATCAATACCGTATGCTCCCAGCATCACTGTATTTGTACATAAAACCAAATTAGCAATATCCACCAGGCCAAATTATTCTCTTGTTCACACTGGTACAACTCTTCCTGTCTTAAAAAAAGTAACTGGGATCCATGTTCAATTTGCTCTGCCTTCATGTGAAGTTTTATGTCTTTCTTAAGCACACATTTTATTATTAGGTCTCTTATTTCCATCTGCTCATACTGACTCACACAAAAATTCTCTCTTTAGGGCATTCTATAAACAAACTAATGAGATGAATGCAAATTACAGCAGTCATTCCTTCTGCCACAGCCTTCTCAATGCAAAGGCCTCTGTGTGCTGAAGGGATATGTGGAACTGCGTTTGCAAATCGGAGCTGCAGGTTTTGTTGATTTAAATAAAATATTCATGTTTCTTCCAAGAGATGCACAATGAAAATTTTACTTGCTACTTTGACTATACTCATGTATACATATTTTTTTAATTAAAAGTAGTAGACCTTTGATGGAACTGAGTGGCTTTCTCCACAGCAGTTCCTTGGGGTCAGCTCTAACTATTCCCGAGCCAGGTATGCACCACTGATTGCTGATCTAAGGTACCTAGCTGTATGATTAACACACATCAGTTTTCTCAATCACTTACAGAGCTGAGCAGTGTCTAGTGATCTCTGTGGCCCCAGTAGCAAGGCCTGTGACTGCCCTTGGTTTTGCATCATGTTGAATTCTCCTGAACACTTCTCCTTTGCCAGGGTTGCAAAAGCAACAGCCTGCAACTTGTCAGAAAACACTAGTCATTGGCCGTTCATCAAAGGTAAAAAGCTGCAGCCAGGGAAAGTGATATTTGGGACTATTCATTTGAGGTGCAGTATGTTCTCATTTGTTCTTCAGCTGTGACACCCACACACTGCCACTCATTCAGAGAAGCAAATACTGATGCTAATGAGATGCCCTCAGCAATGTGCAATTTGCTTTCTTCAGCAGAACAATACCCTTTGACCTAAATGTGCCTTTTTTTTTGCCAGGATGTTTAAAGTATAAGCAAATAGATGCATTTTCATCTTTTATGTCTTCTAAATCTGAACAGCACAAAAAAAGCAAGTAACAAGCAGGCAACTAATTAAATTCTTCCTTGGAAGAACAACAGCAACAGCACCACCTTTTTACGAGCCACATGCTTTTAAACTGGCTACTCCACTTTCTATTTCTTTAGCCTTCCTTCTTTTTTCTGCTTTTAATACACAGTTCATGAATGCTGGACTTAATTATCTCCACAGCAATACTCATCAAAGCACTCCAGCTTCTGTGGAACCAGGGTTGAAAAGTTACTAGGCAAATCTAAAGGAAAAGTGCACCCGTTGGATTCTTACAAGCAGGTTAAATGTTCACAGGATGAAATAAATAAAACTGGAATATTTCTTTCAAAATGTATTTTCTCTCAGCTGACGTCTCTGAGTGGTGCTAGTATTACCTATCTTGATGATGAACATATTTTCAAGAGCATTTTTCTGCTAACAAACAGACATTCTGAGAGGTAACCATATGTTTAAGTGCTCCGCAGAGCCACGGTCTGAAAGAGGAAAGGTTCTTATGGTAAGTGTGCCAAGACAAAATCCTGGTCCACAGAAGTCAGTAAGGATTTTTCTTTTGATTTTAATGAAGCCAGGATTTCACTCAAGAGAACTGCAGAAGGGTCAACCTATTTAGAGAAAAAAAGTATCCAGATGTCTCACAGTATTATGGGCTCTAAATCAGAAATTGCTGTAGCACTGTGAAACCTTTCCTTACTCGCTTTACTGCATGATATCAAATGCCTTATTTTTAGCTAAAAATTATTTTTCCCAATAAAATCAATGTAAAAAAAGGTATTGGAGAAGAAATGCATGTCCACTGTACCGTGAGACATACAAATACCTGTTGTGTTTTACAGCTTAATCCTTCTGAAGAGAGTTAGAGTTATCTTTTTTTATGCTAACAACCACATCTATTTATACCTTATGGGTTTATTCCAGAGTAAAAAGTGAACAATGAGCCTATGAACTGATAATACAGGTGGGCTTTGGTTGGATTATTTTTATGTGGGTTTTTTTTTTCTCAATGGGGAAGTGACAGAAGATTCCCTAGCACTCACAGGCATGCATGTCTGCAAGGCTGGTCAGAGATATGAATGGCCATTTTCACTCAGCTGTCTTAAAAAACTACTGACTTAAAAAACAGACACATGCCTTCAGTTAAGATCAAGTTATATACCCATTTAGGAAGCCAGGGGAATATTAATCACCATCTTATTATAATTCAGTTGCATTCAGCCTCTTTTTCTCCTCCCAGTCCTTTCCAGACACTGCTTTTCTGTTGTATTCCGACAGCATCCCGTTGGGATGCTGACATTCTGCCATATCTATTGCTTAGAAATATACACAAGGAGAACATAATTCCTGCCAAAGGTCTCACCAGTTGTAAAGCAAACAAAAAGTGTCCTCAAAATGTTCCATCATATGTAAAATTAGACCATGTTGCAGTCAGGGAAACTTCATGTATTCAATGGGGTTTGTATTTCATTTAGCGTATTTAGATGTCTCCTCCCTGAATGGAATGTATGTTGAAATTGCACACAGTAACCTTGCCGTTACTGCCCAGCCTTTTTTTTGAGAAATCCAGCACTGGAAGCCCAGGCTTTTTGACTTACTCAGTCTTGAGCTGCTGTCTGACTGTGCAATCTGTCACTGTCAGCCTACAAGGAGAGGCTGACAACAAGCCGTGTAGTAAGTAATCAACCCACAAATACTACTACATACTTTCCCACTGTAATTTCAAACCTTGGAGCTTGAAACTGATCTAAGTTACATCAGCATAAATCCTGACTAAGGCCATCAAACTATGTAATTCCTAGCAATTATTTTAAGGGAAATGAAACCAGATTCCAGCACAATGAATCCTAAAAGCCAGATGAGACTTAATATAGTCATATCATTTCATTTTATGAGCCCAAACCCAAGTGAGCAGCAGCACTAACTGACCCTCAGCATACACTCTCATTGCATGGAAATTACAGAATTGTACCATTAACTTTTTCATTAGCATTGCAAAGAACTATTACGTTTTTTTATTTGCAATTAGCTGAGTGTAATTACTGCATAATCACTAGAACTAAGTGCTGTCTTTGCCAAGTGTTGGTTGTGTAATTACAGATTAATAACAAGGGTAACTGTGCTGTAGCACAAAGCAACACCCAGTAGATCTATTCTTGGATCCAGAACACTAAGGGGCACTGAGAAGCTCTCTGATTCCAGACCAAAGGATATGGTTGTATAATTTAATCACTACAGTGCCCATGAAAAATACTTCCAAGGGAAATTTTTAGAGTTGGGCTTTTTTTTGGTTTGGTTGTTGTTGTTGTTGTTTGTTTTTTGTTTTTGTTTTGTTTTTGGTTTTATTATTATTATTATTATTGGGGAAGAAGTTCAGTTCCTCAGTACCAAAGAAACTCTGATAAAAATCAGAAAGACATATTTGAAACAGTCTTCCCATTTTAATCGGTCTGTCCCAGACTTGAATTCAACTTTCACCACCTTAGTGACCATTACCAGAAATTCCAGGGGCTAAATGTGAAAAGCTGTCAGTTGTTTCTCAGCACTGAGCTGTAGTAAGAAAAATGACAGTGGTGCCGCTGAAATGGACCCTTCCCAACTCTGAAGGGGTGGAGGAAAGCCTGAATGAGAAATCCAGCCTGCATCATCATCATCTTTTTTCTGGAGAACGACCAGTACCTCTAAGATGTTTGTTGTCTTCTTCCTCCTGCATACTCAGCAAAACAACCAGCTGGGCTTCTGCATATGTCATTTATCCAGAAAAAGAAACCCTGGAGAAGAAAGAACTACAAGGTTTTACCCAAACATGAAGCACAGATCTCACTTTTGACAAAACTACTTCCTAGAATGTGTTTAAACATGAGATTTTCTGAGATGAATGGGGCAACTGCTATCTTCCTCAAGGCATCCTTGCATCAAGCAACTTGTCATGAAACAGAGGGATATGAACCCCTGTCCCTATTTCTGGTCTGGTTTGAATGCACACCACTGTGATTTCAGACCCTGACTCTTCTCTTCCTTGAGGTGGAATTTCAGTTCCAGGGCAAGAACCATAAAAAGTAATCATATATGCAATCTAGAAGGCTCATCTACTTACACTCCCTTCTTTCATGCAGGGATCCTTAACCATCCTGTTGAAGTCATCATATATTTTAAATGCAACAGAGAGTGCTCAATGCAACAGGGGGAAAAAAAGATTCCAACCATGCAGCCACAGATTCCAGCTCATATTATCTAAGGCTTCAGCAAGATCCTCCTACACCAGCATGTCTATAGTTTAGAGGACAGATTGCTCCATCCAAGCCTTTGCTTTCTCCCTTAATCTTCTGACCTTCTCATGGCAGGTCCTCTCAAACTGGGTACACAAAAGTAGAAGCATTCAATATAAAACAAAGCCCTAATTATTCCCTTAATTTTTATATAAGGGTAGCAATTAGTTTATGGTCTGTTGCAATGAGCTCCTGTGTGGCTTGTGTAACAAATGAGATCACTTCAATTAGATGGTCATTACCAGCAGTGGCTTAATTGCCAGTTGTAAATTATTTTTGTTCCAAACACATCACTAGCATTACTTTATCCACAGAGCTTGTCTTGTGCTTTCAAGGTTCAGGGAAAATTAGTGTTTGCTTTATGTGACTGGTACACTAAGAAACAAGGACTAGATTGTTTTTCTAGGTACTTAGGTGTCTGGGTCCCATTCAAATCGATGGAATCCTTTAGAAACCTGGCCCCAAATGACCAGGGCTTGTGTGCTCTGTGTCTGCTGTACAGCCTATGGGCACGTGCTTAGCCAGTTGGTACACCAACTGCTACAAGCAGCCACAAAAACAGCACAGTACTGAGTCATCATTAAAGCAGGAGCAGTTTGTCAAACCGTATCAAGGGTCTGATGAAGAATAAATGTCACAGTCATTAATGTAATCTCTGAAAGCACCTTCTCTCCTGGATTTCATATCCATATGGATTAGTGTTGTTGGAAGAGCACTGTATAGTAATAAATGTTTAGTATTCAACTTAACTTAAAGAATAAGAGTTGATGCAGAAGAGTTACCAAGGGCATGCAGTTGTAAGCAACATGATTCATGCACTAGTACTAGTCAATATCCATCTGCGAAGAGGGGAAGAGCACCACCCCAGATCTCACAAGGGTATCATCCTGATGTGAATTCTAGCAGCTGTACCCTCTGCTCACCACCTAGAGAGACACACAAGTTCTGCTCAGAAGTCTTATAAATCTGAGCAGTCAGTAGATTGGCAGTGCAGCAAAAAGATGTAGGAATAGGGTAGTACTGAATTTTTCTTAAAAACCTTGGATATGAATTAAACGAAAAACAGTAGGGTTCAGCCCAATGTGAATAATTCAGCAATAACAGTGTCACTGCTTCAGTCACACTGGCATGTTTTCTATTTATGTTTCCATGTCTGAAACTTCACTATATTCCACATGGGAAAATTAATGCCCTGGTCTGTACAGTTCTTGCAACAAAACCACTTTTTCTGACCTGATATTACTAATTTAAATCAATGGCAAAATTTCCTCTTACTTTGACATGAGCAAAACCAAATCTGAAACTACATGTTGCCTATCACTGAAACCCAGGAAGATACAATTTTACAAAACTATGATCTACTGTTCATTTACCGCACCTCATAAACATCTCCCTTCTGGAAATTATAAAGAAATCTACTCAAACTAGAGCTACAGTAAGGGAAAGTACATACATACTAGGTTTAGACTAGCCTTTGGACCCAAAACTCAGTTAAAAAGCTCCTGTTTCTGAGCTGGAATATAAACATTAGAATTGAGCCCTGATCTGACAGTACAACTTTACAACTGTCAAATTTTCTAAAATATTCAAGTACAGTCAGTAACAAAAGGGTGGAAAGGGTAAAACCAAGACTATCCTACTAATCTGTGAAAATACCACAATAACCCCTGATAGAATGACTACTCAGGAATGAGACTGTACTTGTTTCTCCCCTGTTTTTTGATGCAATCATTTAGAAAGAGACACTCACTAGTTCCAGATAGCATTTTAACATATACTGAGCAAGAAAACAGCATCCCATTTCACTTTCACAGTAATCAGATACCTGCATTGCTACAGATGTGAATAAAAATGGCAGAACAGCAGCTGAAGGTACAAGAAACCTATAAAAGAAATGCACTTTCTGCAATGATGATTGGTACGATTTTTTGACTTTACAATATTGGCCAGTGGGCAGGAAGTAAGAAAGGGTTTTCACCTGTGTGTGGTCTTCCGAAGAAAGATCTCTTGGTAAAGACCTCTGCGTAAAGATTATGTACCCATGACACTACTGAAGCTGCTGGGGAGATGGGTAGGACAAAACAATTCCCTAGGCACTCAAAACAGGGGAAAATCCTCTGAGAAGGAAGAGAAACTCTCCCTTACTTACTGTTGTAGTATTGTTTTGTTGTTAGATTTTGATGAGGAAAAAGGCAAGGGGAAAAAAACCCAAACCAAACAACACTTGGTTAGCGGATTAAAAAAAAAAGACTGAAATCTTGGATTTTAAAGGCTTTTTTTTTACCTCCCTCATTTAATACTGGGGTAGTAATAGCTGAAGACCAAAGTGCAGCATACAGACCTTCAGAATCTTCAAGCAGGAAAAGTGGTTTCTTCACAGCTGTTGGTGACAAGATTAATGGAAATACACAGGTAAACAGAGACGCCTGGCAGGGGATGGGCCAGCCTACTTAAGGCAAAATTAAAAGATTAACCCCTATTTTCTTCAAAATAAAATGTTACTGACCTGTGTCCTTATAAATAATCCTGGAAATGAAAAAAAAATCACCAAAATCAGTCATTAAGGCTATAAGTTTTCACAAAAGCTTGCTGACACTGCACCCTCAACCTCAACTTCTAATCTGTGGTATTTACAGAAACTATACCATATTTCCCATCTCCTGACTTGCTGATTTCCTGATTAACTATATAGGCCAGTAGTGGGGGACAAGGAGGGGAATAATGGAAAAAATAGAGGAAAACAGCTATAACTGCTTGGAAAAAAAATAGCAAATCTTTTGCCGTCTCTGGATCTGTCATCCTGTTGAAATAAAAGCTTTTCAACAAGATCATTCCCCAGCTGGCAAAGGTCTGACTGTATTCAGATCTCTGGTTTTGCTCTGCCTTTTTATTCTATTCCCAGCAGTCTCATACTGTTTCTTCCCAACCAGTGGAAGATCCCACCTTAGTGACAGATCTGTGGCTTAGGAGGATAATTATCCTTTGCGAAACACACCTTTATGAAAATGGCAAAAAGTAGAGAGAGGATAGCAGAGAGCATTGCCAGCTCTTCCATATTAGTAATGGGAACACCAGCATGAACCTGGTATACTTGCATAAACTACTGTGCCGTAAGTCCATTCAACACACCAAAAAGTCATCTCTATTCAAAGGTGCTTGTAAAAAGAGGGCAGGTCCCAAACGAAAGCAAGCCAGAGATACTGCCAGGGGCTCCACTCCTTCCAGAGGCTTGGCACATCCCTCAGCAGAGACTGCCTTAGAACAGGAGGGCACGGCCCTGCCTGGCTGCCCCTGCCAGTGCTGCCCGGGACCTGGCCCCCCAGAGCCCCAGCCAGGGACACCGCTCCCAGAGCTCTGGAACAGGAGCCGGTCTCCCTCCAGGTAACAGCTGATATGCAGAACAGCAGCCAGAATGGATTAAAAGCTTTGAGGATGCTGCCAGAATAAATGTGCTCTTCATTTGATACTTACAAATATTCTTATGATGTGCTTATGTTTTCACCACTATATGAAAGCTGTTTTCATCAATGAAAACCTACAGAGGACATAGATTAAAATAATAATACTAAACCCCTCCCTCTGCTGGCTTAACATCATTTTTCTTAGAACTTGATTAATCAATCACGATGAAAGGCACTGAAGTGCCTTGCTGACAACATTATGACAAAAGAACTGTGGGCTCAGCTCTCTGCCAGTGTAAGAAGGTCACCCTCTGCCTCACTGCTTTTCTCCAATACTCTTTCTGTGATGCTTGTGCAGAGATGGTTAGACAATTGCAGGCTTTGTACTGTGCATGTATTTTGTGTATCGCCTTCCCAGCTGATGACACTTCCTGACCAGTTCACTCTGCTGGAAACCCTCTTTTTTGCTACTCAGGACGATGCATGAGGTAGAAACAACAGCTTTACTGTCTGACTCCAGCACTGAGTTCACCGCACGGGCAGGTAGGAAAAATACTATTAGCAGAGTGAGTTGAGCAAGAGCTAGGATCACTGCCAGATAATAAACACGCATCTCCACAAAGCAACAATAAAGAGTATAAATAGGCTTCAGCTCTTTCCGTAAAGAAGACTGTTAATTTCCTCTGACTGCGCATAGCTGGAGCTTAGTGACCCACAGGCTGCAAGACCATATTCTGGATGTCTTCTGTGAAAATCTTTTCCATAGTTCATCAGGTCACCACCGCATCTCATAATTTAAAGACAGTTTGATTGTCAAGGCAAATTATTCTACACTTGCATTTCAGGTTTTACATTTGGCCCTGGCTTAATACAAGGTGCAAAGCCCCTACTTGCAAAACCTTCTTGAGCACAGGTTGAGATATACTGTGTGTGTTGTTCTTTAGAAGCTTCTATATGAAATGCCTCAACTAGCATCAGAAAAATCAATATATTTGTTAATGTGACAGAAAAAGTATTCTACTTCAGAACCGATTTTGCACAAGTGCAGTTCTGTAGCTTATGAAATTTAAGAACTCTCTTTTTGGAACTTAAATATTAGCCCTTCTAGCTCACATGTTAGTTAGCATCTGAGCATCTTCCTTTAAAACAAAACACACATTAAAGTGTGACAATCAGGAGACCATTCTTTCACCTCTACCCAAACCTGGATGGTGCAGCAACAACATATATATTAGACATGTTCTGTCAATCCCTATAATTCACTGCATCTTCCAGGGTCTCTCTTTGGTCTTTCCACTATACATAACAGTGTGTCAGGATACAGCTGATCCACTGACTGCTCCAGAGCCCGTTTCCAGTCCTCTTGCCTTCAGGAACCCATCTCAGTCAGCTCACCCAGCCATGCAACTAGGCTCGATGCTGGATCAGCTATGCATGCCGGCAATCAAACTGCATCTAGTAGGGTCTAATGGTCCTGAAGCTGGAATTCAAGTATTTCCATCCCTGACTGTCCCTTATAAATATTTCATCAGTTCCTTACACAATACATTGTGCAGCAGTTATCCTCTTCTATGAGCTTCCTAACAGAGAAGTTACTTCACCTGCATACTGAACACAAGTGCCAGTCATTAGCAATACCATCAGATTGGTTCAGTTTTTCCTTTTAGGTGGTTCTTAGACATTCCCAATCTACACAACTGCCCTGGTGCTTTGGGTAGACCTCTAATAAACCTTTGCTAAACCAGACACCCTACTGTTAGTGCAGCATCATTTGCTCATGTCACAGTTCAAACTTCCTGCCCGAGTTGCAGAGCACCGTTAATGAAACTTTCCCCTTTTTAAGGTCTTCATAGCACTGCATTGGCTTAAAGCCCTGTCACAGAAATACTGAAGGAAATATGTTAAAAAAGCTGCATTGTGCTGCCACGCTACAGTACCCTGGAGTTTAGGATATTGAAGAGACATCCGAATGTGGGTGAATAAATCCTCACAACCAAATCATAAAGCAAGTTAGAAAAGAAATAAACAGATGCACAGAAAACCAAACGAGCATGCCCTGGGTTACATAGTGAGACTGATTATCATTCTAACAGCTATTCTGTCTTCTGTTTCACCTGTATGTGGATAAATGCATAGAAAAGCTACTAAAACTGTCAAAAAATTTAAATAGTGTTCAAGGGAAAGTATTTAGAAAAATGTAGCAATCTTAAAAGCAAACATTCATTGCACACTTACTTATGATCTCAAATACTATAAGTCAAGAAGAGACATGATTAAGGACATTTACTTGACTCTGCTCCTGTCCCACAAATGCTCAGTTCATCTATTCATCATAGCTAAATAGCCCATACCCCATAGCCACCTTAAATGCACTAAAGCTATTTTGTCAGCATAAATTTTCCAATGAGCTACGCTCTTGAAAACTGTTTATGATTTTGGCTTTCAAGAATGTATGTCAATGATAAGCAAGAATGAGACTGTAATACCCTCTTTCTATTTGCTCCAGCACTTAATTCCTTTTTTTTAGGACCATGTGGAATTCATCAGTACTGCGAAACCCTTGAGGTATGCAGAAACCATGTTATTAATGTTATTAGTGCTAATTAATTCTGCCAACAAGGCCTCTGCAACTAGTCAAGACATCAGTCTTTGCCAAAACCAACAGATTAAATAAATTTAAAGTTCTGGGACAAACCATTCCATAGTTATAATGAGCCAAACAGAAAGTTAGGGAAACACTGAAAAAATGAGGTCATTTTCAACATTTTCATACAACATAAATACTTTGTCTAATTTGCTTTAAATTATCTGGGAATTTACAGATGAGTTTGTTTCAGTTTGTACGTGTCCACAGAGGGGTTAGCTGTATAATGAATAGTTGTTGCAAGTGAATAACACAATTAGTATCATATTTTAGTATTTGAATGAATTGCAACACATCACAGTAAAATAATAGCAGTTCTCTAAAGATGCAGGTTTCTCATAAATCATTATACAGAAATATGTATGCTGCTACATATACACTGTACATACTGTGAACATACTAGATGAGAGCATACATAATAGAAAGCATTCAGTTACAAGCATGTTACTTGGTTTTGGTATAGCACTCACGTTCCTCTGAGACAAGAGACAACACGAATGATTTATGCCTGCATTTCCACACCTTTGCAGCAGATTATATTTGCAATCTGAGGAGGTGACTTTTAACTGTACCTCTTCACCTTTCTAAGCTATTCTCCCCAGCCCACTGAGCCCAAGGCTCTCTGTTATCAGGAATGGTTGACATGATTCTCCTACCTTAAGGACCCTGAGAGTTCACTTTAAACTTGCAGTTAAGCAATTCTTCAAATATTTAATTAATAAAATTCTTCTTCTAGAAGTAGGTAACTGCACTGGAGGAGACAAGCACATTATCTCTGAACTTCTTACAGCACCCTGCAAGCTCACTTCTGCATATAAAGAGAAACAAAGGAAAGCTGTGCGCCAGCCAGGCTCATATTTAGGTGTAATCCTCTAGTTCTTCATAAGCATAAAAGTATAGCAAATTAAATGAGTAAGCAAAGAATGGGTCTTTTCCAACAACTGTAAATTAGTTTTGAAGAAGTGATGGAGACAAGATAGTGAGGCAGTGAAATTGGAATTTCCGTCTTACAGAAAAACACTGAGATACTCCTGTGCATTTCTGGTTACAACTAAGCTAAGCTTGGTTTGCACTTATTTGGCATGGCACTACCAGACTAGCCTTTGTCATATGACCCTGCTTAAGGTAAAAATTGGCCACAGAAACATGTAACTATGTTAAGGTATAACCTGTTCATCCTTGTTCATGTGCATACCAGATCACATACACTTTCCAAACAGTTCATCTCCATTACTTTACCAGCTGTTTCTGCTCTGCTCAAATAAAGGAATGCCAAAATAAGTGTATCTGAAGTGAGCTGTGTTGGCCTAAACATTCTGTTATGAAAAATTTTCAATTTTATCATCAGGTTGTTAACACGTGACTTTTTTGGGAGACCACTTTAAGCTCCTGATAAATCTGTGACTTACACATAAAGCAATATACCAAGGGAACATTGGTCCCTCTAAAGTCAAGGTGTCTTGCTGTGAAGAGTTGGCTGATCTAGGAAACACCATGGAAAAGTCAAGCTGGTCATGATCCAGCCACTACTTTTATTTCCAGCCCAGTTTACTACTCCCCAAAAGAATTCATGTCTTTCTCATAAGTGTTATAAATATATAAAGATAACATTATTTCCACCAATCTGAAAATGCAACCTGAACTACAGTACATCCATTCATAATTCTAATCCAGTCCACAGTAGGCAGGGGTACAGAGATATCCTCCTGCTCAGGAAAAGCTGCTGAACCAGTTTGTCTACACAGTAGCGCAATGTAGACATACTGCCTTACCTGGGATGACAACGTAATGACTTTTGTGCTGCACTAAAGCTAGCAAGCTTGGCCTCTTCACAAGACTGAACTCTTTATGCCACCATCTGATGCAACTCTTCTGTCCCACTCCCAAGCCTGGGCGAGCCCATGCAGGTCGGGCATCTTTTTTCTATATCTTACCACCTAGAACTGATGTGTCCTCAGAGATCACCAATGCTACAGTGTGATTCAGAGAAAAAGGCAACAAATGAAGAATTTTCTAAATGCTCATGAAAGTTGTTATATGTTTGATTTATTGGGTGTTTTTCCCTCTCTTTTACGTTCATTTAAGAGCAGTGGACTGCCTTGAAAGGACAGTAGGATTACTCTTTCCCTTGCCACTAACTGAGTATGCAAAGGGGAGAGAAGACTGTAAACTGCAGGGTGACTCGGGAGGAGAGAGCTGCATCACCCAAATGGGAGCCTGTGGTTACAGAGGGGACTGAAAAACTGCTGGGAGGAGCAGAGAAGACAGGCCTCAGAAGAAATGGGAAGACCTTCCTGTGGATCAGAAGGGGCTTGGCATAATTTGAAGCAACTCAAAAAAGTCACTGAATTGACTAAAATAAGTGCTGGGAGCCGAGACCTGATTGCAAAATCACAGTAGGCAGGGAGAGAAGGTTATTTAGAAATAGCGTTTCTAATTTCTAAGCTGAGTTTGAGATATTCTTAAAATTTTTCAGTTCTTCCTGAAAAAAAAACATTCTAATAAGGCCTGGTTTCTCCTCTTTTTTGGGTTGTCTTTCGTGAGCTTACTATAAAGAAAAGGTACAGGTAGATCCACCTCAAAACTCTCACTGATGTGTATACACTCTGGTTTCTCTCACAAAGTGAAATGGCAAAGTCAGAGAGGAATAGTGAATTTACCCTATTTTTATATTGAATCTGGTTGGGGCTTTGGAAGCTCCTGAAATCTAGAAGGTGACATGACATCAAAACAGAACCACAGAGGGTTTAGGTTCATGTCATGCTCATAGTAGATCATCTTTACTCAACTCATTCACTCAGTAACCACTGCTTGCTAGGTATTCAGATGATCACCTACAGTTAACAAAAATATATCTAGTAAACACTGCAGTCAATTTAAAAACACTGAATGACAGAAATTCTCAGAGATTCTGGATGATCCACCACCAGCCCCTACACTTTCAATCCATTCCATGGCCCTCTGTCACAAAATGACTTCTTAGAGGAAAATAGGGAACGATGTACTTAGGCAAGCAACTAGCCCATCCAGTTCATGGTCTGGTCTGTGACACTGATCTCTGCTGGTGCTACAGAGATCTTCAGATCAAATTCCTGTGCCTCTGGCTAACTGTGTAACCTGTGATACACAATGAAGCAGAAAATCCTTTCTTCTCAGTTTATGCCCCAAAAAGAAAGACTTGCCACGACTGTTATAAATCTTTGGTCTACCCAATGAAACCTCAAGTGCTACTACTATTTATATAAATGCCTAATTCTTTTTTTAAATCTTGCTAATTATTTGCCTCAGTAACATCCTGTGACAGAAAATCCCATGAGTTGATTATATGCTGCAGTAAAGAACAGTTATTTTTAATGCATTTAAAAATTGGTGGGTTTTTATACCATTTGCCAGCTTTGTAGTCTTACTTCATTCTGCACCTTCCCATACATATTCCTCTTTCCTCTCCAAGTAACTGTACAGAGAGCAAAGGATGCTCATGCTTATCTTCCCACATCACATTATTTCCACTAGTGTAGGTTTAGTACAGAAAAACAACCAAGGGTTGTTCCCAGTCCAAACAGCAATGAAATAGGACACTAAAAGAGTGAGTTATGTGAGCACTAAAACACACTTCAAAATAATCTAAAACCAGGCAAAGTGAAGTGGCAGAGTGCTTGTGTATTTCTGCCTAGTGGAAGGTGAAAGTACTCACTTAGGGTATTTATTAAGAAAGTATCTCTTCTCAGGAGATACTTTAAAAGGAAGTGTTACAACCTTCCATTCTATTACTCTGTTTCTCATCTGTATATTGAAGCAGTATTTGTTGAGAAGTGTGAAATAAGATACCAGTGAAAAATGCTGTGTAAGTTCCAAATATTAATTCCTCTTATGGCATTCATGTACTGGCTGATATCACATAACATTTTTATCCAGCAATCATATCAATAAAGTAGAACTGTTACATGATATGTTGTCCTTGTGCTTTATACAGAATTTATTTTTCAAGTGTATAAACTTATTATTTCCTATGCTTATTATTTTTATCATGTTGGCAAAAAGCCAGACCAGTGATTCTAATTGTGAGGCACCTGGCAGAATTCCTCAGCTACATTTCTGTTGCAACAGTGAGAAGCTATAGCCACTTAATTAAAATGTGGCTCATAACTGAGCAAAACGCTAAAGTATCAAAATTAGACGTTTCTACCTGAGTGGCATTTCTCTAGAAATCTAAGTACTTCCAGAAAAAGCTATATCAGGCAATAAACTACATAGGCTTTTATATCATATTTTCATCAAGGGATTCTGCCAAGAGATAGAAGAAATGTTCCTTGCCATTCTCTCTGCTGAGTTGCCAGTCAGTATTTAGTGATCATGGATCAGTGATGATAGGTTGCCACATACTGTAGGCTAGATCAGGTAGTATTTTGGGATGTGGGAAAGCTATTTAGAAGAGTGACCTCAAAATCCATGGTTTCATTCATAGGATGAAATTACGGCCTGGGAGAGGCTGAAGCCTCATAACCTGATCCAAAACATCGGATTCTAATCTCCAGAGTTAAATGTGCAATGATGCCAATTAATTCATCTTTAAACAGGAGAAAGGAATTGCACTGCAGACACTTATTTCTGTGACCCACTAAGTGTGCACACGTATATGGCTACTTAGACAACACATACAGCAATCATCTGGGTAGACAACCCACAGACTTTGTAGCAGTTGTGAAAGCAAACACTACATTGGCCTTTCCTCTCCTTTGAGATGTTTATTTAGAGGACAACTTACTCCGCTGCACCACTGATCTGAAGTACGCAAATACATGTGTATCACTCCTAATGAAAATTCAGTACATTTTTTTTTAAAATCAATTTTTAGATCTAAAATCACATCTGAACTAGATGGAGAGAATTTGTGTTTTTCAAAATTTGTTTGACTTTTGCAGAACCAGAGGATGTTTCTGCCTTCAAAGTACTTTTCTCCTGAAGAGAGAAGATTAATAAATTTTTGGTTTTGCACAAAGAACAAGGGCAGGGGTTAAAAACTGGAGCACCTGCAATGCACTCACAGATGAAATATACATAAAAAGGAGGAATGTCAGATGAATACTAAAAAAGGGGACAGGAAGCTATGCAGAGACAAAGAACATTGCTTTGGTCTCTGAAAGATGGATTCAGGATCTAACTCATAATCCAGAAGTGCACTACTCTTTGTCAATGAATTTGATCAACTTAGCAAAATTCTGTCAAGTATTCTGAGCAACCAAGTATGTACACTACAGTGCAAGTTCCCATTCGCCATCTGTAGTCTTTATGATGGATTGTAAACCTTATGTTGCTCCCTTCCTCCTTTCTTTAATGATTATTTGTTATTAATCTTCAAATACTTACAACTTTAACTGTTCTTACTAGATACAGATTTTTTTCATCGAGTATACTAGTAATTAAGTTTTTAAACTTTGTTCTGAAGGGTTTGATTCTGTAGTGCTGTAGGGCCAAAATGAGCAGTTACACTCAGTTGTGAATAGGAACTCAGTGGGACTCCAGGAGAACTGATGTGGCTGTTCATGCATATCTGATGGACCAGGATAAAGTAAAAGGAAAAAGAAAAAAAAAAGGGGGGTGGGTAGAAAAAAGCATAGGCATTTCTGAATTAAAAACCCCCACCTTTCCTTAGGGAAAAAACTGCTTTGAAAGTAGCACGCAGGATTCAACTAACCTGGCATTTCTGATATATCCTTAGTTGAAGTGATAAAAGACCTTTTTTTCCTTTATTATTTATTGTGTTTATTGTCAGCAGAATAGCATTTAGGAGTCCCTTCAATACTTGTCCTTTCCTCTTTCCAGTGCTTTCGGATGGCTCAAGTTCTCAATTCCTTCTCCTGAGAAGTCATTAAGACAAGAGGCTAATGGTCAAGCCCATTACATAAGAGCTGAGTTTGTTTCCATTACATTTGTCATTTGTTTAGGAATGATTCAAGTTTGAAATGACCAAAGCAATGGTGTGAGGGAAATCAGCATCAAAAGAGCCAGGCAGGAAGGACATCAGCCTTTGGCCTGTCAAGACTTCACAAGGAAAGGGAAGCTGGAAAAATCAAAGGGAAGAGGGAAGCACAGCAGGAAGAATAACTCTCACACCTACTTTGCTAGGATTAAACACTCAAAGACTGCATTTGAGAATGAGTTTTCCAAATAACTTTTTTTAAAAAAAACACGCTTCACCTTATTAATCACCTGAGTCTATGACTCATGCAAGCTCTCCTTCAGTTCTTTTGTATTTTATCTTGTAGGGGCCTGCCTGTACAATAGCTACAAGGTAATAGCTCCTTTTCAACATAGGACCATTAAATATCCACTGCATTTACAGTTCAAATGGAACAAATCCAAGTTCATCTTAAACGTGTAATCCTCCCATCCAATTATTCTGGGAAGCTCAAAAGGGTTTCTCACGGAAGAATGGCTGCCAGAGCACAAGGCTTTTTTGTAGTGGTGCAGCAGGAAGGCACCTAGCATTCTCTGGCAGACCACAAGGGTAATGGTATTCTTGTACCCGTCTGTGACACACATGCCATCACCAGGTGCCAGGCAGAGCAATGTCAGGATCCTATACCCCAGGTTCAAAAATCTAGAGAACAACCTCCGAAGCCCAGTCCAAATCTGCTCCCTCAGTCCCTCTGTCAATTTCTAGCTCAATAGTATCCTGCTTTCATCTTGAATGCTGAGATAAACACAGATAAGAAAGGCATCCAAGGCATTTTCTGTTGCATCACTACTAGGGGACATTTTCTTCAACACATGAAGGTTTTAAGGTCGTCTTTCCCTTTTGAAGATCCTTTTGCCTTTTTTAACGCCACAATGAAATATATATCCAGACATGTCAACACATGCAGCTCAAAAGCATTAGGCAGCATCAGCCGGTATGTACATTTAGATTCTTAAACTATTCCCAAGATTTAATCCCCCATTTTCCAAATATGCCAATACCTCACGCCTCTTTTCTCTGCAGAGGTACATCATAATACAGTCAAAGGGATGATTATACATCACTGCAAAAGTGAAGGGAGCACAACTTCCCCACCCGAGGCATTACAAAGCACAAACAACAGATGTCTACTTGTCCTTTCTTACTCCTTATTTCTAGCATGAGGAGCTGTTGTGAACATAAAACACAGAGGCCTTGGGAGGCTGTGGCAATGCCATCCACTCTGTTAATCAACTTAAGTGTTGTGCACTCGGAGAATAGGGAACGAGATCAGAGCTCAAACACAGCCAGCCTGTAGGGAAGATACTGGTATCATTAATGCTTTGGGGCTTCTCTCTCCTCTTTCCAGCAACTGTTGATAGTCATCTGCACAAATCTCTTTGTTACTGGTTATGGCAGATAGTAAAAACAAAGATACAGAATCACACAGCATGGACACGTAACTTTATGTGTCACTAGTGATCCATATCCTAGGCTGGGTGCAGCAGAAGAGGCCACAGGGAGATACTTTGATTGTCTAAAATGTAGCAAAAATGACAGCTAAAAGTTTTCTCCATCTGTGCGGATCTAAAAGGAATTGTGTGTGCATACAAATTCAGAACTAAAACAGCAACAGCCACGAGATGAATGCATTTACCGCAGACAGCGATCATTTCACTCTTCTCAGCACAATCTTGCTAATCCAGTGCCTGTGAGAAAGTTATTCTGTGGCTATGCAGGGCTCTGCGCAACCCAACACCTGACATCCTTTCGGCCACCACATTGTCTCTCTTTCCTGGCTAGAACATAAGCCTTTTTACTGGAATCACAAACACTTGTCCCCTGCCATCAGACCCAGGTCAGATGTTATCAGATTAATTATGGAACTGCATCCATCTCCCATGCCCCACATCTCATAACATATCCAAGTATCCTCGCTTTTAGCTTGGCTTAATATCTAGCATCTTCAAATTTCTTCTATGTCAAAAACAATTCAACTTTAAGAAGCTTAAAATTAACTTGCTTAATATTCTCCTTCCTGTTAAAGGCTACGCAGCTGTGCTTATGGTATTAAGCAGAGCACAGATTTACAGGGAAGGATTTAAAAATGATTCTTTAAAACACCTCTGAACCATATCTTAAATAACTTCTTTCTAAAGTACATGACACATACAGAACGCAGTGATTATGGCATGAAGGATTTTTCGGACCTTATTTAATACAACCAGGATAATTCTTCCAAGGGTTTTTCACTTTTTGGCAAAACACCCATTCCAAATGACTGTCAAGAGGGCCATCTTCCCATCCGAACAACTTCATATCAAAAAATGCTCTGATATAAATTAGAACATTTAGCAGTAAATATTAATTCCTTTTTGGTTTTGGAAGGAAACTATCAAACATTTTCTTACAATAGGTAAAATATTTTATATTATATATAAATGAATATTTAAATAGAATGTATTATAAAATATCAGAATAATGAAATCAAAATTAATTGTAAAATACAGATGATAAAGAGAAAATGAAATTAATAAGAAAATATTTTTCCAGAATATTTTACTGAAAATATTCTGAAAATTGGACTTTTTGTCCTCTGTGCAAACTTATTTCTTAGTTCAAAATCCCTTTTTTGATGACATCATTTATGTTCTTATATTCTACAAACAATATAGCAATACATACGCAATCTCAGCGTAGAGGTTCACTTTTAACAGCCTTGGTGTTCCCACTTGTTCTGGGGTTATCTTCTCTGCAGTTAAAAAGCTTGGTTCCAGTATATCTGGGAGAAAGAACGCTTAATCATGCTTTGTTTGTTTTGTGGCCTTGGAAAATAGCCTTGGGCAAGTTTCTTATGGAGCTAGGTCCAGTGTACATGGCTAGGGAGAACAGCAGTTTCCTTAGCAGAGGTAATCTACTGTTTAAGGTGGTCACCCATTAAAGAGAAATTCTGGTGCACAGGTGCCACAGAAACAATGTTCTCCCAGATGAGCCATCACTACAGAGGAAAGACACTGCTCCCTGCATCTCATCGAGTTGCATTTCCACAGAAGCCTCCCTATGGCACAGATGTGGCGACAACAAAAAAAGAACCAGAGCTTCACCTTGTATGCTTACATCTGTGCTCACACACTCACAGAGTGAAAGACCATTGCCCAAGCAAAAAGGCTTTCTGCATGAGAGCTTCTGAGCACAGCCTCCCAGCAAGGTGGTGTTACATGGCATAAGCTACAGTGAAATCTACCCAGTGCAGTCCAGAATTTGAAAAAGGACTTTTGGGGCACCGAACTGTATGTTTTAAGACCTGGTTTTGAGCAGCACATTTTAATAGATGTCTCTTGCTACTAGGAGGCAAGTGCAGGGACTACAACTATTAACAATGGCTTTGCAAGTTATTAAAGGCCCTCCTTTGTCCCAGCTGAAGAAACAAATGACTCCCAGACTGCAGGGCACTCAGCTCCTCTCCTAGCAGCAGTGGGCTTCTCTCATAGGGAGAACATTTTTATTAGTTTTTCAAAGGGCCTGGTATAATACTGCTGCGCGTACCTCTAATGTACCATAAAGAGACTTGAACTGCTGCCAGCAGGAGGGCTGTGAAGGGGCTTCTGAGGCACTGTGACAGGCCTTCAATTGACTTTACTAGCAGCTTTTACACATCTCTTTGGAGCTCCATTAAAACAGTTTATTTAGTGTTATTCCAATTGCTTTCATTAAAGACCTGTTCTGTGCTGTTCCAGTTGGAGGGCTCTCTCGTTGTGGTACTTCTCTGAGGTTTCTGACTGGGATGAAAAAGCTACCGCAGTTATCCTGTGGACTGCTTAGTTTTTATGTAAGCCCATTATCTTCACATACTTTGAAGTACTTGTTCTTTTGCATGCAAATATGTTTTACGCCAAAACTGAATATGAATTGTCACAGCAATGCTGGAAAGGCAGTTACAAATAAAGGATGTATTTTATTAGACTTCAGTATGCACGGCTATAGGTCTGCTTTACTCACATCCAAGAGAAATACTCTTACTTAGAGTCAACTCTCCAGCCAAAAGTGCAGGACAGTTAGGACAGAGTCAGGTTTAACATGGGGCCTTCTGCTTTTGAAGGAGGTCATTCAGTGAAAGAGGGGGAGCAATGGACTGCCCTGAGCTCTCCCTAATTTCATTGCCACCTGGCACCCTGCAAGTGCCAGGGCTGACATTCAGCCACCGCTGTCTAACACAGGGCAGAGCTGCAGCTCCTGGAAGATCCAGCTCTGAAATTACTCCCTATCTGTGTTGCTTCCACTTGGGATCTGCAAAGTTAACATTCGTTCTAGTCATTTCTCCCCATCTTTCCCAGCCTCCCTTTTCTTCCTTATTTAAATGAAAGCAAACATTTACTTGAAGAAAGGACAAGCCTTTAAACATCTGAAACAGCTCTGCACTAGATTTCCACTAGAAAGCTATAGAACTTCTTTGGAAGTTTCCTACAGCATAGCTCCCGTGTTCATAACTCATGAAAGTTTTGCATGTTTAGGCTTTCATGTTCTCTGAGTAAAAGATTAGGTTTTTTCCTTTTTTTTAATTAGATTCACTCAAGCCTCATGAACCCAAGAATCAGGACAACTTTTCTTTCTCCAAAATTGTGTGTATGTCTTTATATAGAACAAGGAACTTCTTTGTCAGAAGTGGGTTTTGAACTAACCTTTTTTACAATATAAAACAGCATAAACATCATTAGTAAACACTGCTGAATTACCGCCCTGGGCTTCATTTCTTTTGCAACCTTTCTGAAGACTTGCTTTCCTTAGAAAGATCCTTGTAGCAAATTCTGAACTTGTTTCCAATGACAGCTGGCACCTCCCTGCCAAAAGCACTGACACTCTACTTTGGGCTGTTCATGTTCTTTGCCATTTGCTCTCCCGTGAGTGCATTTGTTGGGGGAGTACTGCAGCTTGACTGAGTATGTGAGCAGCCAAAATATTTGAGAAGCTAAGCAATAACTCTGTTGTCATTTAAACAATTCCAAAATCTGGGTTTGTTCTCCCCAGTTCAACTGTGAAACATGCAAGTGATGAAACTAGAAAGGAATATTAAACCTCTCTTCCTCCCTCTCAACTCCCTTGTGAAATATTTAAGGGAAACTCAGATGATTTCCCAGCTCAAGAGAAAATGAAGCATCACTTACATGACAAGGGTCCAAACTATTACCCTCAGGACATGGGGATAACGCCCACTGACATCACTAGAGATTACTCATCTGTGGGATGGGAGAACAGGAGACAAAGATTTTCTGTACAGACTGCATGTCTAGATCCCACAGCTTCTGCTAATTTGTTTTGAGATTTCAAGCCATAAAACTGCTTTGCCAAATTACCCAGTTTTGGCCTCTGAGCTCACCTGCTCAGATTTTTACCTCTGCAGTCTTTCACCATTTCATTAGCTAAAGTTTTTAGTATAGGTTTTGCAAACTTTATAACTACTCAAAGAATCAACAAATGAAAAGATAAGCATACAAATTGTATTCTAGATTATTTCAAAAATAATAACCATGAAGACCTTCTTACAAAACTGATTATTTTTTTAAAGTGATAGTCAAATGTGGACTGTTGCTTTTTAAGCAGTTAAACAGCCATCCCTGAAAATAGCTTGCAGTTTGGCATCAGAAAGATTACTTTTCTGCATCTGTAACAACAGAATTAGCTTTTTAAAATGGGAGAACTGAAATGGAAAAGTGCCAGGGTTTAGAAATGCTGGGAAGGAGGCTAGGAAAGCCGGTAACATTTGGCTGGAGATCCATTTTCAAGGAAGGAGCACAAGGTGAGTAAGACACCTAAAAAGACAAATGGAAAGTATGTTTCCTTCTAAATATTTTCACCTGTGAAAGAGGCTATGGATGGCTGATGCTTTTGTCCTTCTGAAAACATGAGTTAATTGTTGGTCACAAATTCTAATCTTTTTCCTGAAGACGACTCCTAAAAGTTGTTTACACCCAGAAAATATAAGGATAGGCAAACCAGAAACTTAGTATTTAAACAATGTATTAAAAGTTAAATTTATCTGGGAGTGTACCATGACAGTTGCTAGCTGTCATTCGGTTCCCTATTGTTTTTTCCTCCTTACCTCTCTGGCTTTCACCCATATTCTGCTCTTAGTTCGTTATCTCTCACAAGCATCTCTGTCACCTTCCTCTTCCCGCAGACGCTTACACCACTTCCCCCAAACTCTGTTATTTCACTTGTCCTCTCTGCTGCTCCCCTCCACCAACCTTAAGTCTTTCACTTTGTCTCCCTCTGATGTCTGCATTTCTGACATGGAAACCAAGCCTGGGACTGTCTCCTTGTGCTCATCAGCCATGGAAGTCATGCTTTACAAGCAGCAGCTGTTTTAAACAGGGCAACACATTTTCACTGCTTCTCCCAGTGGGAAATGCCTCACTGAGTGATGTGACAGGGAGCAGGGAGGACTCTGGGAGGGTTGGTGGCAGTTCTTTCTGCAGGATTTCACAGCTCTGAAGAAAGCTTTCACTCATGCCTGCAGATAAGACAAAATGGATCACCTCTACTGTAGGCCAACCAGGATCATATGATCACATGCACAATGATGTATATACCAAGTAGGTAGCCAGCAGGCTGGCTGGCTGTTGATCCCTAAGGGTCCTTAAATAAGGTGCCAGGCTCTCTACTATGCTTCCCCATTCTGGTTGGTGGGGTCCATTGAGGGAAAGGGACCATAAAGCAGTCTTGCCCAACTAAGCAGCAGCAAAAGCTGGAAAAAGCACAGGCACAGACTTTGTAATGAATGCCAAGGACTAAAATCCACATTAATCCCTTCTATGAGAAAAATAAAGAGCTAAAACATTAGTACCTCAGGCCTGCCGATAACAAAATCTTACTTTCATCAGAAGCACAGATCTAAGCAGCACCATTCCTAATCAAAGCAGCGTTAGAGTAAAGGGCAAATGTTCAATAACTGGAAAGCTAACATTTACCACGTCAGTAGGGTATGAATCCTGAGCACTCAGTGCTTTTTGTAAGAAAGCAGTACTTGATTCAGCACTTTTCCCAATGAAAATCTTCATACAATCCTATCTTTCAAGGAAGAGACAGGAAAAAACCAAATAAATAGAAGAAATGAAGCCTCAGGAAAACCAGGCGTTTTTATTCATATAGAAAGCTGACTGAATCAGTGCTTCTAGGACCTCACAAGGCTTGTTAAAGTCAAGATACCAGGATGTCTTTGGCAGAGACGCAGGAGCACGGAGTCAGGCAGCCTGAATGCCACCAGTGTCCTTCTATCCTACTGGTTGGCTTTGGGACCAAGGTAACATTTCTTCCATCTGAATCTGGGCCAGGATATGTTTCAATGTTCCTCATTGACTGAGCCACATGTTGACATCAAGTCCTGTGATAATGATGATGGGTACTATCTACTAGAGGGGGAACAAAATTAAGTCTTCTCTTCACCCTAACAACACTTCTTTGTCCACTCAGCAGTAACACAGCCGCCGCATTTGAACAACACAATGTCAGGGGAGACTAGCAGCCTGTTAATGGTGGTGTGGGAAGTGAGGCCACTCAGAGCTCATTGTAACTTCAGTAATGCCATCAGCTTCAGCCAGGACAGGAACTGCCTGCAGATCAAAGAACTGGCAGAACTGCCTAGCTGGAAGAGGTTCCCTGACACAAAGGAGGCAAACCAGTTCCTAGGGTATCTGTGACAAGCATGTCTTACACCCATCCTTCCTGAGACAAGTTCACAGTTTTCCTAATCAGTCTGTTTCACCGCTTTGCTACCTTTATAAATACAGTTTTTCTAGTATAGGACCTAATCTCTGCCACAGACTTGCTGCTTACTTTTTTCCTATGATCAGCAAACCAGGACAACAAGTCCTTGTTGACCTCTTTGTAACAGACCTTGCTATACTGGAGGCCATTAGTGTAGACCACTTTTTTTTTTTTTTTTTTTTTGGGGGGGGGCGGAGGTGAGGAGAGGATAAAAAAGAAAAGTTCCTCATGTTTTGCCCATAGGTCACTTTCTCTAAATCTTTTGTCATTATTACTGTTGCACTCTCTACCTCCTCTGATTTACCTACATCTTTGTCACAGTGCTGGGAAAAGCTGAGCACAGTACTGCAACAGGAGAGGGGCAAGTAATATCCTGTGATACCACCCTTGGAGAAAGTTTGCTCTCCCCTGCTTTTTATTTATTTTTTTTTTTTTAAATAAAGCAAAACATCACAAAAACTTCACTACATTTTCCATTCCATTATCCAAACCCTTAATGAAAAAGACTCTGGAGGATCAGGCCCAAGACAGACCAGTGAAGGATTTCACTTGAGATGTCACTGACAGGACAGCAGAAGGAGCATGTTTTGTATTAGACATTCAGCGAAAAAAGCCCTATCTTCCAGATGGCTGAGAAGAAAAGGTTAGCAAACATGATGACATGATAACACAGAACTTCTGGCATAGACTGGGGCATGGCAAAAAGCCCAAGGAAGAGAGAAAGATGAGCGAGAAGCACATGGGGAACTGAGAGGGGGAAACAGAATTAATAAAATAAACCCCTGGCACTGATAGTGAGGTGGCCTAGAAAGCATGTGAACTCCTGCTCCACATAAAGTCATTAGTCAGTGTCCTGGGTTCAGCTGTGATAGAGTTAATGTTCTTCCCAGTAGCTGGTACAGCGCTGTGTTTTAGATTTATGATGAGAATAATGTTGATAATTCATTGATATTTTAGTTGTTGCTGAGCAGTGATCAGGGAGTCTTCAGCTTCTCACACTGCCCTGCCAGCGAGCAGGCTGCAGGTTCATGAGAAGCGGGGAGGGGACACAGCCGGGACAGCTGACCCCAGCTGACCAAAGGGATATCCCGTACCACATGGTGTCACGCTCAGCTTATAAAGCTGAGGGAAGAAGCAAGGGGGAAGATGCTCTGACTGGTGGCGTTTCTTCCCAAGTCACTGCTATGTGTGATGGAGCCCTTCTCTCTTGGAGATGGCTGAGCACCTGCCTGCTGATGAGAAGTGGTGAATGAATTCCGTGCTTTGCTTTGCTTGCGTGTGCAGCTTTTGCTTTACCTATTAAACTGTCTTTATGTCAGCCCACAAGTTTTCTCACTTTTACCCTTCTGATTCTCTCCCTCATCGCACTGGTGCGGGGGGAGAGTGAGCGGCTGTGTAGGGCTTAGCTGCTGGCTGGGGTTAAACCACAACAATGTGTCCTCTCATAAAGATGTAACGTAAAGATTAGATGGAACATTTCAGCAATTAATTTGCAATGAGAGACTTCATCAACCAAGATGAAAACTGGGGACAACTCTTTCCTGTTTCAAATCTGCTGAGAATGGAGAAGTAATAGATTACTTACCAGCACGAATCAAACAATATACACTGATTTACAACCACAAATAAACTGTGAGTTTGAGAGGCCCAAACTGCATGTGTAATTTGGAAGCTTAAAAAAAAAAAAAAAAAGACACCACACCACACACCCCCCAGCATTGTATTACTCACTGTAAACATATATTTGACTTTGAAGAATTTGCCAAAGGGCTAAGAGTCTGGAAAGCCAGCAGTGAAGAATTGCATCTACAATTACCTCCCAAGAAAGGAGAGACAGGGAATGAAAAGTAAGTAAATGAGACATAAGAAGTGTGGGAAGGAAAGAATTGAAAAATAAAAGAGAAACAGATTATTAAAAAAAAAAAAAAGGGGGGGGGGAGAAACCTTTTACCAACCACAAATCAACACCAATCTATCATTCTGCAGACCATGTTTCTATTGTTTTGCAGAAAGCATTTTTTCCTTTTTTGCCTTTGTCGGTGTCGGTTTTGCTCTCCTTGCTCTGTTTATACCTTTCCAACTTGCTCCTTCCCCAACTTAATATGTTTCGAATTACTTAAGAAATCAAAGAACATGGAAATAAAACTGCAGTAAGAGATCCGCTTAGTGACATCTCCAGAATTCAGATTTTGAGAGTGATGAAAATGAATTCTGATACCACTCAGCAAGCCTTAGACTAAAATAAACAGGTTTACAGAAATAACTGTTTTCATGGAAAGTGGCTGCCATCTTCAAAATTTCTTGACTTCTTTCAGAAGCTTAATGCAAACATTTTTTGCTACAAATGTTAAGAAAGGAGGAAGTGTTAATGGTTGACTTTTGGGGGAAGGTGGGTGAGGGGCAGCCTGTTAAATAAAGAGATTAGGTTTTCCAAGAAAAAAAATTACAACCTGAAAAAAAAAATAAATACATGCATAAAAGGCACACAGTACTAGCAAAAGGCTTCCAAAGTTTCATTTGTTTCAAAATGCAGCAAACTACAGGCTTCTCATCAGCTCTTCCCTCAGGCTATTCCCAATTCCCTTTGAAATTCTAAAACTACTGTACATGTTTTTAAACAGTGGGGATACATAATGATTTGCAGTTTATCACAAGATATCATATTTTCCAGCAGTAAATATGTTCAAGATCAAGACCAGATTGTTTAAGCAGAAGTATTGTTACTCCTTTCTGACCCAATAAGTTAGCAGAAATTCAGGGTCGAAGTGTCATTTTATTCAAAAAAAGAAGTCGATACAGAGGATGCACATCTTTTATACGGTCTTGCTGCTTACAGTGAGAGTACACAAAAAATCTATTTCCCAGAACACAGTAGGAGATAGCTTATTTGCTCACAGTGCTCAACGTCCATCTAGTTGACAATGAACTCAAAAACCTCTCTTTGTAAGTTCCCATCCATCCCTCAGGGTTTTCACGTAATGCTTGCTTTGCTTGACTTCTTGCGTCTTTTCTGTCTAGTGGTCTGGAGTTATAATTGCTTCCTTTTCATGGTGAGACACACAAATAAGCGTATATCCATTTGTGCAAGAAATGACATATGCTTGTCCTTTTGTATTGAAGCTGTTACAGTTTCAACAGTTTTGTTCAATGAAGGAGATCCACTGTTCATTATACTTGTGAGTACCAAAAAGGACAGCAGTTCCTCTACTGGTTACAAAAGGGTTTAAGCTGGCCCACAGTAACATATCTGCATCCCACCACAAGTTATTGAATTTATATAGGAATTATTAAGTGGTATTCCAGAGGCATAATGGTCACCCAGCCTTAACAGCTATGAATGTCTATCAACATTAGATGAAACACATCCTCAGGGCATATTGACTATGTTTTCAAATCCCCTTTATATCTGTGATTTTCAAGAAAGAAGAGTTCTTTAGGGTGACTTCACTATCAGGCAAATAAAAATAAAAGAGCAGAAAGTAACATTTGTGAGGATCTGTGTTTCTGGAGGCTGACATAAAGGCCAGTTGCAGTTAGCGGCTGCACTGTGCAGAAATGAAGCAGGCCTCTCTTAGGCTTTGAGAGATTACAGACTGCCACAAAATAGTTAGACTAAAGTGAACTAAGGAAAACAGAGTGGTTCAAAGTCCCAACAGAGCTGAAATACTCTCAAAGTGGGAAACGCAGGGATTTATAAACAGACACTTTGGATTTGCAAGGGATGATACAAACACACATACAGAGTTGTTTGAAGATAAGGTAATTTTTGACAACAGCACTTGCAGGAGGGCTTTTAAAACTGTTTTCAGCTTCCTCAGAGACTGACTATGAAGCTGTGCCACAGAAAGCTGAGGATCTTTGCACTCCCTGTAAAAAGGAAATCTCTGACAGTATATGGGAGTTCTTTCTAGAAGGAAAAAAACCAGAAAAATGAAGGGGGGAAAATCTGGACTACACTTTTGGCCAAAGTCAGGCTGAAGAAGCACGTCACAAAGGAAGGGCTCCAGGAGGTGGGGAAGACACTTAGATCCCAGAAGAAAAAAGCTTTTGCTGTAGGTGGCTTATCCCAGTTCAACAGAAGTGGCTGTGAAAAACCATTTCCATTAAGATAACCTCTCCATTGCTTCTGTCTTTCCTAGAAGTGGCTTGGTCAGATTGGTTGGCAGCTGCCAATATTATGAAAAGTATGAAGACATGCAATGGGTAATATCAATTTGCAAAAACCTGAAGTACACACAACAGATAAAAAGGTAAAGACAATACAACTGACTTGAAGGGACAATGGTGAAAACTGCAGCCAAAGCATCAGACTATCATCACTGAAAGCCAAAAGACATTTCTTAAAGTTCAACTTACTTCCAAAACGCAGATAGTTAAGTCAAGCACTGTCAGACAGATGTATACTAAAGCACACGGGGGTAGGCGAGGGCAGGAAAAAGAAAAGCAAAACCATAGGCAATAAAAAAAGGTAGAGAAGTAAAAGAGAGATCCTCTAGTGGTGAAGATTTTTCCATCATTAAAGAAGTGTTTTCCAATATAGCCAGATGGGGAAAGATACAAACTGTGGCAGCAGAAGAGGAGAGAACCCTCAATGCATGGGAAATTTGTCAAGCCTTTTAGCAGGGCTGTTTAGCAATACCCGGGGGGCATCTAAAGAGACTAGGGGAGTTTCAGATCAGCTTTCCTGGCATGCCTCTCAAGACTCAAGGGCCCCTGATGAATGGAAGATAGGCAACTAGCTCAGCCAAGAGCATTTCTGGATGCAGTGACGACAAAGCAGATTATAAGTGTCTTGGTTTCAATGTTACAGTACAAATCGTCTGTGACTCCCACACCAAAAAATCATCAGCCGCTATTACACCTTGGACGTTGTAGGAGCTGCAGTCCTCCAGGAACAGGCAGCGGTGGTGGGAAAGAGAAGGTGCTCAGAAGCAGCAGTTTTGCAGAGCAGACTGCATATCCCTTACCCAAGAGACCTTCAGTTCCTGTGGGTGAGAGGTGCACCCCCAACCACGTTCTCAAGAAACCAAAGGACGGACTAAAATTCTCAGCTTCCACATGTCTTTGCTTGAAGTAACTTGCAGGTTAAAAACCCTATACTGTTTTGTTTTCTTAGATACTTTCCTTGGTGTAGCAAGGAGCTCTGCTGATCTCTAATCCTGGAAAGTAACTTGAGGAAACAGACCTAAGCAATCCTGGCCTGAACTACGAAACCCTACCCAGAATAGATACAATTCCCACAGTGTTGCAGTTATTCTTTCTATTTCTGTTTCCATTAGGTACCACTTTCATAACAAAACCACACCAGGGCATTATTCAGAGGCTGCAGACATATTTTTCAGAGCACTTGACAAAAACCACAGTAAAGGTCACTGTATTATGTGCATATAAACCTGATTAAAACAAAATATAAGAAATCCATCCAGCCATAAAATAGAACTTTGGAGCTAATCGTGAGAGGAGGCTCCACATAATATAATTAGCACCTGAGATAGCAAAAGGAAGTGTGTACAGATCTCCAGAGAGAATTTTGTTCAAAGGCACCGACATGTCCCACAAATATAGGTTAAGAGGACATGCGAGGATCATTTATAGATTGAAAAACTGAAAACCAGAGCCAGCCATACTTCACACTGGCCTCAAAGGTGCACTGATGGACATTCAGGAAACTCGTTACCTTGTTACCTTTTATCACTTACATTCAAAATAAAATCTGATTATCACAAAATAATTCATGTTTTTGATACAGGAAAATAATATTTTTATCTCCAGAGCAAAGATGGGTCAGGCTTCTCAAAGAGCTGGAATTATCTAAGGGAATGCTTTTAGCCCCTTGTGCCAGCCTTCCTACAGGTACCTCAGCTAGCCAGGTATTTTATGCACCTGAGCAGCATGTTCACCAGACAGGATACAGCTTCTTTCAAACATACTGCTTCTTTTCCTGAAGTAGGTAGCACTGAAGCACAAGTTCAGCAATATTGTAACCGCTCTCCACTATTTCGAAACTTAGGAAAATATAATCAAAACAGGAGAGGCAGCTACAAAAAACATGCATGCTGAGACTGTGATCCATATTTAGTTTTGTAAAACTGCAATCTTGACAAAAATGGAGCATTAAGTGCTATAGACTACATCTCAACATACCTATTTTAACTTTAAGGATATGTTATATCTTTTGTCCAGACTAGTGTAGAAGTCTTCATGAGAGATGGAGCAGATCTGTGAACTGGGATTTCAGGAGCAGCTAAAATAATTCCATGAAAATCTGCATCACAAAAAATAACTGAGAACCACTATAGGGAGGAGGAATATCAGAAGAAATGAACTGTAGTCATGGGAGGTTATCACCTGGATGGTCACATACTGTTAAAGATTGGAGGACACCTTCTTCAGATCACAGGGAAATCAGTATACAGGCTCGGTTGTTTTGCCTAAGTAAGCATCAAATTGTGATGAGCATCACAGGCTCAGGGCACTGAGCCCCAAGCACAGGCACAACCAGAACTAGTAGATTCACCCAGCAATGGTCACATCCACCTCTCAGCAAAGCCCCACAGGGCTGAGTAATACAGGTGGGCAATCTAAGGGTTTTGACAGATTTTACCTGGTAAATCTCAGCAGGGCTGGGAAGTTGTTGAAAGTCCAATGGGAAAATGCCCTCATTCCTCGCAGCTCCGGTCCACATCCAGAATCTTAGTTCAAATCCTCATTCACAGGACATGGGGCTTTGCGCAAGCCCAAACCTTCTGTCAAAGCCTTCATTGTCACTGTCACTTAACAAGGTTGTTTATGTCTAGCTGGAATTCTGTACAGCACTAGTGGTGACCATTAACAGGACTGAGGATAGCCCTCCCATGTCCTGACCCCTGGCAGTACTGCCAGACTTTTCTTCTTGCTGCTTTATTGCTGTTCTGCTGAACACACATGGCTGCTGTTAAAATCCCAGCCAGCTGCTAACAACTGCTGGGTTTTTCCCAGTTCATTAGGAGGCCACAAATAGTTTTAAATCATGAAGCTAATTAAGCAGAAATAAGATTGCCAAATGGTCTAGATCTCAAAAAAAAAAAACCCAACAACAAAAAAAAAAAACCAACCCCCAAAAAACCCAAACCAAAAACAACCACATCTAGAAATTCCTGACCTGATAAAAGACCCAGGAAAGAGTTCAGCACTGTCTGCAGACTCTGCCTCACCTCATCAGCTTCCCCTATGCACATATTTAAGCATTATCTTTGAGAATCACTACTTGGTGCTCCTCAGTGCTGGCCAGGAACAGTAGTTTCTGGCATCACAGCTTGCTGTTAGAGACGGCCATCCACAAGTCGTGCTCCCAGTTAGCCCATCAGACCAATGGCCCATTGTGAACAGCATTTCCACACTTGCAAAGAGCCTCCCCCCAGTCCTGGTACAATGGATGTCCTGAAACAACACCTCTGGTCAACATGCTAAGAAGAAGATGCCCATCAACCAGCACTAATGTCAGTGGGTACACAAGGCAACCTTGATGTTTTGTACCACACAGCCACTGAATTTTCATCTTGGAGATGCAGACAAGGCCTGTAATAGGTATCTAAGTCTGAGGGCTATTTCTTAAGCACGATACAAACCCCAGTTTTGAACGCTGGAAGCTCCGTGTTGCAAACAGCCACACAGAGGCACCGTCCAATGGAGCTGGAAGCCAGCTTTGATGTCTTGGGGCTGCGTTTAGTGCAGCAGAAGCAGTGTGCCTGGGGCTGTTCCCAGGCGGCTGTGTGGCTCGTGGCAAGTGCTGCATTCCCTGCAACTGATCCCTGCAACATCCCCTTCCAGCAGCCTCCACAATGAGAGAGAGATGTGAGCAATGATGTGTTTACACAACAACTGTACAACATGGATTTCTCCTAGGCATCTAATGTGGTTTTTTCAGTTGTCTGGGTTTTTTTTTCCAAATTCTCTGCCCTATTACAGACATATCTTGGGGACAAGTTTGGGAGAATGCCTTCCAATAGGAAAGAGGACTGAATACTATTTCCCCCTCCTGTATATTTCTGTGGGAAGCCAATACAGCTCACTTTTTCACAGGTGATAAAATACAGATGACATGACTTATACCTGCTAAAAAAACAGTCTAAAAATTATTTACTATTAAAAATGATAATATAATAATACAAGTTGTATTAAACTAAACATCAATTTAGGAAAAAGTCTGTTATCATCTCATTTATTTTAGACTTCAAAGCACTTAATCATAGCATGCTGGAAAGCAAAAGATCAGAATCTTTGAGGAACAACAGCTTTTAAGAAACCAAACAGAAATAAGAGTTCTCAAATTGAGAAAGGACATTTCTTACTTTTTTTTTTTCCTGGTCCTTACAGCTGGAAGGAAAAAAAAAATCATTTTAAGAAAAATATGGAAAGTGAAATGCTTGGGGATTTTAATTTCTCAACTGCACCGGATTAAGAACAAAAAATGTTCTATTAAAAATTGTAAATAATGTATTTAAAATCACATGAGAAAAGAAATACTATACCACCAGTATTTCTAAGAGAGGCAAGAGACTGTAGACTGTAAAATATAACAAGCAGCATCTCACTAAAGTCAATGAGAGTCAAACAAAGAAACACCATTAGGAAACAGACACTGGGATTCTTCTGTCCCAGAGTCCCAAATGCATTTCTAATTTCATTCCTCCTTTAACCACTGCTTTGCACACACACGTGTATTGCTTATGGTTGTCTGTAGAGCTGTATGCAAGATGGGATCCACAGTGATCTGCAGACAGGATTTGGTTTTGAGAGGCTGGTAAATAAAGACCCTTCAAAACCTGACTCTCAGAAACAATGGGAAAGATTAACTGTGCCACGCACATCACAGCAACCTGACTGTGAGACATAGGCTAGAGCAAAAAATCTGGGTCCCTTATGAGGCTGAACACAACTTGCTCTCCTACAGAAATGCACTAGGAGATCCATTTATCAAAAGGTTTTCACTAAATACAAATCTACTCCCAATTTGATTAAACAAGCAAACAAACTGCTCCACTAGCCACAAGCCCAAACCAGGAAACAGTTTTTCTTGGACCCTCAACCATGCACAGTCTTGAATTTCAGTTTCATTCAAGGGTGGAAGTGGAAGCTTAGAGCAATGGCAGAGAGAAACTTTCACCTTTCTTCTGGGATAAACAAAACATGGTTTTGGTTAAGGAGAGTCTTGAGTTTTTCTAAATCGAGGTTGCATTGTTTTTGTAAAAGTGAGCAAATCTGAAATTTAGAAAGCTGTTTGTCTACCAGTCAGGCATAACCGAAAATGACCATAGCCACATGAAAAGCAAGAAACCCTGCAGTTTTTCAGCCTGTTCTGACCAGCCCTCAGCTTCAGGCATAGAGGAGCACCAGGTCCCTTGTGATGGGCCATGGAGTGCGAGTCTCCAAGCAAATGTCTCTTGCCTACTGATAGACCAGTCCTCAGGACTTCACTTCAGATACCACTCATTTACCACAGGATTCTGTTCTTTCCAAACAGAACAATTCATGTTCTCATCCAACACTGCTCCATCCCCACTGAACAGGTATTGCAGTTAAATGCTAAATAAATGAACTAAATAAATACAGATCCCTAGACTTCTAATGAAAGCCCTCTCTTCCTGACTGCTTCCCCTTCCCATACCAGGAAAAGCACCGACAGTAAGAGAGGGGCATGGAGACAGTCATTTTTCACTTTCTTTTTATGGGTGGAGTGAAAAGGGCCAAACCTAGCCTTTAATTTTTATTTCTCGCACTGCAATGCTTGTGACAAGAGTCACTGTGCTCTAGAGTCCGGCTTTGCTAGCAAAAGGTTTCAAAACCAAAATACAGCCACCTTTTTCACAGATGCGCATTCGTTGTACATGGCGCACAGAGGTTAAATAGGTCATGGCACAAAGATCCAGGTGACACTCATTTGGAACAACAGAAGTAATTCCTGCTGGCTTCATCCATTCCCAAGCGCTCTGACTGTCAGAGAATCACAAGCTGATAAAATCTTCATGCTGTAAAGCCTTATTTCCCTCTGGGTGTATTGCACACAGATCTAGAGTAGGGTTACAGTGCTGGTGTATTGCTTGCACCAACCTAATTCTCTCATGTGGATTTCCATCTTCCTCCTTTTTCACTAAGGCAAAATGAATGATCCTTAAGCTTGCCAATCCACACTCATTTGGAATAAGGTTTATTTATTCTGGCTTCACTTTTATGGTCTTCTTTTCATAGCTCCATAGTACTCCCAAAGAGAGGAGGTTTACAGTGCATGTTAATGGAGATTTTAGAGGTTTTGCAGACTCAGAAAGGAGAATCATATCCACATAGAAAAGGCAAGCTGAGCTGCTGGGTGCTGGAGGGAACATCTCTTTTGTGTGCTCGCCAGAGAGTGCAACTGAGACAAAACAAATACCAAAATTCCCAAAGGTTTATCAAAGCAATCTGTCTTAGCTAGCTGAAGTCTGCTGATCACTTTTCAAGCAAGTGAAAAAAAATTCTCGTTGCATCCATTGGTTGATTATGCCTTAATATGTATACATCTTCCACTGGCAAGTTCCCCTGTATTTTAAGAAGCTTATACCAGAAAGGTATTTGTATAACTCTCACTCCATTCCTTTCCCAGTAAATCGTTAACACTTAAAGGAACTCTTTTTTTGATTCATTGCATCAATTTCCTCTGTGATTAGCAAAAGAATTAACAGGAATATCTGTTGGAGGTCAGGAACAAAAACCTACAGAGGAGTTAAAAGTATAACATGATCTTGATAAAACACTGGAATCAGAGGTAACAGAGAGGAAAGATAGGGTGAAGGAGATACACAGGGGAACAACTGGACAATTTGATGAAAGACTTTAAAGATTGCACATAAACACCAGGAACATGGGGAATAAATGCAGGAAAATGTAGTAATTCTGTATGCAATCAAAGCTGTGACTGGGACCTTCATGGGGTAAATAGCTAAACAGAAGTATAGGTATAGAAGGAAATAAAAAAGGCAAAGTTGGTAGGTATATTGTGTCTAAGAAACAAAGAGGAAGAGGAAACAAGCAGAACAGGATAGAAACTTGCTCAAAAGATGCAAACTTGCAAGGAGTTGAAAAGCTGATTTTCTGAATGAGCTTAAATAGGTAGATGCCCAAATACAATGCTTTGAGGTAGACCTCCTACTCAGAAGAGTGAGGCAGGGAGACTAAGTAGCTGTCAGAAGCATCCCAAAATCAAAATCTGAGGGTAATGGTGGGGTTTACCTCCCCAGATACCTTCCAGATAACCAGTACCCTAGAGTTTATAATGCCAATGAAGTTTTTGGGAAATGTTACGTGATTTTATACTGATTTCCGACAGCAGAAGAACCTGCTGTGGAACAACTATTCCAGATCTGCTTCTAATTTAATCTAAAACTTTGAAGTAATTGGATGAAAGTATCCAGAAACAGTAGAGCTCTCTCTTTTTTGAAGAAATGGAGAAAACATAAAATGACAGAACAAGATTTAATTTCAGTTTCCTATGCAGAAGCTGTTGCTTAAGCCATTGTTGATAAATAGCCTCGAAATTTTAATCCATTGCCCCCTCCTATTTAGCTGTTTTTTGAAACTGGAATGGGAACCAACTTTCCAGATACACACACTTCCTCCTGTTGTAGCTGCACTCTAGTCAGAAGACAGAAATTCTTACCCACTGAAAATCTACCAGTACTGCAATGCTCACTTCAAACGTGTGACCTAACAGTTGTATGGTGGCTGTACTACTGGGGTCAACTCACGTACGCAGATCCCTGTGACAGTTTTTGAGTTGCCAGTGTCATTTCCCCTAAAGTCAACTCCACTGTGCTCTATCCAGGCTCATTGGTCACCCTGACCTAGAGTTCACTTCTCTAACAACTCCCCCTGCTGCCATCAATTTTTAGTTTCTACTCCCTTTGGCAGGTTCAAGTGCTTTTTTTATCCTTTTAAAACCTTTTACCTACCTATCCACTGAGGTGTGGTGGGATTCATTGCAAGTCCACCACCTCCGAGGACTTGATTCCTGTGCTGACAGTTTTATACAGCCACAGAATTTTAAGCTGCTATAAGAATCTGCTGACTAGTTCCCATCCCAACTTTTTTCCTCCGAGGAGTCAGAAAATTTGGAGTTCAAAGACAGATAAGAAAAGGGCATAATTCCCCCATCCCAAAACTGGACCAGTAGTAAACCTATGGGATTTAGGTGTGCCAGGATGGTCTCCATTTCTGCAGGAGAAAGAGCCAGCATCCAAAGCACCGAGCTAAATCCTAACTTCCATAAAACACTGGGTACCACAGGGAAATACAGTGTAACAGTTCCTAAAACCGTCCAGTTGCTGTATGGAACAGAGCCCAAGGGACACACTGTAGAGAGCAATAAAAAGTGACTGGACTAAAGAGGGAAAACAAACAGTAAAATCAAGCAGGCAACACACAACCTCAGTCTACCAGCTTGTCCAGCTTTTGTTTGCTGTTTCATGGAAACCTCCTCTAGAATAGAAAGCTACCAAAACCACCACCACCATGCCTTCCCAAAACCTTCAAATCCACACTCAAAAATGTATGTCCAAAGAAGTGCATATACCCCTTTCAAAAGCTGTGAGAAGAGAGAACAGCTCACTTCTGCTTTTAAAAAAACACCTAAAACTTGTATTTTGCCTGCACAGAAGAGATTTATTTTGAAAACAATCCAGAAAAAAATCCTGAAAGTGTTCCAGTACCTTTCTGGCACATGCGGTCACTTCTCATTCTGGGGGTCCTTTTACAGATCGAAATGAATCTCATCAGAAATAGCATAAATAACTTAAGGAGAGAAAATCTGAAACCTCTTGTTTTCTGTAGCTGTAAGGCAGAGCACACTATGCCCAGTTCTCTTCCAACCTGCAGCGCACTCCATCATTTCCAGGAACTCTGTGCAGGTCAGACATGGCCCCAGATGAAAATTCCACACACAGTTATGCTAGTGGCAGCAATTTACAAGCATTTCCATTACACAGAACTCACAAAATGAAAAGGAAGGTAATGAAGGATTGAGCTGACAGTTTCAAGTTTAACCTTCAAGCAATTTGGCAGTCATATGGAAGGTATTATGAACTTGAAATCACTCCTATTTGTTCTTGATGTCTTTGTTTCATTCTTTGCAATGTTTAACATTAAAATCTATTACAGTTTTGGAGCAAGAAGCCATCGCACAGAATTTAATGCCCATGAGTTCCCAAAACAACAGTTATTACAACTAGGCAAATACAGATTAATCCTACTTCACATTAAAAAAGTGAAAAATAGTTGGTATGTTTTTTCTCCCCATGCATTGTCCAGTTAGTAAAAGAACAACTCACCCAGAAACAGATGCAGCAGCTAAAAAAGCAGCTGTATTAGAAATTACTCTTATGTTAACAAAGCAACATAACTCCCCAAAACCTTCCCCAAATCTTTTCTGGGTACTCCTCGGTTAGCTTTAGCACATCATTTATGTATTTCAATTTAAAGAAAAAATAAAATTAATAGGTCAAACTGAGAGGAAGACTGAGGAAAAAGAAAGTGACAGCCAATAAATAGGCTTATGGGCTCCTAAAGTTCCTGTCAATAACTGTCTGAGAGTACTGAGCTAAAAATTATCACTCTAGAAAGTACTAAGAACACTATGGGAAAGCAGCTAATAAACTGACGAGGCCAAGATTGAAAGCAGTTGCAGAGGATGCACATTAACCTCAAGATACAAAGGATTCCTACCCTGGTGCTAAAACCACATGAATCTCATGACAGGCTCAGTTTATATGAGGACATACAACCCAAGAATGTCTCCCTGTAAGGAACTTCTGCCAAGTTGTTCTCCATTCACACTGGTGACAGAAATGGTTTTACTATCAATATTGCACTTGAAAAAAATATTTTAACTTAGATTTATTTAAACACAAAGCTTGCTGTAGGTGAATACAGAACTATTTGCTTACAATAGCTGTAGAATTTATTCTCTATCTATAGATGTGTAAAAAACAAGTAGAATACTCTTAAAAGCTAAGTATTCCAGGAAACTTCAGTTTCTTTGGTGGGCCCATAATGAGGATTGACATTGACGTCCGTTATATAGGGAACTTTGCAAAGCTGAAAACTATGTAACAAATTATCCACCATCACACATCTCCTTTAGCCAGCAAAAATGAAGTGACAGACTGTAACAGGGTGAACTGCCAAAACGACCAACATTTTTCCTTCAATGTATCTCTGCTCAGAGTATATTATTTGTCTGTGTAATGGGACAAATTCCATATTGCAGTAACAATTTAAGAATGGTAATAAGAAATTACAATATTAACCCCAGTAAAATCAGCTGTCAGTAAAAAGGAGAGAGAAATGCTTGTCATGTAGGAAATTTCTAACTCATCGCTGTGAACTTAGGCTGAAACAATTGGAGCTGGCACTGACTTTTATTTACCTGGGAAAATGCAGCAGCTCCTTTGCCTGCGGAAAATCTGCTGGAGACCAGGATTTCTTCTGGCACCAGGGCAAGACAGAGACCAGACATCAGTGTCTGCAGCTTAGGCTGGGATCTGCCAGCACAGTGCAGCAAGTTTCCAGCAACTGCACGCTGTTGTCAAAGAATCTCAGGGGACAGAGCAAGTTACCACTGTAATTCATATCTGAAGTGTGTCTCGTTGCCTCAGAACATGTCAGGATAGTAGACCACTGGATATCCCCTTTGTCCTTAGGGAGGACTGGTTGCAACTGATTCTGAGGAAGGTCGTTTAGATATCCACTACTGCAGCTGAACTCAGAATAACTAGAATCACCTCCTGGGCTGTAACTATCTCAGAAAGCAAGTAGAGAGAAAAAAATACCCCCACACCCACAAAACAGACTGAAATGAGCAAGTGGGAAGTTAGGACCTGAAATCACAACTGAGGGGCTGCAAGAGCTCCTGTCCTCTTCCTATTTCATCTGTCTGTTTTCCATTTCTCATAAAGGTGTACCTCAAGCTGCGTGTGTTATCACAGAGCAGCAATCTACAGCTGGGCATATTCAGACAACCCCACCTGCGTTTCAGTTCACTACAGAGCCCTGAACTACAGAGGCACAGAACCATACATGGCCATAGGAGCCATCCTATGCCAGTGAGAACTTCTTCAGAGAGCTGAAGGCAAGCACTGCTAATGCTGTCTCAGGTTTTGCCATTCAAAACTATTTGTTGTACACTAACTTTAAAACTGACTCTCTTTGACTGAAACGGACATGACTACAACGTGCCAAGCTGAATCCAGTGTAGTGATCAGCAACAGGAGAATGTGTCTGCTCAGAATAAATAGTTCTTGAGCAGTGAACCAGCTGTGTGGTTAGCTAGGCCTAGGCAGGGTTTCCCCTCCCCAAAATATATCACGATTAAAGCCCTGTAAAATTTCCTTTTGCACCTCTCTCCTCCCAGGCTGCCACTATTTAGGTAATGCAACAATCTTGAAAACAGAAATCTCAGAGTTTCTGCCTTTATTATAGGTTAAATGTCACGCTGAGTCAGTTCAGTCCCGTGCAGGTATACAACACATTATGGCAGAGAACATGCCAGTATCTAAACCAAAGGGTGGAAGGACAGACTCTACCATTAGAAATCATAACTTCCTCTTTCAAAGTCAAGCAGGTAGCACTGTAGCACTGTTTCAGATGAGCACCATCGTTGCTTTGCTTTCTGTTTTGACTAATTAGTGAAAAGATTCTGTATATATAAATACACACTCTTAATGTACCTCTCTCTCAGCAGCCCTTACTTTCTTTCTCCTGCATATATTTCTTTCAGCATGACTGATTATTATCTGAAAGGCAGCAGAGAGGCACAGCTTTCACAGGTGTTTCTAAAAGGAACAGAAAAGATATAATTAACAAACTACATAAAGAGCTAAAAGAGCAGTTAAAGCATATTCAGTAATGGCATTGTGCCATTTCATGTGGCCCTCAGAGCAGAGACTTACTACTCCTAGCTAAGTTACAGCAACTTTTTCCTAATCTGGGGATGGCTGAATCTTACATCAGCAATATCCTAAAATGCAGCGATGTGCTAAGAAGCAGTGAACAAGAGTATGAAGTTCTGTTTGCAACATTACCCTTTTCTGAAGTTTTTCCTGGACATGATCCCTCTTCAACAGGACAAAGCACATCCCTGGATTTCCTTCTCCAGTATTCCAACCCTTACTAACATTCTCCAGCGCACATTAATCACATACAAGACTCACATCCTCAACTTCAAAACTCTTCACAAAACCTTCTTGGCCTCATTTCTTGTTTATTCTTCATAGTGGTGACATTTTCAGCTTCAATGCCCATTCATTCTGGCTTCTTCTGCACCATCCTACATGCAAAGAACATTCATCCCAAACCCAGTCCACCATGTTATGCTGCACTCCTGTTTCTCTTAAATGATGTGTGCCCTCAAGGAAATAAAACCTAGAACAGTCAAATCAAACGGTCCCTCAGTCCTGTCACCTTGCAATCCAGCCTCTTAGAGGGCAAATATTTAAGTCAGAAACTATCTGGCATGCACCACTCCCATTGTGTTGCATTGTGTTTAACGTTTCACCTCTTCATAGCATGTTGACTGAGACTGTAATATGAATGTAACATGAAAGCGTGAGCCTCAGTTTCCCAAGCTCAGAGACCCAAAGCTGAAATGGGATGGCACGTTACTACCTATGTCCCAGAAGCCACAGTGCAGGTCTGAACAAAGGAGTGCTTAGTAGCTCCAAAGAGCAACACTGATTTTATTTAGATAGACATTTCTCTTTCTGGGACACGATAGGCCTTTGAATGACAACTTCAGTCTGTGGTAATATGGCAGGAGATCTTCTACATCAGGCCTTTATGACAGCAAGGAAAATTAGTCAGAACTAAAAGGTGTCAACAGAGAGCCTTTGAATTTGGCTAGAAATGCAGCAGCACTAATCATATTATCAGCCAGTTAGAGAAAGATATTTCCAGTACTGTCACTGACACCCACTGGCTGGCATGAAAAACTGATGTGGTGACACTCAGACCAACTCTCTGACATCTGCTGGTCAGTCAGCCAGGACTCCAGTGCAAGCCAGCCTTGATCTGACAGGTGGCTGGTTGCCAAATTCAGCATCCCCATGAGCATGCACACACTACTCACGGAACCAGCTCTGGTGAGAAACAGTACAGCACCTTCCACATGACAAGGTGGAGAGTTAACAAACCTTGCTGGGTTCACACTAACTCCACACTGAGCTAGCTCGGGTATGTCTGCATTGGGTTATAAGAAGCAGGAACCTTTAGTGACTCAGTTGCTTCAGATGGAGCCGGCACAGTAAGACATCTGAAGCTGCGTATTCAGCAACACAGCAGAGAATTCACTTGAAAATGGGAGCAGTAGAGAACACGAGCAGATATTTGCCGCCTCAGTCAATAGTAACTCCATCAAAAGCCAAACTAGCCTGCTTGTATATCGTACTCCACAATGTGTCCTGCAACGTTCCTTCCATGCAGGTCATGGGGATACCAGCTGGCAGACAACACATTCTCTCACAGTGCACAAAAGAGGACACACAAAGGGATATGTCCACTCTGAAGGCAGCTAAGCTTTGGGACGCACCTCACAAGTCTGCTTTGTCAGTCTGCCACTAAGGACAGTGGCTGTTTATACTGTGCCCCCCCGGCCCCACTCACTTTTGCTTCAAAAAGAAGCACAGCCACGCAAGACAGTGATGTGTGCCTAAGTCTCACCCTGTGATACCAGCAGAGCAGGACCCTGGTGCACACCATATTACAATACTACAGGCACACAGTGAAGGGCACCCTTCTTGCAATAGAGCCACAGAAAGCTGCAGCCTTGAAGGTGAGACAGTGGTGGATTTGGGGGTAAGGAAAATGCAGAGATATACAGAGTTGACCGCTGGGGAGGTGGCTCAGTAACAAGTTAGGGAGCATCCAAAACACTGGGGAAACAGGAGGGGATTACAGCACATGGGCATTTTGCAGTGCAGTAGCATCCACAGAGTGCCTACTGTTAGTAGCGGACACAACGCTTTCCCAGAGGAGTGCAGGACTCACTGCCTAAGTAATTAGAAATCAAAGGCTGTAGAAAAGGCAGGTGCAACCGCAGGAAGCTGCAGTTACACAGAGGGATCTGCTGTGGAATTACACAGCCTGCCCCAGTTAGGGGGAAGTCTCCATGCCAAGGCTCACCAGCAGGGATGCCCAGCTGGCCCTACCTGGTTAGGTAGAGCCACTTCCACCTCCCTGGATAGGGAAGTAGAAGCCAAGCAGATACAGATCCCTTCATCTCCTCAAAGGAGCTCAGCAAAGTGGGGTCTGAAAGACACTCCCATCCTGTTAAGTAACTCCTGCTGGTAACAGGTTACGCACTACACTTTATGCAATATCGCTCGGGTCACTGCATAACAAATTGCTCTAGCTTCAAACTTCTGGTACTTAACTAGGGTGGGAAAATAAACACAGATGGCCAGAAACTATCCTCACCAGGACCCTACTGTAGGATAAGAACATATATTTTTCTTCCCATCCCTCTACAGACTGTAATGACTCTAACTCTGACTCCATCTGGAAAGACATGCGCTGTCACAGGATGGGTAGAAAATTAACAAGTAAAGGTCAAGTTCTGTGCAATTACCCAGAGCAGAACACGGCAAACCTGGCTGCAGTGTCAATTATGGATCTTTTTCCCCCCAGATATGAGTAGGGACATGAATAGAGCGTTCATGGAATCAGCCCCAGAGAAACAAGTCTCTGACTACAGATGAAAGAGAAGGTTAATAAAATCTTTACATGAAAAAAAAAAATGAAAAAAAATAGGATGGAAAAGATTTATGCATTACAGGGACATGGAATGCACAAAATTTGTGATTTTAACGTGAGGGGAAAAAAACATTGAAGAAAATAGATTTCTATTTTTAAACAAAAACATTTATTTGAAGAAGACTAACAGGTAGTTAAGGGAAAGTCTAAATTCAGACTCCAAGTTCTTCAGTTTTAAACTGTTAGTTTAAACTTCTACGTTAAAACTGAAGAAAATTTTAGGACATCTGCAGATGGGAACCTCTGTATGAATACAAGTGCACTACCAGAGGAACAGAGAATATATATATGTATATAATTTTTTTTTTTTAAATTATCCCTGATACAAAGTTATCTCAGTCTACACAGAGTCACTAGATAAGGTAACAAAGTTAACAGCAGATAAATTGACTTTTGTTCTTCTACATCATAAGAAATACATTTATTAGCTGGTTTATGACCCAGTTTCTGAAGTCTGTCCAAGGAGAGTTTTGCCTCACTTTTTATTTCTTCATCTTCCTCCCTCCAGCGTTTTCCAGTCATCCCGTTTCCTACTAGCAAAACTAAAACTAAACTGAGCATATGCTGTCTACTATTACTATTATTCACATTTGCTAGGGTGGTACTCACATAGCTCTTAAAACTATCCTGTAATATTTCTTCTATTAACTTACACTAGATAACAGACTTTGGCTTCCTAAAAAGTTATGCCGGAATGCCAGGCTTCTACTCATCAATTTTCTGGCCACTGCACCAACATAAGGCAGAGCAGTCTGGGAATTAAACCAAACAGTACCAGCTGCACATGTCCTCACTGGAGTATTTGTCAAGTAAAGACACTTCTCATTACACAACTGAATGTGTTTGCAAATACAGTGCTCCCTTCACTCGTGCTCAGACAAAGGAGTCTTCAGATGCAGCTACGGTTTCCAAAATGTGTTTGCGAGGCCTCTCCAGAGCATGGTTGTTTGCACTTCACTACTCACTAAACCAGCACCCTCACTTTATTCCTTCAGTGAAAGCAAAGCTCACTCAATAAACCAATCATCCATCCTGCAATAGTTTTGATTTAAAATAAAAATCAAATTGTCACCAAATAATGTTGAGGCAAACACAAAAATCCTCAAAACCTGAAAAAAATTATAAGAAAGGTCACTAGGATAGCGATTTAATTTTGTAAATAGAGAGGGTGATGGGGTTTTTTTGAAAAGTAAAATGGTTTTGAGAATCTAGACAGCAGCATCTGTCTGAACTCAGGATAATTCCTAGTCTCACAGCTGTACTCGTCCTGACTTACCCCTGAGTATTAGAGAAGAGCAGCCCTGAAACTGTCAAAGAAACTGCCTTTTTCAGTCAAAAGCTGCTGGGATCCCAAAGAACATTGCTCATTTAAAGAGTTCGTATACACGTTTTTCAGTGTTTCCAATGGAAAACCTGCAAAATTTATGTTACTTCTTTTGGCTTCTTATTCATTCCTTGCTCAACCCAGTTAGATATTGCAGCTAATTTCATCTTTCCATGTACAGTAATAACAGTACATCAGCTGCTTATCACCATCTGCTGTGAAAGATGATGGATCACAGCTTCAGGAGTCAGTGTGCCTGGGAAGAGTTAATATATGCAGCAATAACTGCTGTCTTTGGCCAGCTTCCTATCTTCTCCTGCTCACTAGATCTCTGAACTTCCTTTGCATTGCTGATCAGGTGAGCTGGGATACCCAGATCTGTTTCCCAGTCCATGCTGTCAAGCAATCCTGGACTAGGAGTTCCCTCAAGTGACAGATGCAGAGGAAAGCCGGAATAGCAGACTTTTGAACAGATCGTCCCTTCCAGGGACTGGGAAGAAATCTCTGGTCTGACATTTCAGCACAAGAGTGCCACCTGCCCAACAGCTGTGAGCAGCCCAGATTGAGGACAGAAGTGGCATTAGACTGGAAACAGGATTGCATAATTACAATATCAGTAAGCAAGAATCAACCATATCGAGTTATAGCAGCAATTCCTGTGTTAGATGTAAAAGTGCCTGACACATGCACTGTTGCTAAGTAAAAGCAGAATATTACCCCTTCCAATCTCAAGCACTATGGAGGGTAAGCAGTAGTCATCTTGGCCACCACACAAATAGAAAAGGAGGCTCTATCTGCTTTCCCACTCCATGCCTCTCCAGACTATGCACAACAATTATTTGTTTGAGCACTCACACACCTGTCCCTTTTTGCAACCAAAACTGTTGGTAGCTTTAGAGAACAGTGAGAGAGGGAAATCCCACCCTTCTCCTATCTTCATTTCCAGACAGCATCTTCAAGAACTTTTGCCAGCTACACTAAACCAGCCTTGCTTCCTCGAACTCTATATAGAAAATCAGAGGAAAAATAATTTCTCTTACATTCTCCTTCTTCCTCTTCACACTCACATATCCACACAGGTGTCTCTCCATAGTCTCCCTTTAACATATGACATGAGAAAGAGAAGCGAACCTATGTTCTCTTATTTCATTGTGCTTTGAGAGAATACAGTATTAGAAAAGCCCAGGTCTAAACTGGACCACAAAGACAGGAGATGCACATGAATGGCAGCTAAACCAGGGAGCTGTTTTCTTTCATAATGATGTTGTCTAGACAGTTTGTGGCACAGTGAGAGACCAGATCAAATCCAAGGGGGAAATAAAAAAAAAAACCTCCAGAAGAGTAGAGATGATCGTCTGGTGGGACTGACTGAGGGTTTAGGTAATTTAAGAAGTGCAGATTGGAGATGTAATATGGCAAGGAATCATAAAAAGCCTTCTAATTTAGCCTGTACTTAATTGTTTTAAAATTCTTTGTGGGATAGACCAGACTGTCACTAAACTGTTTAAGCAGGGCCTTAATTCTCATAAGAGCAGCTGACAACATCAAACCAATTACTTTGTACAGCTAAGACTGTACAGAACTGTAGAACTGTAGTGTGTTGTAAGGGAAAAGTCAGATTTCACAAGCCTAGTAGAGATTAGTGGGAAGAGCAACTTTCAGACATGTAATGATTCTAGGCTGCTAGATCTAAACATTTGGAGAACTTACCTTAGTCATGCAAGTAACCCAGGCGAGCAAGCTGTTTGCTGCAATGGATGCAGGGAAAGCATCCTGCATTTCCAGGAACACCTGCATCCACCCACAATTAAGGACCTCCACATAACAGAAACAATCTTTAGGGCAGTGCCTGCAATGGGACATCAGCTGGGAAAATACTCAGAAGCTTGGCAAGTTTTCTTGCAAGTGAAAACTGGAAGGAAAGTTGAAAGAGATGAAAAGCTGAAATTTACACAGGCCAAAATCATGTTAGGAGACTGAAAAGTTCAATCTGCCTTTTCTTGTCCCGTTTCTTCAGTTCCCTCATTCCTCTCCTTTTGGACATCTGTCTTAGGCACCTGGCATCGGTTGGGATAATGCCAAAATAAGCCTGAAATGCACACAGGAGATCATCTATTTCACTTGCTTTCTATAGAGAATATACACACAAGGTGTTCAGAAAAGCACGGCCTCCGAAAGGCTAAACTATTCCAGCATATTTACTGAAGGCTGGCATCTTTATTGTAATCAGTGGCATTAACTACCAAAAAGCCAGGTGCTGCTCATATTTACTGACCAATTTCTTCTGCATAGCATTACAAGGGTTCCTAAGTAGTTGCTTTTCAATACACTGCTGACAATACTGAGGTTTTCAGTGAATTACAAAAAAAAAAAAAAAAAAGGAATTAAATCCTTGGAGGAAATCATAGTTTAAGTAGTTGGCTAGGTGACCTAAATGAATTGAGTTGTGGGCCAATTAATACATTCAACACTCTCCTTTTAGCACAGAAGGTGGCACCTGTTTTTGCATCTATTGGGCAATAAAGCCATACAAAGAGCTAGGCTGGCAGATCAGTGTGCACAGCTTGCCATCAAGCATTTTGATTAGATAATATCATTACAAGCATCATGGGATAACCTAGGTAACACTGCCAGGGTCACAGTGATGTAAGGGCATTTGCAAACAGAGTAAGGGACCCTAAATACACCGTGGAGATAAACCACCAGGCAATTTTTAAAACCTATGCATAAATTAGTTTATTTAGGAAGATTAAAAAAAAGGCGAAGGTATAGCTTTCTGACATTTTCCCCTTCTCCTTTCCACTCAAATCCCCCAACCCATGATCTATACCTGTCATTTACTTCAGTTACTCACTCTTGCCAAGTCCAGGAAGATAAAAGTGGTAACACAGTACACCTGCTAACACATTGTGCTTTGTGTTAGCATGGTTACTTTGCTTCTCTGTATTCAACACAAAATCTGTGTCCCATTTTGTTTCTACTGAACAAGCAAAGACATTCTGTGCTCATTTTCATGTGATTTTTCAGAGGGTAGAACTCGTCACTTCTACCTTTATCTGCTTGGCAACTGCATCAATATGTGTTGCATGATTACATTGCAATGCAGTATGATTGTTAGCTATTTCCTTTAAATAGGCCTATACGTATGATGACTCTCATGTAAGTAGCATGACAGCAGTAAAGGAATTCATAGATGCTCTTTCACCCCACTTTATTTCCACACCTATGAACTATACCTGATATCCTCTATAAGTTCATAGTTTGTACTGGAATTTGCATAGTATGCTGACCTATTGTTATCTAAAATACACACAACTTAAAAGTTGCACAGAAAAAGACAATTAAATGGAGACTTCCCATTTCCCATCTCCTGTTCCCTTGCAATGGAGGATCCTAAAAAACCATTTCTTCCCCCTCTGCGTGTGACCTATTGTGCCTTCCTCTTTGTTCTCAGGCAGTTCATGTACTCAAAAGGATCAGATCTCCAGAGAGAGAGAGGGTCCAGGTACATTTCTTTCAGCGTTACCCCATTTCAACAAGTACAACAGAAAACATCAGACTGGCACTGCTGCTGCTCCTGTTACAGGGTTGACCTCCCAAATCCAGCATTCCGGATTTAGTGATGTACATTTAGTGATGCACATCTTGATGGTCACACATAGCCCTCAGTAAAACAGGAAAGCAGATTTCTTTCTGAGTGCTCAGAGAAAGTATGCTAGTACGTTCTGAAAAGAGAAAAAAAGGTTCCTCAGTCAGACACCTTGTTTTTCTCCTGGGATGCCAGTATCCCTCAGTACCATTCCTTCCTTATTTTTCTCCTTTTCAGAGAAAAAATTATTGGTAAACAAATAAATGAGCATCTCTGTAGAATCTGCTGGTCTCCTAGATCTAGGCTTAAAGAAATTGCAAGTGATACGAAGTTCTACATTATGCAGTATCAAATACTCAGCTAGTCTGACTAAAGCTGTGATTTTTTTCTTAGACCATATGACTGGTAGAGTCAGTGTTGAAAAGATGAGAGCTGTGCAATTTTCATCCTGTGACGAGACAACGGTTGTTCCATAAAAATAAAAGTGCCAACACTGTGATGGATCTGCAGCTGAGAGCATACCCTCTGTGTTCCATTTTAGCTCTGGTTCTCTGTGCATATCTTAGGAAATATTCAATATCCCACTCACTTCTTCCTGCTCCCCACCCCCACCCCCTTTCTGCAGTTATTTTATTAAGTATGCGCTCTACACTTGCAGTCTGATATCTAAATCCCATCCCCAGTGCAGCTACACTAGTATTCTATTAAAACTATGTTACCCAGCTCTACCTCTTCTATCGGAAAGATGTCACAGTTGCATTAAAACCTCTCCCTCTCACATCAGTTCCTTAGTGCCAGCTACTGCTGGATCTTTCATCCAGTCAGGGAACTATCAGCTCCTCAACACCGTTAGGCAAGTGACAGCTGGCTAGATCAGGGCCTCCTGAAAGGTCACTGTAAAGATTAGTGATCAGTCAGTACTATCCTGTTAGCTACAACGACAGAAAAGAGTTGTGTTTGACCTTTATGCAAGAGGAAGAAAATTATACTGCAGTAACATGTTATTGAGGTAGCTTGCTCTTCAAGTCACCCATCACATTCCTAGTTTCTTTACAGGAGAACAGAGAGCAAAGATTCACATTGTCAGAATCTGGATCAATGTATCCTTGGTATTGTGTCAGAGTCTCCACAGAAAGAAACCAAGAAAGGAAAGGTTAAGTAACTCCACAAGGTCACTAGCATGCAGCAAAGAGTGAACCCAGAGATAAAAACCCAAGATCTTTAGAAGATATCTCCCCAATAGGGGCAGGAAGAGAAAATGCCATTGATTAAATGTGACCTTATCCAAATGAGGTATCGGTCCCAAGTGGTTGTGCAAAATGGAAACCTAAACTTTACCAAAGACATCTGGATGACTACATAACAAAATCAGGAAATGGAGTTTCTTCTGATACACAAGATGCATTTAGCAGTTTCACTCTGCAGCTGTTAATGCGGCTCTGCAGGTAGAAGTGTTAACAATACCTCTCCCATCTCAGCCATAATAATTATTTTTCCACTATTGTGACTGTTTCCGTTCTTGAAAACTTATTTAACTCTTTCTCAGAGCTGGTGGCATTTTTTCATTGCTACCCAAAAATCAGATTGCAATAATCGTCATGACTTTTTGCCTATGTCTCTGCTATAAGCCCCGAGCATATGAAAGCAGTGCATATGCCATTCTGGCTGATACTGATGACCCGTTTTGTTTTCACAACACATCTCCTACTTCATCTGTAAAAGCTTCCATTTTTGTTAACAGTATCATATAACCCAGCTGCTACTTTGTCTCAGAAATGGAAGGGTTTTGACATTTTCTTTCCAGTGCGCAGTTTCCACTCCTTCATTCATTTAAGTGAACCAACTAGTCTGTCAAAATATTTTGCCTCCTGCTGCTCTCTGAACACCTCTATTAATGTAACACAATTGGGGTTGGATCTACAAGAATGTAACGCTAAAGAACATGTTCCCAATAGCTACATCTGCAAGAAATGTCCATAAAATACTTTTGCCACATAACACAACCAAAACACCTACAACGCCGTACATAAATGCAAAACATGCTCAGCACTCCAATGGCCTCTCTTTCCATGTTCCCCTGCCCAGTGCTTAGCAAGAGAAAGAGGTGCAGGCCACCCCAGAGCTGCATCTGAATGGACAGAGGCAACTGCAATGCTGCCAGTGACCTAACAGCCCACTTGGTGCTCCCACAGTAGGGCAGTACCAGAATCAAGCACCAGTGAAGATCAGGGACCCAGGAACTGGGTCTCGCTACCACCTACTGTTAGCCGCATCTTTTACTGTCTCCTCCCTTCTCACCCCTGTTAGCAGGAGGCATTGGTTTAATTCTCTTTTAGGACAGAGAAGGTTTGAACCAGTATCTCATCTCTTCCACAGGCTGTGCAGCCACAGCACAGGAGGCCTAGCCTTTGGGTGACTGCCCTGCACAAATGTGCCCCAACCTCCACTTTCTAGCCAGGACTCAGAGGGACTTAATGGGCAAGTTGGCTGGGGACTCCCACCCACCCCTTGCCATGGGCCCTGCAGCTCCAGCTCAGGTTAGGGTGTACTCTCCAGCCCTGCCCTATGTCAGACCCTCACTGTAGGCAGCTTGTCTCCAGCCTTGCCTCAGGTTCTGTCTCCTCAATGGACACTGGACCAAACTGCTGGAGAGTCCCCCTCCAGCCCTGCCTCCAAACCCATCTCCTACTGTTCACAGCTGGATCCCAGCTGGACCTGGCTCATCCTGGACGTGTTGGGGCTGTTGTTGGAGCCCATAACCTGTCCCCAGCTCTGTCCGCCCAGGTCAGACCCCAGGGAACAGCACCCCATCAGCAAGGGCATGGCCTGCAATGGGTTCACCCCAGCTCCTGGCTCAGCCCTCCTCCCAGAGCAGCCCCACTGGCACAAGAGGGAGGGTGCGGGGGAAACAACAGAGGCAGAGATCATAAGGATGAGGACAGTTAGACAAAATAGCATCCCAGCCTCCAGTGGATTCTCTCTCCTGGGGCTAGCACACCTGACAGCTTTTTTGAGCCAAGCATCTGTTAGCTGCTGCCTAGTCCAAGAAAACTTGCAAACCTAAATCCAGCTATAACTCAGAGGCTAAAGAATTCTCTAACACTTGCTGTTGCCAAAACTCAGGGCTGCCTGCCCTCTGCAGTGTTATTTTTTCCTCTAATGCTAGATCACCCTGGAATGGATTGTGCTATTTACATTAACCACAGGATTGCTCATGCTGTAAATTAAAGATCCCTTTCTGTAGCTTTGCATCTTCTGCTTTTTGTGCCACAAATCCCTCCAGCTGTGTTGTTGATATACCAAGCACTTGGCAAATAATTTGCCTAGAAACATATTTCTACAGCTACAGCTGTGTCCATAGCTAACTTGCTGTCACAGCTTGTGTCTGTAATCCTTCTATGCTCTTTTGAAGCTTGCACAGGATGGTCAAATGGCTAACTTTCTCTTCTGCTCAGCTCTACAATCAAACAGCAAAGCACTTAAAAAAACTTCTACCCTCACACCCTTTTGTTCCAGCTCTCTGACAACTACCCAGTCTATAAGGCATGTCATCTAAAGTAACAATCCCTAGCTAACTAGCCATCGGCATAGGATACATAGATGAGATATCTTGTATTCTTGCCTTGCCCTTGCACAACACATCAGACCCACAGTCCTAGTGGCTGCCCCCTTTCTATTCTTGTTTTTGAAAGCAGTACTGTGACAGATCTTTCTCTCAAGCAGTAAAATGACTTTCCTGTAACAGGCAACAAAACTGAGGGTTGACTACTTCCCCTCTCACATTGAAGCTTTCTCTCTTCTGGTGCTGCATCTTTGTTGCTCTCTTTTTTATTTTGTTTTGGGATTGCAGTCAGTACTTCTAATATCATAAAAAGATTAATGAAATCAGTCATAACAGCCCAGCTAGCCAGAGCAGCAGCAGCAACACTGTACTTGACCTTTGTTTCAATGGGAAAGCAGTTTGGTTACAAAAATATTTTATTTTTTCCCCAGAACACTGCAACATAACTCTGAGCAAAACTAAATAACTTTTTAATTTCAACTGTTCTATTAAACAAAAAGTAACACACAACCTTCCCAACTGCTCACTTTGAGAGCACCAGCCACAGAAACCACACAGCACCTCTCACCCTTGTACAGAACATCCTCCTGACAGTGGGCAATCTAATTCAAGATACGCAAAAAGTGTGCTGACAGCCCCATTGCACACCCTGGAGTTAATCTCCTCCAGAGACTCACAGCTGGAGCAGGCCAAGTATTCACAAGCCTAATCACAGGAGAACATTTTCCCATAAAGATAACCTGCCTATCAAATCACATCAAGGAAATGTCCTAGAGACAACTGCCCTCTGACCATTGCTAGACAAGCCTAGCGCACGTTCTATTTGTGGTCACATGGCATCATGGCAAGAGGTACAGTACAAATATGGAAATGATGTGCTGACATCTCCATCATCCAGAAGGGTTTTCATGACATGAAAATGACAGTGCTTGTCAGCACTTCCTCCCCACCTGCACCACCTCTCTCTGTGTCACCAAGGAGCCAGTCAGAATACAACCCGAAGGTGCGACAGCCCATCCTGTAAGGATGTGGTCTGCACAGTGGCCTTGACAAAAAAGCACAAGCCACGGGCAGAAAAGAAACTGAAATAGCTGTGAGATGACACCTTTCCTCATTAGTCTGGCAGACAGCCTACCAATGGGTATAACCTGCCATTTCAGCATGAATCACTGGGAGGGAATGGAACCACACAGGAGAAGGGGGTGGTGGGGCCCTGCCATCACCATGGCAATGCGGGCACACCACTCGCACCTCTCAGCAGCCCCAGTCTGCCTCATCTCAACAGCAGCCAGCAAGATTTTTGTTTTTAAACGGACTGCAATTCCATCACTGCACAGAAGCAAGAGAAACTCCTCCCTTTACTCTTCAGCTGACATTATGCTCTGAACGGCTTTTACGTTCCATGAGGTACGTGGGAGTTAGCCACTCGCAGGGGTACGCAAGCGCCCACGTCCCTCCACCTTAAGCGCTCCCCTGGACAACCCCTGGCAGAGACCAAACCTGTCTTCAGCACTTGCCTAGAGAAGCAAGGCCTGCAGACCGTAAGTAGTCTGTGGGATACTAAGAGGTGGTCTGCCACAAGGGAAAACACCTAGCTACACCATGTAAAGAAAAATAAAGCATTCACAGAAACAATAAAAAGCACTGAAAGAGTGGCTGGCTTTTCACTGGCCAGGCTTGGCACCTCAAGACAATGAAGAACTGATGGAAATGGGTCCACCTCAAGACGAAGAACCAATGGAAGTGGGTCCGACCTGCCGCAGGGATGACCTGGCGTTACACCATTACACCCCACACACCCTGGCTCCTTCTATGAGATTGCACCAACAGCATCGCAGGAACACCTGGCCGGCTCCCTGCTGCAACACAGCCTCCGCACCCAACGTTAGCTGGGAGAAGGCACTCTCTGGACATCCTGCAGACTCACCTGCAACATCTGCCACCAATAAACAGTTCTTCTGTTGACTGTCAAGGGTTGTGTGGACCCCTCTTTCCCACCCCTCCACCCTCCCCACTGCCCCTCACAAAGGGGTGCCACCTCTTCTGCACCAAGCCCCAAGGGAAAGGGGAGGGAAGGGCCTAGATTCCATCAAGCTACCACCCTCCTCAGATGGCAAGAAGCATCCCCAGCTGGGAAGGGATACCCACAACCTTGCAGAAGGTGGCCTGTCCCATTACCACCCAGGCCCTTCCTTCAGACCATTGCCAGCATCAGCCCCACCACTGACCTGACACATGCCACCACTAGCAGCTGCCCCACAGGTGGGGTTTGCCCCGCTGAGCACAAAGCAGTGGCCCTCCCACCGTGTTGCAGTCCCCTTCTCCTGCCCACGCCTCACCCATTGGGATGCTGGGGGACACTGTGTCACAGGCCTGGCTAGAGCCAGAGTAAGTGGCAGTCACTGCTCTCTCCGTGTCCTGCTAGGACAGTCACCTCCTCAAAGCAAGCTCATGTTGGTCCCAGCGCACCAGGTCCTTGGTGAAGCTGTTCTGGGTGTTCCCTGATGTCATTTTGTCCTTCGTGTACCTCCATGCAATCTTCTGGCCGGTATCATCCCTAGTCTTCCCAGAGAGTGAAGGAAGGGTGGTCAGATGGTTGTTTCTGGCATCCTCATACTTGCCTACCTTGAAGATGTGCCTGATGCCTGCCACCTTCTCGCGCTTATGAACCTTACTTGTCATGACCTTTAAGCTGACAGACAGCACCCCCCACAGTGACTTCTACCAACTCTGTCAGCACCCTTGAATGTAGCCCACTTTCATCACTTGGACTTGTGCACGCCCGCTTGACTTATCCACTCCCTAACTGTGTCTTCTGTAGGCAATGCTTCATGCCACAGACTCTGCTAGTAGGCTTGGAAACTGGGAAGCTTGAGAACAGACCTTACTCCTGGGAACTGAGGGAAAGCATTCCATAGCTTATAGGTCTGGTTTCTTCTTCCTGAAGACTCTCATCACCTTATAAGTGCTGCTGGCATTTTGCCTCCCTTCTGACTTGGACAAATACATTTCCTTTCAAAGGAGAGAGCATCTAATCTCCTGGGTTACAGCAGGTACCTCCGCTTCCCTTCAGCTCCTTCAAAACTGCTGTAATGTCACAACAACTGCATCTCATTTTCTCCCACTTCAGGATATTTGCAGAATTTGTTTTTACCAACAATACCCCTAGCCATACACACAGCAACCCTACCAGCTCATGATTAAATTCTCATGTCTCTTTCATTACAAAAATGTGTGTTTCGAAAAGAACGATATAGGGATTTCATTCAAAGACCTCCATTTTCTAACCAGACTGCAAACAGAGCAAGATGTCCTGCAGAACAGCTATCTTAAATAAATGTTTCTATATTGATCTTCCAGACACTGAAACTGTTTTTCTCACCCTATATGTGTAGAAAATCATCCTTTTATCTCCCACATTCACTTCATTATTACCATATTGGTGTTCAGAACAAGAAATGCCTTGTGTCAAAAACAAATAGAGCTTATTTTCCCCCTAGCTTGCATCTTTGCTTTCTTTGGTATGATACAACACGTGGTCTCATCTCTATTGTCTGCTTAAAAAAAAATCAAAGCTGGACTGCTCTTTGTGTTTGCACTCCTCTCATTTCAAAACATGACAGGCATCACGCACGCAAGTTTTTTTTTCTGCTCCACACTTCTATCTATACATGTAAACAACAGAACATGGACAGACCAAGCTGGAGTTAATGAGGGGAACAAGTTGCTTTTGGGCTCAGATGAGTCAGACTTTTAGCAAAGTACTGGCTGGTTCTTGCAAGTAGAAATATTTCAAGCTCCATGGCTCTATGTTGTTTTAGAAACAACGTGTTAATTCCACATCAGTTGCTTCCATACCCTTTTCCTTTTGAGAAACTGGGATATACGGAGGATAGGTCAGGTAAAAATTTATTCCTTAGTCACATACTCTTCAACAGTAGCCTTACTGGACTTGTTCAAAAACAGTATTGCCTGAATATTTTGGGAGTCACTTCTCTCCCAAAGCTGGTTAAATAACCAGCTTAGTTCTGGGGACAGCATACTATTTGCTTTCAGAGTTTTCCCAAAATAAAAAGTAGTAAAATGTGTGTGTGGTTTGTTTTTTTTTTAAAAAAAAAAGAAAAAAAAACACCAAACCAAAACAAACACCACCCCCACTCCCTAAAAAAAAACAACCAACCAACCAAACCACCTCAAAAAGCCTAAAACTGCTAAAACAAGCAGGTACACAAATATTATTTTGGGCTCACAATACAACCTGCACAGTTTATCCTTTTTTCTAGAAGTTCCTGCCCTGATTTAGCATGCACAGGAAAGGCTCTGTGCCCAGTCACACGCCATCCAAATCTGATCAATCCATTCACCTACCTCAGAACTTCAGGAAAACGTTCTCACATTTGAGGAGAAAAATATAAAAAACCCCACCAAACCCAACCACAACTTAGAACCTATTACTGAAGAGCACCGAGTGTCTTCAGATTAGATCCAAGATCTGATTCTACATCCAAGGGCAAAGATTCCCGGCCAACAAGAGAAAGAAAAAAGAGTGGCACTCACTATAACGCTGCGAGAATGTGTTCTATCTTTCGTATTTAACTCACCTAGCTTACGGAGGTTTTACACAAAGTTAACAACTGTGTTCCTGTAGCAAAATTAAACAAAAAGAAAAAGGGAAAGGTAAGGAAGATAGATGGCCCAGCAACAGAAAATTAGGCGGTGTTTTTTTCTTTTTCCCTGTCCTTGGAAACTTTTTTGAGGAAACAACGTAGAATAGGAATGGTGAGGGGGTTTTGCTGCTTGTGTGGATGACAATGTTATACATACATGGAAACATTTGTGTGAAAGGAATGGCACAGAAGCTTACTGCAATGCTGGCGGCCACCACCAGTTCTACTTAGAGAGAACCGAGTCAGTGAGCTTGGATTCTAAAATCCCTTGCTCAGCTGACACCCAGGACTATAGAGATGTAAGAGCTCTGCAAGCCCTGACAATACTTAGACGCATGAGAGCTATTTCTGCACATCCATAAAAGTACCAAAAAAGTTTCAAATAGACTGAACACTTGGACTATCATTGATGCATCGATACAAATGAGAAATGACATGTTCTTTTGCCTAAGTCCTTGAGTGCTCAGTCTTGTCAGAAATCTCCGAGCTCACTGGATATTCCTCAACAACATCCATGTCCCACCAGATAACAGCTTTTTTGACAGTGAGTTCACAGGAGAGGTAAGGCATGAAGCAATGCCATCAAATGAAAGCATCAGTTGTTCAAGCTCTAACCTAGGAAATGGGTTTCACAGGGTCAACTCCTTCCTTCTTCAATTTTTTGTGCAAGTAACTATTCCTCAGATAAAACCTAAATAATAATTCCTCATAATACAATATATTTTAAAATGGCAGCTTAAGCTCTGTGAAAATCAAGTGTGGAAGGAGCACTATACAGTAGTATCAGGAGGAAAACGTTACAAAGCAATGCAATCCAATTCAGGGTTTTGGAGTATGCAAAAGTACAGTTATTGTTACAGTATTAACCTGACTTAGTACAGCACCCATCAATATATTTCTGCTGTTCAGACTTTAAAGGAAAACACTAAAACCCTTATACAACCCAAAATAGTCAAGAGCACAAAAAAAAATATTTTCTTAACTATACCAGCACAACTGTTCCCTTTCATAAATGTAGGGTATAATTTAAATGCTAGTCCCCTTAGAATGTTTATATCCTTTGTCCTCTAAAAACAGATGAACTTTGACCATAATGAATTAAACTCATTTAATTTATATACCAGGTAGTTATATGAGGCTGCCTCAGTCATTTCCAGATGGCAGACTTTAATCATTGGAACAGTGAGATTCCCTCACTCCCTGCAGTGTCAATCCCCACACACAAAAAAAAGAGGAAAAGCAATGCATGTTAAGATACTTTAGTTTCAATTTGAAGTATGGAAAAAAGTTATTTGGAAGATAACAGTTACAGCAAAGGTGACAATTTCTATTCCTAGCCTTCCATGTATCACAGAAACCAACTCATATCAGGCTTTTCTTTCTGGGATTTTGGCCCAAGCAAAGTACGTATGTCAGTTTGTTTCTCCCAGTTCTTCCATATGTCACATCTACAAACTTCTGTAAAGAAGACAGCTAGATACAGCTTAAGTAGCATTTTTTTAAGTTGCTTTCATTTCAGTCACCTTTCTACTTCTACTTGGAATCCAAGTTGCATTCAGACTGCCAGTGCATCCTCCTGCAAAGGAATTCAGAATTCTGTACCAAAACAAAATAGAGAGACTTTCAAATTTTTCACACAAACCAATCCGTTCATTCTGAAAGGAAGAACATAAAAAGGGATAAAAAATCTCCATATAAAACCTTTAGTCTCATCCTTAAAGAAAGGTCATGACTGAACTAATCTGAGCCACATAGTAAGTCCAAGTACCTCTTGTTTTCTCTGACCAGTGTCTGCATCAATCAAGCATTTGGAAAGTCTTCACTGATTTTTAAAAGTCTAGCATGAGATTTTGTAATGTTTTTCCTCCTTCAGGTGTGCTCTTTTACTCCATTTGTTCCAGAGATACAGATAGAATAACCTGTTTTAAAGCTTTCTCTAGCATATGCCAGTGTAAGAGCATAAAAAATCAGGTTCACCCATATGTTAGCAAGCAATTGAGGAACAGAATTTGTTTCAGGCCAGGAAAATGCTTCTCCTCTTCCTCACTCACCAAAAACCTGCAGACTCTGCAACATTACATAAATTGATCTAATACTATTTTTCAAGACCCTAAGAACTTCCTATTTGCATGCTGCATTCCAGATAGAGCACTCAGATTTATTGTGCCTTCTCCCATTTACCCTGCTAGTGGCATATAAACACTGCCTCCTACCCCAACAGCTGTAGTGGTAGTGTAAGATGTACACAACAAAAGTTTTGAAGTGGCTCATGAGACATGGAAATCGGCAGTTCTTTCATATTTGGTCCCACTTTACCACTAGGTGTTTATGACTTTTGTCTTGGGTCTTGAGAAATCTGGTAGTGTTAAAACCCAGCTTGCTGGGAGCAGGATCAAGTGGGAATGGTACCTTCCATGCAAAAATAGAACAACTTTTTAATACCTTACATTTGTGGAGAATTTGGCCATACCTGGAAGAGAAGGAAGAAAACTCCAAACTGTTTAATATTTCATGATTATATACCAAAAATATATGATTATTTTTGGTTCAGGGTGATCGTGGCTGGCAACACATAACACAAAATATATGATTTTTTTATTGACTAGCACCAACCTAGATTCACAACCAGGCAAAGTGCCAGTACTGGCATGGAGCTGTAGTCAAGCTGTGTACCTGAGCTGTGTATTCTTCAGAGCACTAAAAATCCAGACTGATTCCTACAATTTTGCTTAAGCATCTAAGGAGTCTTAGACCAGGTCTGTCTGCCAACTCCTGATGAAGCCCAAACCACCTAAGTTACAAAGAAATTAGGTCACACTCTTTAATGCCTTGTGAAAATATTGCTAATCAGTCTTGACAACATGCACATAAATAGTCTCACCTCCATAAGGATATTCTCTTTATATCAGAAATTAAACTGAAAGAAAGGAAAACAGAATAACTCCTTCTCAAGCTGATAGAAGAGATCAGGACTAGGGTCATCAGCAAAGCCCTGAAGTTCTTAGCTCTGCATTTTGCACTTCCCTGTTCCTGGTCCCTCTAGTTCCAGGGGCAGCCATGCCATTAACACCTGCTCAGGAAATTAGCTGGGATGTTCAGCAACAGACACGGGTTGAGGTTCTTTCATATCTCCTTGTCACGAGGAGTGTTGTGGAGAAGACCATCTGTATTTTTTTTTTACATGTCTCACTAGAAAGTACAGTACAGTTTCTTTATAGGAAAGATAAATGCTAGAGTCAAAGTGAGCAAGCAGTCAGCAGATAGCAACCAACGTAATAAAAAATATTGACTGATTTAGAAGTATTCATTCATATTTTTCCAATTTAAAGTGAAAACCAGTGCCAACTACAAACTCCACATTGCAAATGCTACTCCATCCACTCCACAGGGAGTAAGAAGTCTGGCTAGAAAACATAGGTGTAGACCAATACTGTTGTTCTAGCAACACAAATAAATAGCTCCACACATAGGCACCTGTTTAGTGCTTAATATTACAATAATACATTTTTGTTGCTTTTCCACAGAACAGCTATGAAATAAAAAGCAATTAATTTAAAAAAGTGTCCTGATTTTCATTATTCCACCAGAAAATTTTAGAATCCCATCCTTCAGTTAAAAAAGCTTGCACCACTAGTGAAGCCAGAGAAAGCTGTGATGACTGGAAACATATTCTATGTATTCTTTTCAGTTGCTTGTCATTGTCTACACCAGATTCCTGCAGTGACTGCTTAGCCAACGGAAGGAGTCACAAGAGTGATTTGTACTTGGCTTTGAGTAAAACCAGCCAGCTTCATGTTGGCTGTGCTCAAATGTGGTTCTCCGGTGGCGGCTCAGATTCTAAATCAACAAACCGAGGAGGAGACACTCGCCGCGGTTTGCCACCCACCCCAGCCTGCTTTCTCTCCTCCTGGTAGATGTTACTTCCTTCTCAGATGGGCTGGCAGAGCCTTGCAGAAGCCAGTTCAGCCAGAATGGCCCGAGTTGCCCAACAGGAGTGAAAGTACATGGACAGAAACCCCTGTGGGCAGGGTCTTGGAATGAACACCCGACCGCAGCCTTCAACAGCTTCGCCTAGTGCATAGGCCCTGGGAATCGGAGTGTGTTTCATGGGACAGCTGACAGGAGCTGATGGCTTGCTGGTATGGAAAGGACCAGTCCCATTCCCAGTCATGCATCCCTACACCTTCCATTGGACAAGGTCTGGCAATGAATCATCTCACTATGGGATTAAAAAGCTTAATGAATAAATGCAAAACTAACAGAAAAGTAGTTTTCTGCCACCTGGTTTGAGGTGGGGAGCTATGCAGCCAAGAGATGGGAAAAGCAGGTATCAGGAGCATCTCTTAGTGACAAAGTCCTATTAGATCAGCCTAGCCTCCCATAGCATAGCATCCTATGTCTTGGTATGAACTATCCTACATAAACCATGATGTACTAGCATAAAAACAAGAACCAACAAAGCAGGAGAAGTTCTGAATCCACAGAAGAGCATGTTTTTATCTGTATTACCCAAAGGTTCAGTTCAGCTCACCCTTCCTTGCACCTTTTCCCATCCAGTGGAGCCACTGGAAACTATTCTCTGTGAGGTTCTGCTGCAGCTTCCCCTTCAACTAATCTTTTCTGAAGAGTTCTAGATCTTTGAAACTCTCCAGGACACCTTTTGCTTCCCTTAGTCACAGCCAGGGCAGCCAAATCATCCTGGGGAATATTTGCCATGCACAGTCCATTGATGGCTAAATCTATCTTTGTTGTTTGTCAGATGTGAAAGTCAGGATAAATTAAGTGCATGCTATCCTGAACTTATTTCCTGGCAAAATCGTTAGCTAATTAATGCTATGTGCAATAAACAAAAACTTGTTCAGCACATGGTATTTATAAATTATTCTCTGCAACTCTGAATCTGTCACACTAACAAATCAGTAAATTAAGTCATTTAGTGATCAGAGCCAGGAACTCAGATCAGACACTGCTGAATACTGATCTAATCAGCAATTCAGCTGCTGCACAGGAGTTCAAAACACACAATTCATTGCACCTTTGCAAAACCCAACATACTCGTCTATGAAAAGGATGCATTGCCTGCTTTGCAAACATTGTCCATGTTTAAACAAATTAGCTTTGAGATTAAAAACACCTAAGCACCAAATGTTTCTCTTAAACCCAGTTCAGTACATTTTCTCTTTTAAACACAAGTAAAAGATGTTTTGTAAGAATAGATTTAATTTTCCTATACAGTTCCAACCTGGTAAAATGTCATATGTTTTCCATATGCCAGTTACTCTGTAGTAAGGCCATTTGATGGAAACAAAAGAGGTTTTTAAAGTAAATGAATAACAGTCTTACACATGTGAAAGGTAATAGCATAAATTTTAAGTTAAATTATCTGAATTTGCTGGCAGGATCATGTTCAAATTGCTCAGCACTCAAAAATCCCCCCAAAAACCCTTGGAAGTTTTTCTCCTGATGACATAGTAAGGTGGGTACCACTGCAGAGTTAAGCTGGCCTAAATGCTAGAAATCGTGAGCAGCTCAAAATGGACATGTTGCAGCTGGTTGTCAGTGCATCACATACCTGATAGTGAGTGAAAGGGAAGTGATACTAGTGGCCTTGCAGCTGATCAAAGGTGGTGATAGAGTGGTGATGAATAATAATCATTAGCATGATAGAACAGATGTTGCAGGAGGCTTGTGGCTTCATTTCAATTGCCATTCACAGGCAAAAAAACCCCGATGTGTGTGTTTGGCATGCGAAAGAACACATGCATGGGAGATTTGGCAATTTTTCTTGCCATCCCCCTCCTGTACATACTGTAGTGTAGATCATTCCATGTGGTATAGAAATCCATGCCACAGGGGCTGTGATATGCCCCTCTATTAGCACCCTGTGTCGGTGTACCAGAGATGCTGACATTCCCACAGCTGACTGAGGAAAGCTAGATTTCACAGCTAGGACATGGTCTAAAGACAGCATTTCACACTTACAAGGTCACAGGAAACAGCCTTGCTGGATTTGTGTAATATCCACCTCCCATATGGAAGTGTTCAGCTAAAGCTCTCCAAGTGGGGAAACTGGAGGGGTAGGGTGATGAGACAACTAATATAACTTCTTACAAGTGTTGCTATTTACACCTTTATACAGTTACTGCTGTCTGCAGGGAAAATTCACGCTGTTTATGTTCACACATCCAACTTAGGTGGCTGAGTGATAAATCTAGACTTTCTGGTCAAAGAAACCAGATTCAGAACAGGTCAGTTCGTTTTGGCTTGTAACCACAACTAACAAATCCAATAGGAAAAAAAATGGGGTGAACAACTTTTCAGCAGTGAGAAGCTTTAAATCCTCACAGAAATAACACTCCAGCACCTATTTTATTCCACACCACCTCTGACTCCCAGTCACAGTCTCACCACCTTCCTTCAGAGGCACCGTTCCTCCTGTCTCTGCCTTTTGCCACCACAACCAGCTGGTCCCTTTTCAGTTCCTCTTCAGCCTCCCCATGCATTCTGGACTTAATTTCCTTGGTGCTCCGGTGAGGTCTAGGACCCAAAAGTATCCTTAGGAGGAATAAAGAGGAACATCCTGCAGATGGGGAATGTATCTTATAGCAGAGGCAGAGCTCTCAACCGTGATCCGCTTACAGGAAAATGGGTTATCAGTTAACAGTACAGGGGAGCTCCCTGAATGACACAGACCACTCCAGCTCCACTGAGGCTTAAATTTCTACTTCAGGCATCTAAGGAGAATGATTCAATTTAGAAAGTGATGCTAAGACTTGCCAGTATATCTCCCTGTCAGGGCAGGCCTTCTTCTTTCACCTAGTTTATTCATGTTGCTCAAATTTGATTAAATAACCTAAGAAAAGGTCTCTTGGAAAGCATCTCCACTTCACAGCTGGAGACTCTGCATCTCACAGGGTGACACATTGCCAGCCTTTCCATGATAAGGAGCTCAGATCTTATTCTCATTCTCCAGAAATAACATTTGTCCCTCCCCATACCTACACTCTTTCCTTTAAAGGCAGGTTTTTTCCTTTTCCCACCTCATTCCTCGATGGAAACTGCTTTCCTGTCCTCATGTGAAGAGCCATGTTGTGACTCTAGCGATGCGATTATTTATTCACCTTATGGAAGATAAAGCAATTGTGCATAACTGGACAGAGAATACACTGTTCCTATTACCAAGGAGTATTGAAGCTTAGAAGTTTATAATGTGCTTATTTTCATAACGCTACTCTGAAGTAGGGGAACACTACCCCTCTTTCGCTGAGGCACAGGTAGGTACTGCAGCCATACCTAAGTGGCTGGGGCCCTGCGTATGTCCCACAGTTTTGGTCCTCTAGATATCTGTATCAAAAGCCCTAAAAACAGGCACGTCAGAAAGTGCTGCGTGCACAGCTCCTGTCTCAGCAGTCGCGAACGTTCAAGACTAGGAGCTGCACTTGGGAAGTGTTCCTGGTTTAAACATACCAAGTGTAATCAGTATCTTCTCTGAAACAGATGTAAAGCAAGCCCCTAATTCTTAGAGTACACGTGCTGCTTTGGAGGTTAAGCCTTCACAGTGGGTAGCAGGCAAATGTTACGTGGGACAGCCTCCATCCTATACTGCCTTTGCAGCTTTATTTGTGGGAGATGGCACACCCAACCCTGCTCTGCTCACACTCAGGTGGTCTCCCGCTTCACTCCACAGAGGATTCCACCCCCACTTACTGCGGTTTTCTTTTCATTCCCAGTGGCAAGTGGGGGGACTTCACTCCCACGTGGAACAGAAACAAACAGGCCAAACACCATTCAGCGTGACTAAGAGTTGTGCTCCCTTCTTTTCAACCCAGAATTCATAAAGCTGAAGAAGCCTGGAATGCAGTTGTGCTATTCTACACCAGTCTAATTCAGATTTAGGAAGAAAAACGGGCACAGAAAGAAAGATTTTCCTGTAGAAGACACCACATATAAAGCACTATACTCCTGTGCAGTCTTCATGTTTTCTTTTTTACCGTGCCTGGCACAGTTATATGCTAAAATCACCTAACGGCACAGCCTACTGACAATCTCTCTCCAGCAGACAATAAACTTGTTCTCCAAGGATCACATTGCTGAGAACTGGGGAGTAAAGCCCAGTTTGAGACAGTTTATGAGGGCTGTGGGAACAAATATGAACTCAGAAAACAAAACTCAGAAATCCTCCTGTGCTACTTGGGGTCCAGGCTGTGACTCCTGGTTTTGAGCCAGGTGAAGGTCTAACGCTTCCTAAAGCTGTAGCTGAACAGGTAACCAACAACACGTTTGCTACTCGGGGCAACAATCCAAAACCATCTCATTTGTTCTTACTGCTACAACTGAGCTGCTCATCTTCGGGAAGGTGGGGAGGCAGAGTAACCAATTAGCCTGATTCTTAACCTCCTCCTGATGCTTGCACCAATGCCCGATGAACGTGCTCAGACTCTTGGGGGCTGTAAATCACTTTTCCATAGGCATATTCTCAGGTGCCCATCACTTTGCGCTTGGCAGAATCTGAAAGCACCAACTGCAGGCACGACAAAGGTTGTGATTTGGAAGAAAGGAGTACAGTGGGAATTTTCTCTTCCACGGCTACAATCCATCACATGGGGGCCTCAGGCAGTCTAGGTCTTTGCAACCAAATTCTCCACACACCCAGCTTTGTAGGGTTTCGGATGTTGCCCTGGAACTCCTAATTCTGTTCCAAGCTATGGTGCAGCCTCAAATCATTCCACTCTCTCAGCTTTCTTGGAGTTACTATGTATTTATTCTGATGTAATCTACCACTGGACATGCAAACAAACAGGAATTCATTATAGTGACCCTGTACAAAATCCAGCCTTACTGTTTAACTCAGAAGTTAGATCTGTGGTTAAATTTTCAGTAGCCATGAATATTTATAACAGGCTATCAATGTGTTTTCAACCACATCTTTTAAACACTTTGTTATGCTACTTGTATTTTCAAGGTGATTTCTCACTTGCAAAACCAGGTCAGGAAAATTCCTTGCATTCAAAGAACCACCTGGTGGTTGGAAAATTCTATCAGTGGCCATAGACAGAAGAGTCCTAAATTACTGGTACTTTTCAGGAAAGAATGTCACAATAACTTTTAATTATTCCAAATCAAATGCTTGAAGAATTTAACTTGATCAGATTAAACAATGCATTAAAAAAAAAAAACAAACAAAAACAACAAAACAAAAAGCCTACAATATAGGAAAAGGAATAAATAAGGAAGCCACAGGAAAACAATCTCTTTATTCAGTTATGGAAGAAGACTCATTTCCTCTGTAAGTTATAAATGTTAATGATTCTTCTGCAGGGATCCCTGCCACCCTTGAATTCATTACTATTGGAGGGAGAAAAAGAAGCAACATTTAATAAAATTCACCACTATTTGAATAGCATTGTCACATGGTAACTCAACACAAAAAATTTCCCTGAAAACTGCCCCCACTACGAGATGATGAATCCTGGCATAACCTTAGTTAAAACCATATGAACAGTAGTATGAAATGAAAGAGGGTTTAACCTCAGCATTCAGCTTAGTCAACAGTCACACTAGAATGAGAATAGGATCACAGACAAAACGTTGTAAATAAACAGTGCCTACAAAGATGAACGTCTGTGTTTGCAGGTGGTTTATCAGCACTGATGTGGGCTCTTCCATGGCAGCTGGCCTTTGCGCTCAGGTCTTTTATTGATGAGGGTAGCGGAAAGTTAGAAAGTCCTTTAATCTATCCCCATCTCTATTCTGAACTCTGGTTAGATAGTGTTTGCCCTGGTTTCACTGATGCCTCTGTCCCTGGCAACTGCAGTACTTAAAACATGTCAGGTGATGTGAATATGAATGAATACACCAGTATCTGTATAAATATTGCTGTGAACCTGACTTGACTCCAAAGACAGAATTGCAGGTTTGGCTCGTGTTTACAGCCTGTCGGAGGCAGGTCAACCTTTCTGTTTCTTTTCCTGCTCTGAATTTCAGCCCACAGCGCACCCTCGCTGGAACACGGTGTGTAAGGACTGCTCCGTTTGGAACAACAGCAGTCTACTGCTGACCTACAGGCAAATGGACAGTTCCATAATATGCCACAAAATATTGTAAACCATTAATACTTTCTTTTACTAGTTAATTAGTTCTCAAGTAACAAAAGACAGCAAATCAGAAGTGAATTTATTTGTCAGTTAGAACTTGTCCTCATCCTTCTACAAAATGTTTTCCCATCTGAAAATGTAATTCTTGTTATCATAACACTTCTACTTCATTCTCCTTGTTTCTTTGTTTCTCTTTTCTCCTCTGTTTTGAATTCACAGTTTAAGGTGACATTAACTGTTTCTATGCTGAATCATGTCAATGCTTTCCTTGGGAAACCCAAAACCCAGCTTTTTCATTCAAAGTTTCTTGTGAGGAAAATCTCTGGTTTTCCAGTCAGCCCTGCTCTTGGATTAGATGATTAAATTTTTCAACACAACAAACAACTCAATTTCATGCAGCTATCCTAGATTATGACACTTCATTCCAAGAAACACAAATATTGGTCTGATATACAGGTATTTAAATTACCACAAAGTCGATCAATGCCTTCAACAGGCTTTAGAGGAGAAATTCATATGCGTAAAAGCTGTGGCACATCTTCCTATTTTTCTCCCTGATAAGAGTAAGAACCCACTGCTAAGAAAAAACTAAGACTGTACAGAACTACAGTCCACGCTATCATTTATCAAAATATTCTCATCTAGCTTGGAAGGGGACATGTTGGGGAAAGGTCTTTTGCCATGTTATATTTTTATGGATATAAATAGAAAATATAATACTTTAAACCTTACTCAGCTAGCACCAACAGAAAGTCAAGCCATTCTAAACTAAACACATGCAGGACACATTTGAAATTTAAGCACTTAAGGAAAAGATTAAAATGCAACTCTTGCTGCCCTATGTCTCCCTGGATTCCAAGAGACATTTTTTTCCACTTTCAACGCAAATAAAATAAGTCTAATGACTCTGAAGTCACACAAATGAATTTTAAGAAGGTATTTGCCCAATGGCCATGTAATTTCTTGCTAAAAAAAGACGATGTACTGATCTTATAACAAAAACTAGCTAAGATTTTTAAAACTCACTTTACTCCACCTAAAAACTGGTTGGGACTAAGAATAGCCATTTTTTATAATTGCTTAAATTAAGATAATTATTTTTGAAGATGTAGAAGTTACAGATACTATATTGAGGTAATTATATGAGTTGCTGCATCTTTCTCAGTGTTGCACATGCTTCTGTTCACTTACCCTTCTTCCTGACCTTCCCCTGAAATCCAAACGATTCTTAGGACCAAATTCAGACCCAAAAAGAAAAGACAGAAATTGTGTTTCTCACAGTACATCTGTCTCTCCTCAAAGATGATCAGCTGTCCAATGCAAATACTGGGAAAAAAATTCTCCATAATGGAGGAAAAATTTGCACATAATGAGATATAAATTCTAATTGGTTGAAATGTGAGCACCCCCTAGTTTTTGTTTGTTTTTTTTTTTCTTTTGTTTTTTTATTTTTCCCCTTATAGCTGCATATGAGTTTGTCGTGTGCTCTAGTCATGTCTGCTGGTGTTGGCATGCAGTTCCTTATTAAGCCTTATCATCTAGCGTAATTGACTTAGACCTTCTCTGTTACACTGTTATCTCTCAGGCTTGATGGAGTTCTGCTGTCGATACCCACTTCATTTTATGACAGATAGGAATGATTCTAGCAATCATTTCTGTGGGTCTTGCATTCACTCTCCTAAAAGCTTTTAATTTCTAGAAGTTAGAAACAATGATCTGGTATTTAGTAATGGCTTTGTTTGTTCTCAACTAGGTTTTCAAAACCTGGCAGGCCTACTAAGAAAAAATGTCAAACAATATTTCACCCCATTTGGATCAGATTCAAGTTAAAAGCTTACACCAACATGATTCACATTCAGAGAACCAACCGCAGAAGGTATTGCGCTCTCCTCCTTTCCAAGTAGCATCCTATTCACCAGTGCTAGAAACCCTGACTCCATTTCCTGTTGAGGATGTTTCGAGTATCTGGACAGTATTTTCCAGTAAGGTCAATGCTGAAATATGTCATAGAATCACAGGATAATTTAGGTTGGAAGGGACTTAAGGAGGTCATTCAGTCCAAACTGCTGCTCGAAGCAGGGCCAGTTATGAGATCCGCCAAGGCTGCTTAGAGCTCTATCCAGTCAGGTCTTGACATACTCATAGGGTAGAGACTGCACAACCTCACTGGGCAGTCTGCTCCACTGTTAATTGTCTGTGTGATGAAGGAACATTACCTTTTACCCAGCTGGACTCTTGCTTGTTTCAGTTTATTCCTCTTGCCTCTCAACATTCTCACCACTATGAAGAGCCAGGATGCACCTTCTCAATGATCTCCTCATAGGTATTGAAGGCTACTATCAGGTCTCTCCAAAGCCCTCTTCTTCAAGCTAAACACCACCAATTCACTGAGCCTCTCCTGAAAGGGCATGTCCTCCAGCCCCCTGACTATCTGATGGACCTCTGCTGACTTACTTCAGTTTGCCAGTGTCTTGCTTGTGCTGAATGGCCCAAAACTGGATATTGGTACTGTAGATGTGGACTAACAAGAGCTCAGTAAAGGGGGAATAATCCCTTCCTACTGGCTGTGCTCCTGTTAATACAGCCCCAGATGCTGCTGGCTTTCTTGGCTACCAAGGCACCCTGCTGGCTCCCATTCAGCTTGCTCTCTACCTACAACTCCAGGCCCTTTACACCAGAGCTGCTTCCAGCCTGTGCTGTTGCAGGAGGCCCTTCTTTTCCAGGAGTCAGGACTCTGAATTTGTTCTTGGTGAATCTTGTAAGGTCCACATCAGCCTGTTCCTTCAACCTATCTAGGTTTTTCTGAATGGTAACCCCATCATCAATCACCTCAACTGTTCCTGAATTTGTTGTCAACCACTAACTTCATGAGAAAGCATTGTTGCCTCCTTTAGGTTACTGGAAATGATCCTAAGGATGTTGTCCTCTCAAAGATAGTAGCTTCCTGCTCTGGAAGGAGTCTTAACCGCAGAAAATTGTGCTAATTTTTTGAAAAGCAGCAATTCCTAAATAAGGGACAAAATAAACTGCAAAAATCATTTGCTGAAATTAGGCCCAGACCTCCTAATTCCTGCTTAGTTTGGCAATTATGTGATGTTTGGTAATGAAGAACCGCTGCTTGCAGACTCAGCAGTTACTGCTGGCATAAATACACTCGGCACAGAGCATTTTTATTTCTGCTAGAGAAACACTACTCACCTTTTCAGTCTTCAGCCAGCCATAATGTGCTGGAACACACCATTCCTTCACTTTGCCAGTAACAAAGGGCTGATAGCAAAAATTATATCCAATCTTGTTTTCCTTTGGGAGTCTCTGTTGAGTTGAAAGAAATAAACCCTAGACCCATATAGAGGACAGAAAATCTCCTTGAACTAGAATACACAGAGACTGTCATCTACTGTCAAAAGAAGCAACTAGGGAAATGATATAGTGAAGATTGCTTCAGATATAAGGATGAAAACCTCAGGAGATTGCACCTCAATTTTAACACCTTTCCTTTATGGGTTTATTATGCTACAGAAGCATTATATTTAACTGGTGGCACCTTACTATTTCTATCACTTTTCTGTTTTCCCTTTGCAATGTCACAAAAGGTTTTTACAAAGCAATGCAAAACAGACATCACTTCTTCACACACAGAACCCCCACTTACAACAACATCACATCCATGTAAGGTTAATCCACAAAGCTCTTCCTGAACTCAAGCCATTGTATCTTTTCTGTACCAGACCAAGAGCTACAATTGCCAAGCAAGTTGTGGTTGTGACTTGCATAATTATTTTTTTTTTCCCAAGGATTTTCCTGCAACTAAAGGAGCATTTCACAGACAAGTTAATAATCTGGAACCTAGATGGCCTGGCTCTTCAGAGACTCTGGAAGATTTTTGTCACATAAATGCATTTTGTGCCTCTGTTTCTTCTCCTGTCCTTTGTCTGTTTGGGCTGAAGATGTTGCGGGGCAGAGTCTCTTGTTACATGTGCAAGTCACATACAAACAATAAGGCTTTTATTAGCGGCTGTTTTGCAAACCACATGGCCTATCAAATACTATTCCTCCAGACACCTGAGATCCACCACCACTTCTGACACAGAAATGCGTCAGGTCTCCTGAAATTACAGTACTCTTGAAAGAAAAAAACAAACTACCTTTTGCTTAGTCATTCCAGCAGGTTACAGATCAGTGAAATGGCAGAAAATGCAGAAAAGGTAGGGTGTATATTGGCAACAAACCAGCACTTTTAGGATCCCTTTGTCTCATAAGACACAAGGAAGCAGAAGTAATGGCATCTGCAAAGTACAGGTAGAGTAGGACACCTCCAATCCCTCCTCATCTTCCCCCAGGAGTAAAGCAAAAACAGCAGCTCAGACAGTGTGATTCTGCAGATAAAATGCATTCAGTCTGCTTGGTGTTATAATAATGTTAAATTTCCTCTTTGCAAAACATTTATTCATAATAAAATAAAATACTAAGTAGCATACTTCTATGCAACCCCTTCCAGTCATGTCTGTCCACTCCCACCCCCACAAAAAAAAAAAAAAAAAAAAAAAAAAACCACCAAAAAACAAACCCCCCAAAACAATGCTGTAAGACTTCAGGGCCTTTTCTAGTAGCCATCACAGGTAAACACAAATATGAAATCCTTATCCGCCTCCAATGAATAATAAAACAGGCCTTCAAATAGGTGTTTTGATGTTACCTCAGAGAATGATGTGGCTGCAATCTTTACAAGTCTAGCATTTTCCTCATACAGACCAAACATTAGGAAGTGCTAATGTAGACAGACTGTCAAGGAGATGGTCAGCTGAGCATTACAAGCAAATTTTTGTATTTTGCTACTATGGTGGTTGTGTGATCCCTGCCCACACTGCAATAAAACTGCAACTCCATGCAGTTTGCTTGCTTGCACCCCAAATGAAAAGAGGCCTTCAAATATATTGCATTTATATGCTAAAAGTCCAGTCATAGCACTCAGCTGCTGGCAATGTGGAGTGTTTGCTATTCTCAGAAGTGGCGCACACTAAAACATCACAGGAAACTTCAACAGGAAAAGACTAGACAGGAAAGTGTATACACATTGAACATTTTTGTCGCTTTGAGAGATGTTTGAAAGATACACAAATCTCTGAGATCATCAATATTGTCTACAAGTCAAAATATTTGTTGTGACAGAATTTCAATCACCAGGCAAAGGCCTAGACTTTACTCTGTCTGAAAAAACGACACCCTGCCTTGCATCAGCTCCAATCCAACGGCATGTGATGAATGACATTTTCAGTAGTCAGCCCTGTCAAATATCGTGGTGAGTCAGCAAGATGCAAAGATGAAGACCTACTGAAATACTATGATTTTAGATGGATTTGCTAAAAAAACTTCTCTGAAGAGTAGTGTGCTGAAATGACAGAAACAGAACTGAAGGACACAGTGAACATGAAATAGAAAGCAAGTGCACAAAGGTTAGGAGATAGAAGAGGTGCAGCAATATGAATACAACTATGAGACTGGGTGGTAATCATGGTTGAAGATAACTATGAAGAAGGCTTTATTACCATGCTGAATGCCAAAGAGTGAACCAGATGCACCAGATCTACATGTCTCAACTTTACATTAGCAGCTACTGGCATCCATATGCAGAAATTTATGTCATTTGGTGGTTTTGATTGTTTTACCCTAAACCCACTGATTTACAACATAGGCAATATTAAAAAATAATAATAATAATAATGTGTAGGGTTAGGAATTATGCCTAAACATAAAGTGTAACCAGCAATCTGCTCCATTGACCTAAAGTTTAAAAAGCATCCAGGGGAAACGCCTCTGACACATATGAATCTACATACATCGGTGAAGTGGCCAAGAGGTTAAAAACAGTGCAGGGACAAGCAGGTGACACTGTTCGGTTCAGTCCTTCATGAGCTGCTCACCAGGTGAAGGAAAAGAAATGCCACAAATGAAGTGCTATTTAGCATTGATGGGCCGACATGTCTGACACCCTAGATGGCCGTGGCCAGGTTTGAATGACACTACCACGTCCTTCTCCTGGTATTGCGATGAACTACACAGAAAGACAAAGAATGAGGTTATCGGAGATCAAGGGAGGCAAGTAGGCAGAAGCACTCAGACACTCCTAGAATCCAGTATCAGAAAGGACTGAAGATGGCTGATGTGAAGCTTGACCCACTGCTGGAGGCAGAGAGCTCCATGGGATAGGGAATGCTGCTGAAATCTCACAGCTGTCACTACTGAAAAGCAGTGGGGAAAGACACTAGAACAGCATGGGGTTAGTGCTCAGTTATGTTGGAAGGTGGCAATGGCTGCCACCTAGTGACTCTAAGCCAAAGAGAACTACAGACCTTTGTAGTATTGTAGGAATGAGGCTATAAACTGATTTTAGAGTTCTGCTTAGCTGGCAAACACTGACATAAATGTATAACCTCTCTTTCCAGGCAATCGAGAGAAGATTTTAAAAAGGGAGTCCCAGTGACCAGCTCAGGTGTAGTCAGATGAAACGATCCTCACCCTCAGAAGTTATACTAAGCAAGAACCAAACAATTGTTCAAATACATACTTTGGGTGACTTGGAGAGAAGGGGGCTACCACCCCTATTCCATAACATGTGCCTACCAAATGGTAGATCCAGATGAGAAATAAGGAACCTAATTGTAAGATGTGAAAGTTTGTTATAGTTTGCACGTCAGAAACAAAGTTACCAGGGAGCCATGAAGAACCATCATGACACCCAAGAAAAAATTGAGACATTCACTGTAGAAATGCAAGATCTGTGAGCCTTGCAGGCGGGCTGCTAGTGTTCCCTTCTGCGTCTTGGTGGAGAAAAACAAGTACTTATTAATAAACAAAAAAGAATGCCTATGAAGTTGACAGCTAGCTTGCACTCATGGCTCTTCTCTGAGGGAAGCAATCTTCCCAAGTCCTGGGTACTGGCTGAGTATTGGAAGCCAAAGGGGCAGTAGCACTACACCAGGCAACTGATATGTAGATACATGCTTATCATGAGTTTTACTGTGACCTGTGCAAGCATATGTTTGCCTCTCAAGGATTTCTTGTTGTGAGTCTTCACAGAAGTGCTTTTCTTACTGTTAATTGACCTTCTCTTATGATGTCAAGACGGAATAAGTCTGCTTCAAATGTCTATTACTCTAGAAGCAGAAATGGATTGTATTCAGCTAGTGCTTATTCATCACATGGTGATGGTAAAATTTATCATCATATAAAGGAAACCCTAAAAATACAGGAAGTTGAGATGACTATTTAAATTTTTAAATAGCAAAATAGTTAATATTTTGTCTATTAATAATTAATGTCTGCAGTTAACACAGCTGTGCTGTGCAGTCATTAATCTTCCTAGTAATATCCTGGTGGACAGTATTTCTACTAGAGGGCTTTCCCAAACACTACATAAAAGGGAATTTTTGAAAGCTCATTTGATATAGTGGAAAAGCCCTAGCATTAACTCGTACTTAGAGTGGTAAAACACTGGCATTTCTTAATCAGCCTGTTAGAATTTAATTGTATTAACTTATGCTACAGTGGCCAATATTAACTCAGGTTAAATTAAAATAATTTGGCTTAAATCTTCTGTGCACTACACTACACAGTACTGACTCTGTAAATGATAATTTTTCAGGACCTCTTAGGAGGGCTATTAGATCTCTTTATTTGGAAGTCAGGAACAAGTATAGGAAATGTCAACAATTATGAGCTTATTTCACTGATTCATGCTATGCATAAAATACTAACAAAAACGTTGGCTGTGAAGTTTGAATTTGTTTTACCTAAATAACATTCTCGTCAAAATTAGAGATTTAGAAACAAGGTGTTCAAAAGAACAATTAGAGAATCCTTATTTGTCAAATATACTTCACTGAAAACATTTAAATTTAATTTTAAAATGCTTGACTGTCTAATCATCATCGAGAAGTATTCACTGGGACTTTCTTTATCATACATGCCATAACCTGGGGTTTGGAAAGAGATTCTGCGAGGAATAGAAGACCCCCAACAATAAGCAAAGCTTCAGTCTAGAAATCAAACCTTTTTCAAATCACTAAGATCTAGAGATCACTTATCTCTCTTAACTAATGTCAAAGAACTGATTTGACACTGCTAGTGATAGCTAATGCATCTGATCCTGTGACAAAGAATTGCTGAAGCAATTATGTGATACGTGATAGACCTAATACATAACAACATTACCATGATCCACTGCAAGTGATAACATGGCTAGCCAAATCTCATGATTCAATGTATTTACCACAAGCTGCTTTATACTGATGACACCAGGAATTTGAGAGCAAATTAATCTGAAAGCCATGAAAACAGCATCTTATCTACATGTACTGTAACAATAAAAGAACTAGAAACAAATGAAACATTTTGTTATTGCACAAGTAGAGCACCTCTCTATCAGGGCAGTGTAACTGCATTAGAAATAAGTGAAGATATTTAGATCATTATCATTAGTAATTTGGAAGACCATACAAGGCAGATGAATCAGAAAATTCCGTGACAACTGCTTAGACAAATCGCAACATTTCAGCATTCCCAGAGATTTAATACAAATAAATTTTCCTTCATTCAGTAGATACTAGATATTCATACCCTGAATGATGCTGTTCTTAGGGGAAGAAATAAATGATAAGCCTATATTAAAATGGATTTAAAAGTCTGAATGTGTTTGTAACAGGGAACCCACTGAGTGAAATTTAGCTCTCAAGATTCTGTTGAGGTAGATACTCAGACTTCATAGAATGGTTTGGGTTGGAAGGGACCTTAAAGATCATCTAGTTCCACCCACCCTGCCATGGGCAGAGGCACCTTCCACTAGACCAGGTTGCTCAAAGTCCCATCCAACCTGGCCATGAACACTTCCAGGGATGGGGCATCCACAGCTTCTCTGGGAAACCTATTCCAGTGCCTCTCACAGTAAAGCGTTTCCTCCTAATATCTAATTTAAATCTACCCTCCTTCAATTTAAAGCCATTCCCCCTTGTCCTATCACTACATGTCCTTGTAAAAAGTCCCTCTCCATCTGTCTTGTAGGCCCCCTTTGGGTACTGGAAGATGGCTCTGAGGTCTTCCCAGAGCATTCTTTTCTCCAGGTTGAATCACCCCAGCTCTAAACTTGTCTTCATAGAAGAGGTGCTCCAACCCTCTGATCATCTTCATGGCCCTCCTCTGGACTTGCTCCAACAGATTCATGTCCTTCTTATGTTGGGGGCTCCAGAGGTGAACACAATTCTCCAGATGAAGTCTCACGGGAGTGGAGTAGAGGGGGAGAACCACCTCCCTCGACCTGCTGGCCATGCCTCTTTTGATGCAGCCCAGGAAGCGTTTGGCTTTCTGGGCTGCAAGTCCGCATTGCTGGGTCATGTTGAGCTCATCCACCAACGCTCCCAAGCTTTTGTCCTCAGGGCTGCTCTCAGCCCATTTGACCATTTATGGGTCAATAAGTTTCTAAACAAAACAAAAACTCACAACCACCGAAACTCAGCCTTTTTCATGACAAGCCAAGTCTCTTTGCCGCATTTATGACGTATTTTTCCCCTGAGAGGCCACTACAGGTTTTATTTCTTTGTCTTAAGACAACAGCCAAAGATTTTTACCTAAAACCCAGATTTGTGGTTTTTTGAGGGTTTTTGCTTGTTTGTTTTTTAAAAGTTACTGACTTTCAAGTAATGATACAAAAGATACAGGTCTGTTGCAAACTTTTGCATTGTGCTTCCTACCAAGAGGAAGATCTGAAAAGCGTGGTTGGCAGCAGTTCTACTATCTCCAAGCCAAATTCACTCAAAGGCAGGAAAAACACCAGTATGTAATTTCCTTCAGCAGATACTCTTCTGTGCCCTTCTCCAGTCATCATCACCTTTCTCCCAAACCATCTGTTTTCTCTTCCTTGCACTGCTTGTGATTTTTGCACCTCCTTTAGAGCTAAACCTGCCTCTAAACTTTTCAGCCCACAGCCTCTCATTCCATCTTCCTCTTCCTATCTACACATCCCCCAAGCCCTCAGACCAGCTCAGGCTCAAAGAACAACTTCTCACCATTTCCATTTCCCCCTCACAAGAAGACATCCTTCTGTGCATTGCCTACTCCACGGCTCTCCTTCCTTGGCTTCCTCACCTGTGCTTCCCATGCTCCAGCTCTTACTGTTTCTCACTATATGATGATAATAAATAACCATTCTTTGACTTCTGCAGCCAAGCGCTATAGTACCCATCAGTGTCTTGCCACATCTCCAACAGTGCTAGTTATCAAAATATTAGTAGTTATATTCTTATTTACTCACACCCTCTGCTCCACTTTAAATACCTTCACTTACTTTTACCAATTACAAACTGCTCAAAATCATGAAATTACAAATTGCCCATTTTTTCCCTTGATGGAATTAACTAAAGACAAAAAGGGAAACAGCACTCGAGCTCTGCAGAAAGATTTATACTTCCCCCTGTGTTCTACTGCTGACATCATTGCTGCTGAGATGATTCAAGTTACACCACTGGCTGATAGCATGTGAGATGCTCTTATAACACACAAAAAAGGCAATCATACTGCCAAATTACCTGCATTTTCCCATACCACGCAGTATAATTTCCTGAAATTCAGTTTTCACAAACTCATTTCTACCTTTTCCCTTGTGGTACATCTGATTAGCACCAGCCAAGCCAGAGGAACTGAGTGATTCTAGGGACTTGTAAACGAAAAGTGAACAGTGAAAGTAAATTATGCTGTGAAAAAGACAGCAAGATTGATGGAAACTGCTCATTTTGGTACTAAAATGATTTGTAGGATGAGTAGCTTAGGAAGAAAATATAATTTTATGCCATGGTACTGTACCCAAGGTGTTTGCATACTGAAACACACCTACAAGTTCAAAAAAAGGTTTGCTCAGGGTTGATTATGTGGCCTGGAAACTCCAGTTACACTATAAACCTGTTTATGAAGTCATTCATTCTGTACTTGCAATGTTTTTGCTGCAATTTTTATTAACCTTTAGAGCATGCTTTCCATGTCTCCTTTATAAGGAGACCACAGGGTGACTCAGCAAGCAGTTTGTCACAACTCTATTGCCCATAAGCCCATTCTGATCTAATCAGTTTAGCTGTAACTACAATGAAATTGTTTCACTGTAAAATCCCTGGAAGTCTCTAGCTCATGAAACACTGAGAATTCATGGTTCAGGCTTTTAAATAGTTACTGCATCTAAGACTGAGTGTCTGGAGCATTATGGAAACTGCAACAACTATTTAAAATAAAATAACTGTAATGAAGATACAGATAATTTCTGGGGGTTTGCAAGGTGACACAAGCAGTTCTCATATCAATCCTGCTCCTTAATCTTTCCTGAACAGTAGGAATAGAGGGAAGACTTCTAGCAATTTTTGACAGAAAAAATAAACACAGATCAGCTTCTTTATCTTCTTACTTCCCAGACTCCTAATATTTGTGGGGGAGGGGCACTGTTATTTGAAAACGTGCATTCTTTTGAACCTTAATAACTCACTTGAGCAAGCAATATGCCTTTGACCAGGGCTTCACTATAGTCCATGTTTCTGACTACAGGTTTAGATTAAAACCTAATTCTCTTTTCTTCCTCAAATACACTTGTTCTGCATTCCCCAGTTTCCATGAAACCTGGTTTCTCAGAGGCCTACCTGCTGCCTCAGAAAAGGGCTCTACAACCTGTTAACTCACCCAGTGTTGGCAAACATCTGTTATAAAGCACATGCCGTCAACAAATGGCTGATAGAGTATGTGACCATATCCAGGTCAAAAGCCTGGTATATGAAAAGATACCAAAATGTTTGATTGTCTTAGGTTTAGTCTGAACAGTATCTTGAACAGAGAAAGGTTTTGCAATTAAAATATATAGGAAGACAGGTTACCAGGTTCACCTCAGATACACTTTGGAAGTGGCATCAATAGTACCTATATACCTTGCAGAGGCTGGCTGCAGCTAAATGAATCAATGCTTGTCACTGCTTGGATGGGAGGTACTTTCTATCTTTTTTATTATTATTTTTATTTTCAAGTATTTTTGTAAGGGTATGAGAAAAATTATGCTTCCCTTTAAAATAGCACGAATCATGTATTAGAAGAATAATCTGCAGTATATTTGCTCTGGTTCAAATAAATTAATTTTGCTAGGCAAGGAAAGAGAGGAAATGATATCTGTTACAAGTATACACAACTAAACATTTAAAAACCAGATTATATTGCACTAGAGAAAAGAGCACTGTGCTTAACATAGTGATAACTGTACGAACTATAGAAATCAGAGACAAATTCCATCAAATACCCTTCATATTCTGTGAACTGCATGGAATCCTCTCTAAATTCTCCAGCGAATTTGATTGCATTGCACCAATCAGTTGTCTAATCCTCACACAGACTTCCATCTCCACAATACATTGTGTTTAGCAATAAGACATGCTTTTAACAAGGATGACTTTTGGAGTTTACTTAGAGGCATAAGGCTTTCCATGTCTTGTGAGGCTCAAAATTGCCACCATTAAGGAAAGCGTTCCACCGCATCCACTCCCCCCCAAGAGACACAGTTTATTAACACTACCCAAAAGCTCTCGTATCCCCACAGGTCTAAGGCACATTGCAGTCCCTAATCCTAGCCTTCAGAAAATCCATGGATATTTATGACTTCTATGTGAATTAAGTCAAGCCCCGTATCCCATAATGATCATGTCATGATATGATATATCCTCTGCCAATTTATAGTATCAGTTTCACAGCCTGTGCCTCTACAGCACTTTACTCTTCATTGAGCTGCTTAAGACATGAGTAGGTTTTATAAATAATAAGGAAAAGATATACAGCATTTAGCTGCAAGTAGAAAATAAATTAAAACATGAAAATTAGAATTTATTAGAAATCAGATTATTAGAAATAGAACTTATTTTCACTTCATTAACTGCTGACTCCAACAGCATGCCTATTTGCAAACCTTTCCAGTTATGCAATTGAAACATACTGAAAGCCACCCCAGCTTGCATGAGTAATAGCATCTGAACTGACAGAAACCTGCAACTCCTCTCTCAGGCTGACCTGTAGATCTTTGGCTCTGTGTATTAAAGGCTGATTTATCAAACAGGGCTGAAAAACAAAGTTTTATATATTCAGTGACCTCCTACAGATAGCTTCTCCAAACAACATTATTATTAACGGGCTGTATTTCACATAATATTCTTCTTGGCTACAGAGACCTACAGGAATAGCCTTTTCCCCTGCTAGCTATAATAACTAAATGAAAAAAACAACAACCCCAAACTCATCACAAATTCACAGAGTGTTACAGAAAAGGAGCACTTCATTGCGATCTGTTGATAACAAAATACTGCACTACAGGCTGCACCTGCACAAAAGGAACTAAAAAAGTATTGATTTATTAAATGGCTTTCACTAGCCTCATGAGACTTCTGAGATCCATTGGACAGTTTTGGATTTATGGCCAAAGCATGGTGGGAAGTGCAAGCTGCAGAAATCTCAAATGAGCCTATTCTAAAAAAAACCAACACTGGTTTACCCATATGTACTGGTAGCAGCACTATGAGCATCCGTGGGTGACTTGCTATTTCTTCAGTCCACAACATATCCCTCCCCAAAAACATCACGATAAAACAACTTCAGCATCTGAAACAGAGTATGCTTTTTAATTTTTTTTTTTAAATGGCTTCAGACAGCAGGTCTGGTGTGAACACTGAATTGAAGCCTTTTTTGATATCTTCCCATTTTCGTCAAACACTTCAAAAAATAGCAGTAAAGTTTTGCTGTACTAAGATCCCACCTGTGTCTGGGAGCTATGATGAACAAGCCTCTGGTTGTGCAAAGTGACACCCACACATAAGACAGGCAGCAAACTCATCCTCCAGGAGTCCCTATCTTGACCAGGGAAGGCAGGCAAGAGGTAGGAAGAGATGAATATACCCATTTAGGAGTATTTCCTTCACACAGATAAATGTATTGTCACTTTTCTCTCTCCAGAGACCATATTGCCAATTACTCCTTTGGAGGGAAGTAAACGAGGAGACTCCCACGGAGTCTGCTGTACTTCAGAGCTCCAGGTGAAAGCAGGACCCTAGTTAACGTCTCTAAAATGCATAATGTTATCAAACATGATATCAAACACAAACAATGTTATGAAACATCTAATTAGCACTAACTGTACCAAAACAAAATTGTCATGACAAGGTTCACATCACTGACAAATACAACAGAGGCTTAAACCCTCCCCCCCCCCCCCCCCAAACAAACAAAAACCCCAAACCCCAGAAAAACCCACCAACAAATAAAAAACACCACCTCATCATATTTTCCTCTTTCTTCTTTAAGAATCTTAGGTTCAGACCACAGATCACCAGCAGGAACTTAGCATATAAGAAATACTTTTCCTGTGCCCAAATACAACACTGTACTTGAGCAGGACCTGTATGTTCTAAAAAGCTTATTTCTAAGTTCAGAATAAATCTATGATTTCAGTTAATAACTCAATTAAAACTGAGTGTTCATGCACGCATGCACATAGACATGCACATTCAGAATCAAGTGTGTCCCAAATGACCTCAGAATGTCAAATATTAGAAAAACGGTTTCTTCCTTGCTTTAGAGTAAGCGCAGGGCTCACAAAAAGAAACTTATAAAAATAAACTCGATCTTTGTTTCAATAACAATTAAAACCTGAAAGATAAAAAGAAAGTCACAACATTCAATGATTTAAGAAAAAAACATCCCCAAACCCCATGCATCTCAAAGGCTATTGAAAGATATGTTTGTCTTTGTTAAATGAAATCAAAGTAATTCTGTTGTGAGCAACTTGAAAGGTTGGATGCTAGAAAATACAAGCTGAATATTAACATCGAGGTTATGGTATCATATACTATGAAATAAAGCTATAAAGTACATTGACATGAGCTGCCATCCCTCCTTCAGAGTTTCAGTAATCACAGAATAATTATATGAAGAACCATCAATGTCAATCCTCATTTCTTTAGCCACAGGAAATAAAACGAGTATTAACGGGAGAGAGGGGAAACCATTCACCGTACTGAGGCATAAAATAGAGAAGAGAGGCTACAAGAATATTTTTTATTACAGGATGTTGGCAACACTTATTTTTTCTTCAATAAAATATTTATGAACCAAAATAGAGCTCTATGTTAATCCCCTATTAGCAGACAGAGGAAAAAAATAGAGGAGTTAATATTGAAGCCTCAAAAGGTAAAAATGCTCAGCTGTATACACAAATCAGGACTGTCTGCAGCTCATCTTCAATGAGATCATATGAAGAATCCAGCTGATGCAACCATCTGACAATAAACCCAACCCCTAACCACCAGAGGGCAAAGTACTGCTTCCACCATGCCTTGGCAACACAGATGGATACTATTGTGAAAAAATCTTCTACTAAGAAAACAATTATTTATCTAAACCCAGGAAAAATCCACACTGTGCACTTCCATCTCCTGAAGTGAACTGGATGCAAGAGAGGTTGAATATGCCGTGACAGCTCTGAGTTGCATCCTTTTAATGGACAACTGCAACGTACTCATTATTGTGGGAGAGGCTGCAGAATAACACATGCAAAATCCCATTTAAAGTCTGTTTTTCAGAGGCTTTTTAATGACAAATAGCAGGGCTAACAGTTAATTCTTTCAAAGAGTGAAAAAAAAATGTTAATCACCTGGGTTTGAAATACACTATGGTCTACCAGAACACTGTACTTTTAGCATATTACACTAACAATGAAATATGCCTGCCAGGTCCTTATTAGTGTTATTAATTTTCATGGAATTGTGCATAAGAATGAGCACTAAATGTATCATGTATTTATTTTTTATTATTATGATGATTAATCAGATTTATTTATCTGATTAAACACCTGTTGCCATGGCTCTTTATTAGATACAGTAATGTAAAACTGCAAACAATGCTGGAAAAAAAACCCCACCATTATTAAAAACAAAGCAAAACAACTGAATTCAAATGGCAAAGAGATGAGGTGAGCCTTCCAGTGTGCATTGAAAATCTGTTGCCCAAGCACTGATGGGCTGCCTAGGCAATGTAATTCCCCCGATACAAAGCCGTGAAAAGAGGACCTCTTGCTGCAAGTCATGTAACGGTACTGATTCTTATCTCACATCGGCATGGGATGTAGAGTAACGCTCCTGAATGTCATGAAGCATTGTATGTGAAATTCTTCATTTTCTCAGTGTACAGGTGGGCTATTCAAGGTTTTATGGTACTCTAAAGGAATTCTTCAGCCTCAGTCACAAGCTCGTGAGCTGTGCCCACACAACTTCCTTCAAACAAGAAACATCGCAGAGTAGTGCTCGTGGATGGGCCACCTGAACTATCTTCTGCTTCCTTGAACAATTCCCTGGGACCCAAGAAACGCTTGCAAGTAAAATGTTATGTTGATGTACAGGTCAGCACATTGGCTTTACTTGTCTTTTCTGGTTTTAAATTCTTTGAAAGACAAATCTAACAGAACCGCTACAGAGACTGCAAGTGAAACGTTTGTCTCATCAAAAGTAATTGGAAAGCCAGAATATCATTTTGGACAAATCTGTTCTTTGATATATGTGTGTAAGGTGCCTTTTATAAATATTTCTAGACAGGGCCTATATGTAATGCAGTCATACAAATTCCTAGTATGACTCTGGCTGAAGAGTTGGGTAAGACTCCGTGTTAAATTCATATTTCAATTTTAATTTTATCACCATTTTTGGTTAAACTGAGTGATCTTGACAGCTTTCTGCAAGTTTCATTTCTTGAGCTCTCACTTCTTCATAACAGAACAAAAATAAGGGATTCATTCTCCACTTGTGCTCATACTTTACCACTGGTGTAAACACAGGACATGCCTATTTCTTAATTGCAGGAATAAGCCTACCTTATGCTTTAAACTAGCAACAGAGATGCAGGATGCAGGCTACAAAGTGTGCTCAATCTTGTCAAGCACCCAAAAGCACGTGGTCCTTCAAGCACCATGCATTTGACTCTAGCATGGATCTCTACATTCTACTGCTGACTGAAGCAGGAAGCATCCCTCATTGCTCAAAGAAGAAATCTTCAAGGCAGACAATTCTGAAAAAATAATTTCTGCATGTGAGACACTCCATCTCATCTGACCAAAACCAAAAACAGCCTACAAAAGACATTTATAAAACAGTTGTTAACGGTGTGTGTTCGTGAAACACTGGTTTTAATGTTTAGTTACATTGCTGGAGTAGCCATTGATTTTCCATGGAGTACAGTAATTACATTCTACCCAAAGTTTTAACATTAAGCGTCTTAATTATTTACAACATGATGTGTTTAATGGTGCACTGTATTACTTACTTTGGGTAATATATCTCCAACATTATGATACATCAAGCCAGGCAACAGAATTATTATGCAGAAAGAGACAGTTCAACGCTTATCCTTCATTGCTGATATATCCCTACTTGTCTTCTAAGCCTGTGAATAATTCCCCTCTTTAATTTAGTCAGTTGCCTGGAGGGTTTTCTAGAAAACTTTCTGAGGATCTCAAACTTAACTGAATATGAAACAGGAAAGACTTGCCATGCAATCTAGGCTTAACAAGTTTACTACTAATATGCTGGTCCTTTGATGGACCATTTTGCTTTAGCAAACAACTAAAAAATGAAGTCTTTTGGCTAAAAAAAAATAATAATAAAATGTATAGATTTCAGTAGCATGATGACTTAGAAATTTCTTTTCTCCTTTGGTAATTTAATTTTTTTCCCCTTTGGTAATCTGAATTTGTTGGTGTTACTGTAAGAAAAAAAAAAAAAGAAAAAGAATTAATTCTAGCGAACACATAAGACTTCTTTAAATCATGTTCCTACAAGAACGAAGTGTTGTACAAAACCACACCACCGAATTCTAAAATATTCAAAGAAAAACATAGCTAAGCTTGGAGTTTGGGCTCCAACTGTACTTTGGAAAGTCAGGACAATGTTTTCTGGATGTACAAGTTTTAAACCACTGAAATATCAAAGATTTAAAATCACTCTAATAGGATGCCACTAGTCTTAACAACACACAAAGTCCATGTTCTGTGAAAAAGGCCACTGTATGCTTCAGATTTCACCTTCCCTCTCTCTCTTCTCCAAATCCATGCTGCTCTGCAGTCTCATGCTACTCCATTATTTCTGAGATAAGTTGCACTCCCCAAAATGAGAAGCCTGTGCATGCATGGTGGTGGCAGCATGCTCAAAACACAAAGCATGGACGTACACTTGTGTGTGTGTACAAAGAAAGAATTTGTTGAAGCAAACTTGTCTCAGCTGTCCAAAGATGTCTTTCCTCACTGGAAGACATGGAAGCCACATGGAAGGGGGGAACAGAGAGGTGATGGGGAGGAAACAGTGACAGTGCATCATACCTACAGGAGCTTGGGGGGAAGCAAGATCACCATACCAAGGGGAAGAAGATAAGGGGGAAAATATTTGTAGCAATTATAAATAAAGGGGAAGAGAAGGAAATTCCCTATCTGAATTAAGATGTTTCCTTGATCATACTCACAATGTTATGCCATTTATGTACTGCAATTTTCTAAGAGCTGTATCTACACAATCATAATTTCAGTCCCAAAAATCAAAGGAAAGAAAAATTTTCAAGAGAGGAAAAAACCTGATCATCAGCTGTCTGGAACACCTGACTTACTTTCTTGAGTATTTTAAGTTTAGCTATACTTAACTACTCTCCGAAATCAGAACCTGCAATTCCTGAAGAGTTTGGCTGTTTCTGAAGAAGGGAAGGTATTAGATGATTGCAGCAGGGAACTAGTTCAGATATAAAATGTACAGAAGAAGCCTTGTTCTGTAGTAATCACCAAATGTAAGAGAGAACAGTGAGATCTGAACAACAGACACATTGCTTGCTGTGTGTAAATCAACACAATAAATACTCGTGCATTCAGCAAAAGCACCATTCAAAAAATGTAAAGCCGTATAAAATACTGAAAGAGGTTCTCTGAGGTTTTCCACAGACTGATAATATTCATTCTTTTCTGTCTCTTCCTTTAGAAGATAACAAGTAGAAGCTGCAATGCTATACAAACATAAATTGGGCTGAAATACTATCCAGGGGATGGATGCAGCTGGCAACCCAGAGTGACAGCATGGCTGTCCTGGAGTCCAAAGTAAAAGCAGAACAGGGCACTTGTATGAGCTACAGCAGTGAAGTATCTAATTCAAGTTAATGGAGGTCACCTTCTTCAGTGGGCTCCAGGTTGGGCTTTGTGTCAGAAAAAGATGGCAAGAGGGACAATGATTGTGTACACGTCACATGTGTATGTGGAAAGACACAGGTGTGTGCAAACACACAGGCCTCCTAAATCTCACAGCAGTTCCCAAGGGGCTCAAGCGATCAGCGGCCCCACTTCGTTCAACCACGTGCCTGCCTCTACCTTTAGCCTTATCTCTTTCTCTCTGCTGCAAAAGGGAAGGAAACGAGGTCATGCAGTTCCTCACCTTCCTCTACATCATCATTATGGCCCAGCACCCAGTGCTGCTGGGGAACAAGGGCAGAGGGGAGCACACAGCAGGGTTTGATGAGCAGGCAGCAGGAACATAGTTGCCTGCTACAGGAATGAGCACGCTGCCTTAGTGCTTGAAGTGCTGGACAACAGTACCTGGGATAACTATTCTGCTGCTATCCAAAACTGAATTTTGGCTATTTGGCTTCAAAGATTCAAATCACTCCTGCCTTAAACTGGCCCTAGGACAGAAAGCTAAAAAAAAAAAAAAAAAGTATGTTTGGGGAGGAAAGAAACATCAGGTGGAGGTACTGCCTTTCCAAGTAACAAATTCTGAGAGAAAAATTAAAAAGCTGGGAAAACACAGGAGCTCTGAATCAAAGGGTGAACCACAAAGCTGCAAGGACAAGAATTCAATTATATTTGCCTTTCATATAATTTCTAATTGCTAAGGATCTGTGTTGAAGAAAAGCATGAAGTACTCTGATCTCAGATGTATAAATTCATGCTCTGATAAATAAAACACCTCTGAAGAGAAAAAAGGGGGAAAGTTGCAAGGGAAGTTTAAAGGGAAATAATTATGCTTTATTGCAAAGCATGTTAGCAGTATGCTAAATAGGAAGTCTAAAAGCAGACACTGATTAGGATGGTTAGATTCCACCCCCCCTCCCCGATAGATGTAGCATTGGAGTTACAAAGGTACAACTGACACTAAGTGCAGGTGGAAATATCCTAAGGCACAAAAAGTTTTCCTGCACAGTGCAGAGACCGTCAGGCTACTTGTAAATCTGTGTATCCTCAATGTCCCAGATCAGCCAGTGCAATGGCTCTGCTGAGCATTCACTGCCCTGATTCCTTCCCCACTCTCCTCTCTACACATCTACACACTAAAGCCTGTCCCCACTTAGCCGGCCCAGACCACAGCCTCCACAGCACTGCCCCAAGACCAGCTACAAGCTTGGCCAAGAGTCCTATTTTACCACAGGCTCCTGCCAGAACAAGTCTGCCAGATTTTGGTCAGGTTCATTTAACCCCATGCTGTGTCTACCTTTTTAGCTGCAAGGCTGCAATTCAACAGAATTGAATTCAACAGAAGAAAGAAGACTCACTTTTTTTTTTTCTTTTTCGTTAGACACGTGTTTTAGTTACTTAGGAGAACACAAAACCTACCGTGAGCAGCAGCATTACCACCACTAAACCACCACAGCTAGCTTTTCTCTTTCCCTCACAGGGCAACTGATAGCAGCTTCCAACAACCACTTCCTTGGGTGAGGAAACTCACTCTGCTGCCCTGGGTCTGACAAACTTTGTCCAAACCTCTTATTTATTTTAAACATAGAAATGTCTCTTAGAAATGAGCTTAGATGCTGGAATGCCTCTTAGAAATGAGCTTAGATGCTAGACTAGTTAGCAATTAAGATTTTATTGTTAGTGACAGTAAATACCTGTCATCTGCAGGCATTTACAGTTATTAACCACTTTTTCATTGTGTCGGTGATAGAAGCCTTGTTCTCACTGGCTGAAGTCTTCACCCCTTCCCCCATCCACATATATGTACCCAGTGGGTCACCTGGAATTTTCCTTGAGGTTCAAAAGTCATTGCATTTGCTTTGTGCCTTTGTGGGGCAGACAAGAATTTTAAAGGTTTAAGCAAAGTTAGAAGGGAAAACGTAATGGTATTTGGAACTTTTAAAACAATTTACCTTTCATGAGTCTGTTCTAAGCTCAGCTCAGAGACTACTGTTTCACAGTTTATCTCCCTGAGCCATCTCTCAATACACTGCAAACAAGATTAACCTTTTGTTACTGTTTCAAAATCAATCAGGGTCATCTGATTGAAGGTGTTTCTAAACTTGCTCTTTATCCTTTGGTGATAAGGTTCATGTGTTTTCAACTGCATTCCGAACTGGGGGAAACATTTTTCTCTCACACTTCTCTGCAAACTTTGGAGGCTTCTTCCCTTCCTTCAGAGCTAATTCACTTTGAAGAGCATCTTGTTCATGGAAGCTCACTTTGAAATATTTTGTCTTAACAGCAGCAATGGATCCAGCTCATTATAGTTATTTTAACACACCTGTCCAACTCTCAACTTCCGAGAGATTACTTCTCTCCTTGCTACTATATTAATTGCACTGATACTGCAATTCTTTTTTCTGTTGTGGGTGATGAGTTGAGGGTTTTGTGGTTGGGGTTTTTTTTGTTTTGTGGTGTGGGTTGTTGTTGGTTTTTTTTGGGGGGGGGGATGGGTTCGTTTGGTTTGGTTTTTTGGGGGTGGTGGTGGGGGTGGTGGTGTGGTTTATCTTTTAGGTACAGAGCTCACCCACCGTGTATGGTACACTCCTTGAGAAGAATTGTTATAGAAACAGACTTACAAAGGAGATAACAGAAGCCTGCAAAGATAATGGTTTGCATTTCAGAGGGATGTTCAGCTGGAAAACATTTATTCCCCTTTTCTGAACAAATGTTTCAGGGATGACTCTTCTTTGCACATGCACTTCACCATCTGTCCAGTCTTGGGAAGCTTCTGTCTACCTATTAGCACATGCTGGAGACTCGCCTCTCTGGCATCTATTATACACACTCCTCTGCTGTAAGGGCTTTCATTCATGGCTCACTATCACAGCTTCTTTGCAGTTCTGCCTACACTTGGCATCAGTGGTCCAGGGCCAGCAAGGTACTACCACACTGAGCTGCAGAAGGATCTTCTAGCATAGCCTCAAGCTCAAAGTGGTCCAGCTAGAAGACTCATTTCCAAGCTGCAAGCTATTTTGAAGTTTTCTCCCTTGCTGACTCTTCATGCGCTGACATTAGCAAAGTGCTCATCCCATCCTATGACCCAAAGCGCAGGGACTGTCATGTTGGCTTCAGGACAGAAAGGTTCAGTGAACAAAACTAGGTTCTTCTCTAGGCTCTATCATAGGTGAAATCAAAGGTATGTGATTAAATGTCTGATAAGACATCTGATGTGTTCCCTGACCCTGCTAGGAGTTACACTCTTTACACTCTCTGACTTACTCTATTGGCTTCAGTTGGCCCTAAAGTGCACAAAGCTTTCAGTGTATGAAGTTAAACATTTTTACTGTGATATTGCAGCCTTCAGTTGAGGGCTCAGCTGCCAGATGTAAAGAACAAGAAAGAATCAAAGAAGTGTGACAGCAGAAAAACATTCAGTTTGCAAGAAAAAAAAGGATGTTAACATTTCTGTCTTGGAAAAGGGAGCATGTTTGGGGTTGCTTTTCTGTTCATACACTAAAATTCTCTTTCTTGAGAAGATTAAAGCCTTAAAAATGAACTCTTGCATGGTTCATGAGAACATTTCTTCATTTGGAGAGAACAATTAAACCTATCAACACACTGACTTGGAACATACCCCATTCTCCTTTCAGGATGCAGTCCCAATGCAATGCAGTTAATGCATCAGACACGTACACCCAGAACATGCAGGGTGAAATCCACTTATAAACAGAACAGTAACTACAGTCATGAAAATCTGTGTCTTCCCATGTGGCTCTGAACGCCAACAAAAGATGTTTAATCTCATAATCACGCTTTATACCACAACAAACCACCTAGCCAGATTTGACTTTTACTAATTCTTTCTTGGGGCTAACTTCTGTCTTCAAGTCAATTTTAATAGGATTTTGGGGTATAGCTGAGCACAAACACATGAACCCCGATTCCCACTGTTTCAGACAGATTTCTGGATTACTGCTAGCAAACAGACAGGCATTGAACTGTTAGGCCAGATCTGGTGCTGAGTACTGAAAGAAGACTACCCTCCTCTTTGATGAGGCTGTCTGTGCTTTCCCATGTCCCCTGAGAGCTTCCTGTAGCTTGTGTACCTGCTGTCTTTTTCCTCTTGATGCTTGATTCCTCTGCCATTTTCAGACATAAATTTTTCAACATCACATCTCAAGTTGAAGTGAGTGAAGCAACATATACAGATAAAATAAATATATGCATGTACCCACTCATTCAAGAACGCATAAACACAAGTAGTATGTAAAGTTGTAAAATATAAATTTTGTCTTAAATGAACATGTGTTGAAGATGTACCCCATCCTTGGAAGTGTTCGTGGCCAGGTTGGATGGAGCTTTGAGCAACCTGGTGTAATGGAAGGTGTCCCTGCCCACAGCAGGTGGATCAGAACCAGACAATCTTTAAGGTCCCTTCCAACCCAAACCACTTATGATTTTATGATACTTGGTATTCTCACTATGTCATGCTCTTCACCTCCTAGATTCTTTTCATTCTCCCTTCTTTTCTGAGTTTTTACGTACATCAAAGAAAAGGCTGTGTGCATCCATCGTGCATTGCTGTCAGATGGGAGTTTTCAGAGACCAATCCTGAACCCTGGCAGTAAGATTTGTCAGGTTTTCTAATAAAGGAAGCTGCCTGGCAGACCTGGCTAAGTTACCACACCAGTGCTTTAGATCTCTGTTACTCCCTCCAAGGTCAGCTGTCCACTCTAAAGAATGAAAAGAAAGATCCAAACAAGTTCAAAGCCACACAAAAGTCAGCTATCTCTCTTCCAGTCACACCAGTGGGGCAGCAGGAGCATTGCATGTGCAATGAGGGATACAGAGTGGAAAGACAGAAGAACTGAGCATGGACAGAAGCACTCTGAAACAAAGAGCACTAGTAGCAAGAATTTTAGCTTGCAGTTTTTAGCTATGCAATTTTAGCTTACATTTTTCCCCGCTGCAGTTAGCAATTGCACCTGGTCTACAACCCAATTCTGCACCAGCAAAAGCCATTTGCAAGCCTCCTTCTAACTTGATACAAGCAGCTAGACACTAGCTAGAAGCAAGTTGATTCAGATTAAGAGAGGAAAACAGACATGTTTCACAAGCACAAAAAAAATCCAAGACCAAGATCCAACAACTTGCTGGGAATTGAGGGATGTCTTTTCCTATCCAACCTCAGCGTTTGACTTTACAGCATTAATTCTGAACAAAGTGAGAACATACCACATGCCAGTATCAAACCAAGCACCGTCACTGTACATCTGTCAGCCACGGTACTGGAAGAAGATACAAACCCTGACTGTACTTCAGAAGTCCATCTCTTCTCATTTGGGCACCTATTACTATCAGCAAGTTTTACATCATCTAGCATGAGGGGAGACCATGGCTATGATCCTGCTTCACCTGGCTTCTGAAACAACTACAGTGACAGCCCTGAATATCGACAGAGTTGTCAAAAGAATCTTTTTGATTAATTGCTCAGAACATCCATCTTTACTCGTTATTCTCTGAAATTGCCCTGTTAGTCATAGCAACACAAGTTCTTTGCATGGAGGATTTAGAAAAATCATACGGAGCTAGAACCAAGGGACCTTCTCTGATTGATTTACAGTTTATATTATTTGCAAAGCACTTCCTTCAAGGAACAAAACCACTGTCAGAGAAGAGGACAGTGACAGGTTGCTAAATCTTTTTACTCTTCCTAATCACTGCAGTAGAAAATAGGAACTGGATTTCTTGAAGACATTTCATTGCTAAAAAACAATGCTAAACACAGACTAAAAAAAAACACCTCCAAACCAACCAAAACCACTCCACATCTACAAACTCTGATAGAGTTATACCAAACAATAATAGTACTAACAGGTCATCCTATCTCAGCACGTACTCATAGCCACCATAACACGAAGATTTAAAACAACACTCTGAAATGGAATCTTTGCACCAAGTGACATTCTTCTATAATACAACAAAAACAGGAGCATTCACAATTACGCTGTTTGTTTTAAAAATGAGGGGGGTTGGGGGGGGGGGGGGGGGGGGGAAGGCATGCAGAGGCCAAAAATTCATTATCATCTCCTCTTCCTCACAGTTCCTTGAGCAACATGACTGGACTAAGCCACTGCCTTTGTTAGCTTTTTTGTGCTACATCCGTCATCTGTAGAGACTCTGAACACAGCACAGCCCATCCGTAGGAGAGTACTGCTAACGCACTTCTGTACACAACGCCCAGAAAACATGAAATGTCACACACTAGAATATGTAGGCTCTTTGAGTTGTAGAAAGTTGACAAAAGTGGGTGGATTCAGGTTTGGGGAGGGAGTGTTAGTAGTTTTCTTTTTTAGCCTCTGGAAATTCCAGTTCAAATTCTCTGTGTTGGCTACAGACACCTGCAAGGACAGTGCACTGAGAGAGAACTGAGTTTCACTGCTGCACACACAGGCACAGCTGGAGATGACTTTTCCCAATGTACCTCTGTAAAAGCCAACCCATGATGCAGGAACCCAGCAGAGACAGAAAATTTACCTACATGGTTCTCTGCTCTGTGCCTCATAGCATACTGTAGACACACCTGAGCGTCATTCCAAATAGTGCTAGGCAGCACAGTTTAAGACATCAGTAACTTTTTTAGACTGACTGGTCACTAATAAGACCAGCAACAGAGTTCTGTTGGTGTGGTATAATAATGGGAAGTTTCCTAAAACATTTGAAAAAACAGTCAAGATGAAACTTCTGTGTGCTTTGGGTAGACTAATATTCAACACAACCTGCATAAAGGCATTCAGCAACGGCATAGTGCTTCACTTGACATTTTTTACAGATAGACACGTTTTACAAAACATGAAATCTAGATAATTCTTCACTTGACTTTCTTTGTATAGGTCTAAGTGCTTAAAAATGTCAAATGAGGCTAATTCTTAATGATGATTTTACAGAGAACTATCAAACACTGGCTGACATTTAGGATTCAGTTCTCTGAGAAATGACTCCTAAATGGGCATTTTAAAATATTTAAAAGCTTATTTTTTCCCTTGACATTGCCTCTTTGCACAAAGGCAAGAGACAAATAGATACTGAAGAACAAAAAAGGCTTTGAAATGTTGCAAACGTCACCTTGCTACTATACTCCTGTAACATTCACAAAATGTCAAAAGGATCTTCTTGCCTCCCAACGTTATACTGTTGCCTTTGTAGACAATAAATATTGGCAAGATATTGAAGCAATATATGCTTAAGGGTGTTCAAAAGAGAAAATGGTTTGTTATTTTTGGTTTCTATAGTAGTAGACTAGCTGCTCACTGTGTAAGTCTACATGCCAGACTGTTACAAAACATGAAGACACATCTTTCTTTTCAAAGCTCTAAGTTCATAATGGTTTGGGATGCTCCAGCACCCAACCCATGGCTCCCTATACAAGCCAGCCTTCTGCAAAACAAATCAGAATGTGCATTTTCATAATTAAGGATGGCATTCTGTAGGGTTCGTATTCTTCTAATAAGCATTCACCCTTTCCCTATCCTGGGAAAGGGACTGTACCTAAAAATGCATTGCAGCCCTCTTTCTCAAAGACATCAGCAAAAAGAACAGCGAAGAACAGAAACATACTGCAGCTCACCAACAGAAACAGCTGACAGGCAGGCATCTGAAGTACCTTGCCCTTACAGAAATACATCAGGTCTCCATATTCCCTTTTAATAACCAGATACATTCACTGGAATGTAATTTAGTTGGCTGGGAGTGATCTCTAATACACTTAAAAAGTGGCAAGACACTTCACCTAAGCAAATGTCTTGAGTCAATCTAAGCCTAAAAGGGATTATAGGCTTCTTTACCCTGCATTTGAGGTCAAGAGAAACTTAGTCATCTCTGAAACAATGATCCTGTGTGAGCAAATACAGACTATCTGATGCTGCAATGTTTCTGGAAAAAACCTAAGTAAGATATTTTGGAGAACTGTTGCATTTTGATACCAAATGGCAAAGCTATTCCAAAGCAGAAAAATAAGCACTCTCATTTCTGTCACAAACTTTTGGGTCTGGATGTGTAAAGGGAATATCTACAACTGGCTGTAGGTTGTGGCAAGCTCTGACAAACACAAGCTCTGGAGACAGCACCCTCAGGGGTGGCAAGTTAGCAGAAGTGGTACTGGAGAGAAGTGGAAGGAAAGATGATGAACTGTCTCTGTCATTCTCCTTACTGCAGCCTAACTTCTCTGGTGTGGAGCATGGCTTTAAGATGCCATGCATTTTGAGATACTTATAACCCTACTGAAAGACGCCCTGAGGGAGAGTGCCCAGTGTTGTTTCTTCTCCCCCTTTTAAAACCTTCCCATGCTTAATGCCCAAAGACTCTTTAATTGAATGTAAGCAGCTTCTCCATTCACCTTTGTACTGCTAAGCTGGACTTTAGAGCTAGAAATCAAGACAAAGCAAGTCCAAGATCTCCAAAGGCCATATAGATTAGAACTGCACAATGAGGAAAGAGTCATTACTTTCCATTTCAAGAAGCTGTGTGTATCTCTAACACCTTGTTAAGCAAAACAGGAGGGAAGATGTGACCTTTAAGCAGAGCTAGCTAACATTTAAACAAGAATGAGTATTCATATTGGTTCTTACGTTCAGCTAAATTGCTCAACACACATTAAAAGTTAGTATCTCTCCACAAGATCTAGACTTTTCGCTGGAAAGATTTCACATGAAGGTGGACAAAAGAAAAGCCAGCTCATTTCTCTCTTCTCTAAGACTATCAAGTGTCTCATTTAAGAAACCAGCTTGTGCAGGTCACCAGTGACAGCAAACATTTATGAAAGCACCAGCACACTCAGCTATCTGAAGGACTAACAAGAAACAAATCAGAGTCCTGAACGAAGCAAGTTGGGCAGCACGGGCTGATGAAACGATTCAGCAATGACACTGCCAGGACAATGATATATATCCTTCAAGTGACATGGTCAGCTATTGGGACAACAACAACTTGAAACTACCTGTGCCTCCATGAGGAATTTGAGAAGATCTTGAGCCGACTGTAATGCTTTCGTCTGCTGAGTGCTCTATCTCTCTGCAATGTACCTGCACAGTACCAGGTGTACTGTTTACTTATTAACGTAAGTAAAATAACTACGTTTTGGGTGATGACAACATTCCTACAAGGGAAAAACAAAATGTCTTAACTGACAACAAAGTTTGTCTAGTTTGGTCATCAGGAAAAGTAACTGAGAACAACCCAATGGATTATACAAAGTCCTGAAAGGGAAGCTGGCATTCCAAAATACTTTTGATTACAGTAACAACTCATTTTCCTTTGTTCAAGTAGTGCTTGGGAGCTCCCCAGGACTTTGGCAGCAGGGACAAAGTTTCACTCCCTTCACTGTCCCAGACCAGTCTGCAGCTCTGAGAGTCCTGATTCCAAAGTCAGAATCAGGAAAGCCCCAAAGTCATGGCTCAAACCAGCCTCTTAGCCAACCTGCTGCATGGTTCAGAATCCTGGGGTGGTCACAGAGCTCTTGGGAGGCCTCTCTCACTGAGAAATGGTACCAAGAGCAGCTTCTTGCCATACATACTGGCAACTGACTTCTCAAGCAGCCAGATACCATCAGATAATATCAGAGTTGATGGTGTTTCCAGAAGAAAAGTTTTGAAACATGAATTTCAGAAAATTAATTGCTTTGGACTGACAGAGCAAAAATACCCCCGAGTTCTGAAGTGTCAAAATTCAGTTTCTTTAACATCACAGAGTAGCCTTGAAACTTGACAGGAACAGGTTGGTTCATCAGGTCTCTAAAAAGAAGCAAAAGATGTACTGAGAGGGTTACTGCTCTTGATTTTATGACTGATTTCTCATTTTTGGACACAGCTCAGCATTTGCATGTAAGTTTATGACCCTATTCTTTGTGCACTGTCAAGGCAGGTTATCTACACCGTACATAACTTTCATCTTTTGATGATGTCCTCTCTAGAAAAATAATTCCCTGTTTCATTATTTCACCAGCGGGTCACATTAGGAAGTTCCCTATGATCAGATCAAAATCTCTTTCCCAAGAAGGTAGAGTAAAAAGGCAAAATGATCAACACAAAGGGCAGCCAGCAGTCTACGCTCAGAAAACCTCAGAGGATGTCAGGCACAGTGGATGCCTAAAAGTAACGACAATCTTAGTCTTGTATGAGCATATAGAGCTGATAAAGGCAATCCTGAGACTATCATGACCGGGAAAATGTATAATGGACTTTGATGGAAATTATCGTTAGAGAAGTTTTACATACCATTAAAAACTCATCCCACAGAAGTTTGTATAGTTAATTTTTTTTAAAAATTCTGTATACATGCAAGTCTGAATTTTCAGGCAGGAACAATAGGTTTTAGATACATGACTGTTAGATGGAGCAAATGTTTGTGCAAGCAATCCATAAAACTCAATTTTACTGCTTCTGCCACCCCAGGCATGCTCACAGGATAAGGATTTGGTGCAAAACCTGCAGGAAAGTGTTGTCTGACCCTGCACGTACACCCCAAACAATGGTCTTTTCAGGGTATACACTAGCTTTGCTTCCTGCAAACAGTGGAAGAAGTAAAGCAGTTAAACACCTTATTCAGTGATGCAATGTTGTTCTCTTTCTCCCTCTTGATATTGGATCACTTTCCTGGCTCTTATTTAACATGTCCGCAACTAATCAAAAGTTCATTAAGACATCAAGGAGACAGGTACAGCCAGAAATTCCAAGGAAGCATGTTTTTGTCCATAAATTATTTAAAATCTGCTCATTAAGAAGCAAGCACAAGGCTGTCACAATGAATCCATCTCTCTCAACATAGAAGGATTATTCACTACATTTGGAAACAACTCAGTAACACTGCAGAGAAGACCCAAGGGGGACTAAGACTGGAGCATGATCTAATGCTCTTTAATTGCTGAGGCAACAAAGGCTAACAGGGTTCCTGGCTGTGCATTCCTACCAGATAGTAAGGCAGTCACAGGAGATGAGAAAATAAAAACAGGATAACTATGGAAATTTGAAATTGCTACCAACAGTTAAGAAAACAAAACTTATTAAACTATGGAAGAAAATAAATATTTTGCAGTAAGTATCACAAGTTTAAACAGTCTGAGAAATAAGCCAGAATACCAGAAACCAGGGCTATCATAAATGATCATTTCACATTCCTGTAAAATTCCAAAACCTAAGAACTAAGTTCTCAAAAGGGGATATTAACCTGAACAGTACTCAGTGGGGTCTGTGACTCCAGACTCACAAATTCCCTGTCCAGCATACCTGTGTAAATAAAATTCTGAGCACAAATGGTGTGTGGGTGTACACACGTATGTACCTTCAGGTCACAGCCATCTGTAGACACAGGCAAAGCAGGCAGTTCTCAAGAGCAGATGCCTGCTGGAGGTGGTAAAAGGAAACGAAGCAAAGTGGATCTGACTGCCTATTGTTGGCTTTGGAAAGCTGAATATGGCTGCTGCTACTGACAAGAAAGCAGTTTGCATAATTGTCTTAAAATCAAGTATTATATAAAAATAATAATAAACACAAAAATTAAAGACATTGACTAGACAGCCCACTGGTCTCAGGCCTATATCATTTTGCCTGAATTTATGAGAAACATAACATGCTTCCTTTCTCTCTCTTTCCTCCAGAATCACCTATGAGATCAGAGTCCCTTACAATCAGAAAACCTGTCAAATAAAAAGATATTTCCTAGCAATACACGTGATCACACCCCTATTACGAAATATCTCCTCGGAGGTAATTGGACTCAGAATAAGCCCAGTATGGCTCCTGACAACAACCCCCACACATTTCTGGCGAAGAGACATCGGGGGCCCACATGACTGCCTGCTCTTTGGTCCTTCATTTTGAAGACGGGTAGTGCTGGGGTCTGAATCAGGCTGACAGTCCACTCTGCAGCACTGACAATAAAACTAAGGCTGAGAAGGCACTTCCATTCTAATCCCCGATTTTCCATCACTTCTGTGCTGCAGAAAGAGCCTCCCATGAAAGAAAAAATTTGGAAAGAAAACATGATGCCTGAAGCTGATACAAGCTCATACTTTAATTGTGACAGAATAAAAATGAGCCGGCATACTCAAAGACATTCTTCTACCTAATTTTTTTTCTCAAAATCTTACAATTTATTCTTTTACTCATTGCCACAGCTTCTTTACTCAAAGAAAGTGGGATACTTGTGTATCCCAGTGAGTTCCAGACTTCTCCTTAACAGACAGTATAACTCGCAAGGAAAGAAGAGCAAAGGGAGAAGCAATCTTTTGCCTATTTTACTGTCACAAGCAAAGGGCTCCCCCTATACCGAGTGAGCCACTGGAGTAATGCCAATCCCTTTCTGATAAGGAATTTTAAAGTCATGGAACAAAACACAGATAAATGAGTGTGAATGGATCAGAGCCTGACCAGTGTTGGGGCGCTGCAGCTGGGTCAGTGTTTAACTGAGCAGGGTGCCCAGGTGGCCTCAGGGAGCCACTGGAGCTCCCAGCTTTGAAGGTCAGAAATAGCATTCTAGGACTGCTTGCCCTCTAAAAATAGTACAAAATGAACACAATGCGTCCCATGAAGAAAAGGCCAGCATTACTGCTGCACTGTGGTTTTCTGTAAAGGTCTGCTTATTATCCACTTTGCACTAACTTAAGCCTGATATAAATACACTGATGTCTGTGTAGGTACCTTTGATGAAACCCCAAGAAAGCAAGTTCAGAATCAGACCAAAATTGTTTGTTGTAATCTACAGGGAGCCTGTAACATGCTTTAAAAAAAAAAAAACAAAAAAAAAAAACACAAACAAAACACACTCCTCAATTATGATGGGACATGATGAAGTATGCTATACTAAGTCACCTAGTTTACGTTCAAGCCAACCCGCAACACAAAGCAACAGTAAACCTGTTCAGAAGCATGATGAACACCAGCTAGATTTTTCTTATTGCTCATTTTAAAGCACACACACACACAAAAATGCTGAAAGAATAATCTTCCCCATCTGCAAGGTGTAAACCCATAGTTGCACATAGCAGAACAACTAGGAATCTACTTGTTCACTGCATTCCCACTGTCAACAACAGTTTAGAATTTAAACATTTTTGGCTGAGCTTTGTGAAGGGTAAGTTGCAATGATCTGCTGTTAGCGTTTTACAGAGCTGTATTAAAAAATCTCATGCTTACCATCCTAATGTTTTCCAAGGTCAAGGCACTGGGAGTTCTACATGGGACCTCGAGGTAGCATAGAGGAGAGAAATAATCCTGTGGGCAGCCATTCGAGCTAACAGGAGAAAGCAAGGAGCATGTAGCCAAAACCAGGCTGCAGGGGGAAGCCAGGAAAGCTTCCCAGGTCCAGAGCAGCAAGGCATCTGAAGAATGTGAAGGGTGAGTTTGGGGTTGCTGTGGAGAGACAGAGAACAGAACTGGAGAGGAGGAAGAGCAACGTTTGTATTCAAGGATGTGCAGAGAGGGATGAGGGCAATTTCCAAAGATTATCTTCTATTCTCCATAGCATTCCTTAAAAATGAAACTATCCCAGGTGATTCCAGCTTCAGACTTAGTCAGTAAACCCTTGATAACATAAAACACAGAGAAGTTTTGGATTAGTGTCAGAAACATATGATGGCAGTGTACTAATCCAACAGCTTGCCATTAAAATCAGTATTCAAACAGAAAAACCTGTATTACTGATATTTTTCCTACTCCCTCAGAAATCAATTTTCCATTGCTCTCTAAGTCTCTGTGGCCATTTTTACCTGCAAAGTCACCTTATTTATCTGAAAAATTACAGATTCTAGAAAAATGAAAGATGCCTCTCGTCCAATTTTCTCCCTTAGTTTCACCTCCATAGTCGTGACTGCTCCTTGTGTTATTGCCATCAGGTTTTGGCCTGAATCTAGCTAACAATCTAGCATGAATCTAGCATGCAATCAGAGACAAGATTTCTACCACTTATTCTGTTCTCCCAGTAGATCCCATTGCTAGTAATGCCATGTACTTTGCAACCACAGCCCTGTGAATCCACAGCACATAAATCTCAACAGTAGTACCTGCATGTCTTGAAGAACTGGAAGAGTGGGCCTTCTCATTCTGCTCCGTTCCTTGTCCAACACAATGAGTGCTCCCTTGCATGGAAAGACACTTGGCTCGGGGTATTAGTCTCTCTCCCAGTTTTGGAGATTTTGGATTAGGTGCAGCGTAGAGCATAATGCACCAAATCTACAGTAGGCACAGCAGGGCACACCTCCTTAGCCAGCTGCCTTTTCTGCTCTCTGGGAACTTACCCAGGGCCGGTAGAGGAAACATACCTCTTATTCTATCAGTAGTTTAACTTCTGCTAACAGCACAAAGCCATTTGCATACCACAGTCGTAAGCCACCTCACAAGTATCTGAAAGACTACTCTAGGCTTTCTCAGAACCTTGAGCTTTTGAAAGCACTTCTTACCAAAAAATCTTCATAGTCCATGTTATTAATTACTCTTAGCATTATTCTGATTCATCGTGCCTAATTATTTTTCTGCAACTTTTACTTGAATTACAATTGGTCATATTTATAATGTGTTTTCATTGTTTTAGCATGTTTGTGTTCTACTTCTAACTGTCATTGTTCCATTTGCATAGCATTTCAAATTATAATTCAGTTCTCTGGGGGTTTTACTTCTGTAAGATTTGGTCTTGAGCTAAAAGACATAATAAGCATATGGGATTTTAATTTTTTCTATACTACTGGTAATGCAACTACGTATTTTTTCCACCGATGTAATTGTATAGCTCTAGGGAATACCACAGGGTTACAATTACATGAAATCATTAGAAGTATCCTTTTAAATCTGTCAAGATCAGTTAACTGAAAATTATAATTTTTTTGGACTATTAACTTTATCAGAATATTAGTATCTGGAAATATAACCAACTTTAACAGCTCATTATGATGGAAACTTGTTACTTATGGAGGGACACTGTGTGTATAAATACGCTCATTTTTTTCCATCATTAATGTGTGTGAAAGACAGTTTGGGGACCTACCTATGTACTTTTCATGAATTTCAATTTGGTTTTATTAAGCTTTTTACTGTGTTCTGTCTGCTACTCCAGGTACTTTGGAGAAAGGTTAAGGGTGTCGGAAGATCTGTCTCAAAACAGGTTGATTATTAATCGTCAGTATCTGAACCAAATCATACCTGGGGAGAACAAGAGAGTAGCAATGTCCTTGATAAAGCCAGTTTTCCCTAACTTCTCTGTGGAGAGCTGAAAGAATCAAATTTACACAAAAGAAGAACAAAAGCTCAGGTGTCAGGTGTGAAGACCACAGAGCTTAAAAGATCTGGGGTGCTAGTGGCAGAGAAAAAGGCCGGTACTTGAACAAACGATGGGAAGTTGAGCAACACTGGGAAAAACGGAGAGGCTGCCTACAAAAGCAGGTGAGGAAAAAAGAAGCTGTCCGCAGACACTCAAATGTGCAACTCAGATAAGAAGCCAGACAAAAGGGAATCTGAATAGTGTAAAACTTGTGCCTAACATCAGTTACTATTCCCCAGTGAAAGGGAAACTGAGGCAGCATTTTGTATTTCTTTGTGCACAGCTGCACAGTTCTTGCAATAGCACAGGTATGAACTGCATAGTTTGGTAACCTTTTCAGACTCTCTTTCTGTCTCTTCTTCCACGTACTGAATTCAGGAGCTGGCAGATTCATCAAAGGAGCTGTGGGATAGACTGCTACCTGCACTGGGCTGGGGAGGTAGCAAGGCAACTGTATCATGAACCTATTTGCATGATAAACAATGAACAGAGAGCATCGTGCATAAGAAGCATGCCAGGAAGCCTGGGAAAAAAGAATGGCAGGGTTTATGCAGGCTTGGAGCAGTGCACACATTCACCTGGTGTGCCGAGACCCACCAGGACCTGCCTGGCTGCTGCACCGCTGTGAAAATTTGACTGGAACCTTCTTCTCTGGGAAGTGACTGCACAGCAAAGCTATTCAGCAGGGCCTGGGATATAACACTGGTAAATCTATTTAATAGTAAAGTCAAAAAAAGATCACCTCTAGCAGTTCAATTTCTGAACTTGTAATTGCCTCAAAATGCCATTAAACTACTCTGCTATAAAGGCAATATTTTAAGAGGCAAAAGTGAAGGAGTAGAAAGCAGTTTGGAGATCTCATTCTTCTACAAATATATATCAAGTTATTACCAATGAGATCCAGGCACTTAAACCCAGACATGAATCTCAGGAAACAATGGGGGATGCACACCTCGACAAGAGCTGAATTTCAGTCCCAGCCAGCAGGGCTGCGTCAGGACTGTACCTCCAGGACTCGTACTGAATACACAGCACTGAAACACAAGGAACATCACAGTGGTGCATCCCCACATTCAGTCTACAAACACTGAGACCGTGCCACAGCTGTGGCACAAAGAAATTTACTTGAAGATTTCACACTTGCAGTGCTGCCAGGCAGTAGAAGCACTTAACTCCACTGCTTTTCCAACAAGCATCTGGGAAGTGTGGAGCACAGATTGCAACTCATGCTGCAAAGTAGTAAATGTTTCTCAGTGTCACATATACAGGCATCTGAAACACACGTAGGTCATACCCTGAAACACACAGTATAGCACAGCCACCAGGGAAACAATGGTGAAAGGAGCAAGCCAATCAGTCTCCTCATTTCCAGTAAGCAGATTCTTCAAATGATCAAGACAAGGAGGTGCCCAGAGCTTCAGTCCCAAAGATTCCCAAATAGTTACTTTAAATAACTTACCTCTGCCCACCTCTTCATTTTGCAGCACAAACTATCAGGCTGCAACAAGGCTTTACTGTTGGTCAGATTCTACTGTCTGTGCTGTATCTCCTTCCTCCAGAGGACAGACCACACTGCTGCTGCTTCTCCATCCAACCCCTCTCCCACGCTCCTCGGGGCTATTTAACTACTTAGTGGGAACGAGCTACAGCTGCACATCATCCATGTCAATCAACCCACTGCCTTCGAGGCAAGGCCACAGCTGCATGTTATCAATGCTGATCAACCCACGGCCTTCATTCCTTTACATCTTCACATTTCCAAAACACAGGATATCCTAGATCTTACTGCTGCTTCTTGTGCAGCTTCTAGGAGACTGGTGTGTGTGTATGTGTCCCCGTCAAAGGACACGTGCAAGTGACAAACAGCACAACCCTAAAACTCCCTTAACTGGGCAAATTCCAGGTGGAACACCATCCACATGAGTACTGCCCCACCACCACCTGCATCTGACTACATAGCCAGCTCATTCAGGTCACCCTGCACAACGTTCCACAGCAGAGGAATATCCAGAGTGTTCCCACCATACAAATACCCAATTACTGCTACAGTGAGCTAAGTGCAGTGACAGCAGAAAGATTGATCTCATCATAAAAACATAAGGCCAGCTACTTCTTTAATACTACACCAAAACTTAGTCAGTCCTCCAAACCATTTTTTTTTTTTTTTTTTTTTTTTTTTGGTGTGTGTGCATTTAAATAATAAGCATTTCAAAGAAAATTAGACATCAGAGTTAATGCACAATTTAGGTAGATTACTCATGGGGAGATACAATCTCTGTCTTTCTTCAAACTCTGCAAAGACCACTGCTATCTGTTCACAGGGGGTAAATTACAACCAAAGGACCATTTATTCACTTGTTAGGTCAAGTTCTGCCAGAAAAACATAGCATGACTTGAACAGTTCTGGTGCCATTCACAGCACAAAGGCCTGGATCAAATACAGTAGAACAGCCTTTGATGCAAACAAAACAGGCCACTTTCCCTCCCCAGAGACTGTTTTTATACCAAGAGAGACAAAGAGTTTATTGGAGGCACCTTAATCTATTCCCATAATGGGGTATAAATGAAGCAATTTGGGCTGAAGAAAACATACTGTATCTTTTCCAGGACACAAATTGTGACAGAGTTTGCACAAATACAAGGGTGAAAAGCTAGAAGAGAAACGTGAACATCTTAAAAGTCCATCCCAAATCTCATTATGGCCAAGGATATCTGTTCCAAAGCAGAACTAATTTTCTGGACTGTCATACACTTAAAGAACATATAGCACAGCTTTTTCTATCATAGCAGGTTCATTTTCTTCATACTTTTATTAACTTGGTATTTTATTTTACTGAAATGCCATAGACCCTCCACATAAAAATGTGTCTCACAAATGCAATTCTCAACTAAACAGCCTTCTAAGTACTGCTTGCCTGTGAGTTTATCCCTGTGGGGACACTGAAGGAGGAAGGAGGTGTGCGGAGGAGAGATTCATATTGAAAAAATTCTCTGAAGTAATTCAGTAACCACAGATCTTTTGGTATACAGTTTCAGAGCCTCCTGTAGCTTGGCTGTCTGTCAGGATTTATTAAATCTGGGTACCACATTAGAATAAACATTTGTCTCAGCTTTTCATAACATGTTCATCTATACCATAACCAGCATACAGCTACAGGCCGTTGGTATAAGTGCTAACTGTTATTTGAAGATCCCAAGTTGCAATCAACTAACAGAAACATTCAAGACACAATGGCAGTCTCCCTCCAGCCTGCTCTCCTGTCCATCTGTGAGAATGGCAGGATGCCCATTCTCAGACCGTAACAACAATTTGGCCAAGGCATAACAGGCCTTCAGGAACCGGCTTGAAAAAAATAAATAAAAAACTATGCTCCAGCCTTGCCCCTTGATAGTGGTCTCTACACTCACTACTTTACCTTTATGTGAACTTACACCAGTTTTTGGATTTTAAATTAAAAAGTGCCGATGGAGTCACAGCCCTGGGATACATACAGACAGCTGGCTTGGCTATGTGAGGGCAGCAGGGATCATTCTGCAGCTATTAAAAAAACATTGTCAGAGAGAGCAGTGTCCTAAATGGCACCTGTTGACACTTCATGTTTCACAGAAGAATACATGCAAAAGATGACAAATACCCTGTGCAGTTTGGGTTGTCTCCAAAGATTTTACTACATTTGTCAAGGAAACACTAATGCTGCTTGAACATTGCACTGCAACAGAAAAATCCTGCCAGTAAGAACTGTGCGGAAACAAAATCAGTGCCACCAGCAGACAGGCAGAACTAAGAAAAAAACCAAAGCAGCACTTCTTAAAAACAGAGGATGGGCAGCCAACTTGATCTCCAGTACTAAAGTCACTGAAATGGTGATAGAGGCAGCAGAAGCCTCTTTGTGTCTAATAGAACAAAGATGGTCTCCCCTATGTGGGATCACTACGCTCTGCTCTCCTGGTCCATCCGAGCATTTACTCTGGCACAGCAGAGCCATAAGGGATGGAGCAGGCCTATGTCCCTCTCGTCCCTTGAAAGGAATAAGGATAATTTCTCCCACTGCTAATAAATAAGTTTTGTTGAAGATAATTTATTCCCCTCTCCTTTTCCTGATTTCTCTAAACACCATTTCTCCTTTCCCAGAATTTCCTCTAAGCATTAAGAAAGCATGCCCTGGAGAAGGAGACAGGAGAGCAGCTGCTAGTATGGTGCAGTAGGGCATCCATCACATAACTTCACCATGCAGAAAGAAATCTGGGGATCCAATTTATGACCTTCTTGAAAAAGAAGGTTCTAAAAGAAAAAGCTGGTTGGGATCTATCTGATTTTCAGTACTGTAAGATACTGACTTTTTAAAACAAAAATTGCCAAATTCCTTGTAAGCTGAACTTGCTAGAATAATAATAATAAAAAAACCAACACCACCACCACCCCAAAAAAAAAAAAACAACAAACCACAACCAAACAAGCACAACACTAAACAACAAAGCCAAACCAACAAACACACTTAGTCAAGGGCTGTCATGATGAGCCAAGTTCAGATATCTAAAGGTTCCTTTTATGATTTGAGTAGTCATGGTTTGAGTCCCATGCAGACACCTGGAGAGACTTAACTTTTTTCATTAAGAGTTTTTACCAGCAACATTCCCTCAATTCCAAGGGAAGAAAGCAAAAATGTGTTTTAGGTGGAGGAGACAGGAGCTGAGTGCAAAAAAAAAAAAAACAAACTTGGGAAAGCCAATGAGTGATAAATCAATAATATCTTCTAGGTAAGGCACTCCCATCCCCAGAATCTCTTGACAATGCATCTAACTTCACCCTTTGTCTCATAGTTGTGAGAAACTATCGTTTCAGTACTGGCACGAGCCATACGCCTCATTCTCTGCTGCCACAGTTGCAGTTCAGATTCAGCTCTGGGCACTAAGAGATGAATGGCTCTGAAGGCACTACTTACAGTAACCTCAACTGCAGTGCACACACTTTTATTTACTCCAAAAGGCCCGTTTATTGTTCTAACAAGCCTTTTTATATATTTCTTAAAAATAGGTGTCTATACACGATCGGTTTACTCACAGACCATCAGTTCATGATTGGATGGACTTTTCTTTGCTACATCTTTGATAGACTTCTACTTGCACATCTGGCATTTCCTTATATTTTTCGCTCAGCTCTTCTCAGGACTTTCTCAGGCTCTTCAAGGATACACGGGTATCTGTTCAAGGCTAATGTTAAGTTCGCATTCCGATCCCTTGGACCAGCCGAGGTTTCCCACATTTGCTGATATGTAAAGAACGAGTCCCTCACTGGAGGCCACCTCTTGACTCAGTTACTATCTTCCAGAGCTTCAGCGCAAGTGATCTATTTCCTACCAGCCCCCTCAAAGCCACAGAGGCTCAGTACTGAGTCTCCAAGGAGGAAACAACAGGAGCATGAAAACACTTTAAACGGTTCTTTCCAACAGTGATGCAGACCCACTGAAAAAAAACCCAACAACCAGGAAGAGCTGCTGTTTCTTTCTGCACCTAACCTCCTTTGCCATGGAAATGAAGCTGATGCAATCTTTGCTTTTGTCTCTCTCTTCTTCTAAGCTTCTTGCTTTTTTTCTTGTCTCTACCCCCAGAGTAACTTTAGAGTGATTTCAGCACAGTAGAGGTCTTTGAGGTTCCTACAGATTTCATTAAAAAAAAGACGACACCTGAGTAGAGGAAAAATATCCTATAAGCCCTACAAGCAAGGGAAATAATGCAATGGAAACCTGTACTGTTTAAGATACCAGAAAATCCAGAGGAAAAAGCTCTTACCCATGCTGACTAAAGTTTATAGTCACAGAACAGGAAACTGTAGGAAACCAAAACCCTCTTGGCTCTGGTGTTATGGGCATGCTATATTCTGCTTTGCAGTAGCTTACTCTGAGCACACACAGGACAACACTACTTCCTCAACAAGGAGGAATAAATACCCACAGCCTGATAGTGTAACTGTATCTGAGCCAAGTACAGTAGTCTGGCATACGCGGTTTCTCTCCCTTGCACACATTCACATGTGCCACAGAATATTCCCTTCCCTCCATCTCCTTTGCCTCACTGGAGCTACAAAGCTGCTCTGGGTGCTTCCCTTCCCTTCCCTGCTCACCAACAAACACAAGCAGCAAGTTCCCCACTGTCGAACTTCAGGCCACAAACCATGTTCTGGAGCAAAATACAGGAAGAAAAAAAATAAATTGAGATTCTGATATTTAACTACATACTTCACTGAACAAATAAAGCGCAGAGGTACCAAAATAGAAAGGAATGTGCAAACTTGGGAAGTACAAAATAGCTACAGAGGAGTTCATACTAAGGAGGGAGCCAGATACAGACAGGGAAATGGTTGGTTCAGCTGAGGAAACATCAGCGGCCGATATCTATAAACAATAATGATGCAGCAGATCTCCAGGGTTCTCCACTGACCTAGTGACCCAAAACATAAGACTTCTCCCCTTGTCCTGTATAGGATCAAGATGCTACAGGCAGGAAGAATTAGTCACAGTAGAGCACGGACAGAACAGGTTGACTGTGCTGGTCATGAATTTTAAGAGCCAGACTGTGGACAGGTGCCTCAGCAGAACAGCTGAGGACAACCCATTAAGAAGAAATATGACTCCTTCAGGGTGACAGGTCATCACGGAATTTCTATTTTGGGCCCCATAGTCAGCTGTGCAATAGATCATGACTGCCACCTAACTTGTAACAGTGTCTTGGGTGAGGCAGTGTGGTTTGGTTAAGCCTCAGGAAAGGGACATTGTGAGATGCAGTGCTGAATGCAGGTCTGAAGTGGGTCTACGCTTTGTCAAGGGCCTACAGCCATAAAACATGTCCAGCTGTTATGACTTGGGTTGGTTATCTTTTCTCCCTGGAACAGAGCTCTTTGATATACTTCTGCAGTATACCATAAATCAGAAGAAATACATCAGGATTTTTGCAGTGAAAGCTTACTAAACATGCAAAATAAAAAAAAATAAAATATGAAGACAGCATTCTCAGACCCTGTTAAAAAATAATAATATATCTCTTTCTCAACATTTGCTTTGGCAGTCTTACAGTGTAGCATGCCAGACCAATACCTCCTAGTAATCTGTTAAAAATATTTTTGTGCTTACGATATTTTAAAGGCATTGATATTTTGGAGGTGTTGGAAAGGCTGGAGGGACCAAGAAGAATAAAGGAACATGTGTCTCAGCACCAGCCTGAAGTGTCATGGAGCAATGAGGCGCTCTGAGCTGGCACCAGACGTCAACAGCCTGCCAGAATCCATGCATCTGAGCAGCTAGACCCTTTCTGGCTACTTTGAGACAAACAGGAACTGTGTGGCCCGGTAGTGAGTGTTGAAGTGTTTGTCTCCACTGTTTTCCTGTGGGTTCCACTGTGGTTTTCCACCCCACACCCTACTGCAATTTTTCACTCCTTCCCCAAAAGCACCATAACTCAAACAACAAATCACCATTTTACAACCAGACATAATTCAGTCTGGGCAGGGTCACCACAAACTGCAGTTTCCCCAGGCAAAAACGTTATAGCTGTTCTTATTGTAAACCAAAAAGAAACCTTTCTGGTCATCTGTGCCAAGGCAGCACAGCCTTGCCAGAATAGTAGAGTTCAACTTCACACCCACGGAGCCCTCCTTCAAAGACTGATGCTGAAATCCTAGTAAGCTGTGCCAATATCTATCTCCTGTCTCTCCTACACAGCGAAAGGGGTTCTCTCTGGCTTTGTGACCATTGAAAAGATCTTGATGCTTACTTTCCAGCCAGTTGACAGATGCATAAAAGAGGCTGTCAACTAATTTCCCATAAAGTAATGAGTCTAGCATCTTTCAGCTCATACTGGGGATGAACACCACACTGAACCCCCAAAGCCTTTTTAAAAAACTGTGTACTAATTCCACTAGTATGAACCTGCCAGATCTAGCCAAAATATGGACTGCCCAGGTACTCTTTCTATGAGGTCAAATGAACAAACTGTTCTATTCAGTGCAACGCCTCATCACAATATTTCACAGCATCAGTCCACTAAATTTTAAGCATCTGCATTTAGGAATGTTAGCTACCTACAGAAAGTAGGTATCACTGCACCTTAACCACATTACTACTACACAGAAGCAAGAACATTTCACTTGATTAAAAAACAAAAACATCTTAAGTTGTCCCACAAGGGAAGAGAATACATGTATACTCTCAGTCCAAGAATAAGCTCACCGTTTTATTTCAACTTGTTTGATAGCAGTCTGCTAATATTTGTATAAGGGTCCAGGAAGGCTCAGAGGAAAGACAGCTCAAAGAGAGGAGCAGTATAAAGTAAGTTTGAAGACATCTGGTGAATACCCAAGTAGTGGGAGAAGTGAAAATGATTAATGGTATAGTATCAGCACACAACAGCACTGTGGAACCAAGATAGCTAGGTTTTGGAATCCAGGGCCATTAACACAAGGTGAAATGACCATGCAAAATCTGGTTGCTGAAGGACAAGGTAGCAGGAAACAAAGTTACTGTTGTTGCTTGTAACACCTGGTACTAAAAAGCCAGGGCAGTGGGCCAACATGCTGATGAGAAAGAGCAAAGTATGGTGGTAATTATTCCTCCCCTCTCATGACAAAGCAGCAGGGTTAATTTTATCCTGGAACAAAAGCTATGTATCGCTGAAGGACCATTACAGGATCAGCTCAATATCCAAACCTAGCAGCCCAATAAGCATTTTTTTCCCTAAGCACTTGGCAATGGAAAAAAAATAGCATTTTGCAAATTATTGCACGCTTCTTCTCAAATGGGCATTTTAAAAGGGAACAAAGAGCTTTCAAGTATAACCCTACTTAAAAAAGAAAAATTATGCTCCTTTTAAAAATTCTAAAATTTAGATGAATTGCCATGAACTCATGGAAATTCTGAATGCTGAATTCAGATCTGGAATCCAAAACGTGAGTGCTGCCCCAGTTGTGTCATTTCACATTCCTTTAAAAAGCACACCTCATGAGTCTTCCACGAAGTGAATTCAAACAGTCATTCTTCTCTTGCATAGATAGGCAACAAAATCTAATACACTTCAACAAATTAAACAGCATCCTTCTAGGTCTCATTTGTCCACAAACCTTATAGATGCAAAGCAAGTGGAAGTGATATGGCTACACTTTGGTGTGCTGGCAGCCAAACCCAATACAATTCACAATGGACTTCAACTTCTCTTTGGTGACAGAGACAGCTAATGAAGATTTAGACAACCATAAAGGAAATGGGACCTCAACTCAGTGCAAAGAGTGGAGAAACTCCTCTTTTACACATTAGGTTTACATCTCTTCCAGCACAATCCTTCATTTAATGTTTTATCTGATGATGCCATACATTTTTGATGCATGCCATACATTTTGATTTTTGATACTACTGCTGCGCTCCTCTTGGATATTACAGATGCCATGGTACTGCACCAGAGGTAACCTTCCCGCAGAATATGCATGACTTCTGAAGAGGTGGCATCTAACCTTTAATCCCATCTATTTAAGTCCCTTTGTGTTAAGCTAAGCTCTCTCTTCTTACACTATTCAGATTGCACTTTTCTTGTTACAGATATTTATACACAGCAATCTACCATACTGTCTGTTTTCAATAATCGGTTCTGTCTCTCACTATTTTATATGCTGCATTAAAAAACAAAAGTAATAAAGATGCTTCAGAAATGTAGATTATCAATCATGAAGAGCGATAGTTTGGAACAGTCACAGTGAGTTTGGTATCTCAAAAGGTTTTAAAATGCTCTTATAATACAGGCATTATGGAAAGAGTTGTTTTAAAGTGAAACCTAGCAGCTTAACTTTTTCATTTCTTATTATTCTGGTTTGGTCAGACTGCTCAGAGGCCCCTCTGCCACTGCAGCCAGTTCAGTGCACAGCAGCACTCCTGCTTAGTGACCGAACAGCCATGATTACATTGCCTGCTGTCATGCTGTCCTGCAAGTTTGTTGGATTCCTTAACGGTGAAGGACTTGTGTCTCTTCATGACCTCTTCCTGCCTGAGCTTCATTCAGCCACGTATGTGTACTCAAGTTCACAGTTCACAAGATCCACCACTGAAAGAAAATGTCTTCAAAGTTTTTGCTGAGACTATACCCACACTGTGGGTATTTGCTCTTCAGACATCTGCCCCACACTATTCAAAATAGTTTTCCATCTATTGCATGTCCATTTTATGTGAATTCATAGGAGTGAGCTTATAATCATATGTTCCTCATTTCTGCACTACGTCTATTTTAATACCAATAAAGAATGCAAAAAACATATATTGAACTCTTTAAACTAAAAGTTAACTAGGCTCAGACACTCTTGGCTTTAAAACATGAACTGAAGAGCTCTTAATAAAAACAGTCTCTTTCGCAGCTGCTCATGATTCAGATCCTGAGATTTCTTGACCTCTTATAGAGAACATACAATAGAGGGAAGCTACAAGGCAAGGTCTAGAGCTGTTAGTATGGTAAGCATCTCATTTCATTTAGCCTCCTATTCCATGCAGTCATTATGCTAAGCAGTATTCATCTCAAAGGAAAAGTACTTAATTTCACATGAAACCGATAATTACTGCTACTTTTAAAGGGCTATTTTTAGCCTGGACTAAGGATCTGACAACACACCGCTTTTCCAGAGTAGAAGGTGATCTGTGTCTCAGCAGGTAAGAGCTCGTGGGGATCACGAGGCAGAGGGGAGATGAAGCGCCTTGTGTGCAAGAGCCAGCCAGCACAGCCCTCGGGCAGGCTACGCATGGACCCGCACCCAGCCTCACAGCCATCCCGCCTCTGCCAGTGCACTCAGGGGCTGCTGAGGAGGAAGGCTGCTAAAATACCCCCACCCCCAGGTTTTCTGGCAACTACCTTGTTGATCCGATGACATCATTCAACACTAACAGATCGAGTCTCCCGCATAGGGAGCGCATACTCTAATTTCTGTTCTGTTTTTATAACCACTCCATCAGAAAAGATCTTTCCTGTTTATATTTTCTATACTTTAATAGTAAACAGATGTTCGATACTGGCAGAGTTTCTTGCAGTCAGAGACTGTTAAGTGGTTACAGAATAGTGTGATTACCCCTTATCAAGGGGGACTGGTTTTTCACTTGGGCCTAATTTAACTTTAATCCTACCTAAACCTTGTGTTGCTTCATAATCTTTACAGCCATAACTTATCTAGATTAGGTATTTTGAATCACAAAGCTATGATTTTGGAAAGTTAACTGTATTTATGTTGCTGAACAAAATTCTATATAATTTCCTTGAATGCTTATCTTTTTTAACACTGAGATTTGAAGGTGAATTTTTCAAAGGAACAAAAACCAGAGAAGGCTTTCCTGTGTAAGGACTTATTTGAAAACTGCCATTGTGCTTTAAATGTAGCCTGCATCCTAACTCTCCCAGCCTTTGAATGGGCTTGGACATGTGATCAATGGTTTTGCTCTTAAAAATCTCTCCATTAGTGTTTTTGTAAATTACTTTCCTCATAGCTAAGGAGAATAGTTCAATGGTTAGTGCTTGCTTGTGAATCCAGAGAGCAGGGGTCAGAGCCTGCTGGCCTCCTCCCTGCCCTCCTGTCTGATCTTCAGCCTGTTATTTGGGCACTGCCTGTGAGGGGTATTTTTGAAACAGTCCTGCCAGGGGTGTGAGTTGCCAGGGAGGATTTCCAGTTAACTTGGTAAGTGTGCAAGTGTTGATAAAGTTGGGCTAGAGCTTATGGTTGTAGTACATCTTGTATCAGTTCCTGCATTAAAACTAACTTCAAGTCTACTGACACAAAACTGTTTTTCACAGGTCTATTCACACACACCCAAAAAAAAAAAAAAAAAAAAAAAAAAGTCTGGTCTAGAGAGTCTTTAGCACCTCTTTGCTTCAGTTTCAACACACAGAATAGTGCTTTCTTTGCCCATAACAAGAGCTGCAATATTCCAAAGCTGCTTGCAACAATCCCAGCTTCAGGTATTGCCAGAATCCATCCCTACATCTACCCCTCATTGCTCATTCCCACTAAGCTAGCTGCATTTGAATGACATCTGTGCAGTTCTGTCATGAGTTGATCTGGCTTTAAAACTTCTCTGTACTTTTGACTGATTACTTTTAAGAGTGACCAGTTTCCAGAGTAGGTTCGCAACATCTCTGCAGTCTAGCTGAAACAACACTTTAAGACAGAAGGGTGAAGCTATCTGCCAGCCAAATCTACAACCACAACACTCAAGAAATGAGGGCGGTACCAAGTAGTCCATTGAGATACATCACACTGAGAAAACTGGACTGTTGTAACAATATGCCTTAATTCTAACTGTGATGTAAAACATGCGGTTAGATTTTAAAATGAGACACTTGAGAATCTGTTTCCTCACCCATCCTACTTTTCTGCCCAGAGCTACTCACTACACCATTCCAAAGTCACCTCCTGGCAGATGCTCCTGACAGTCTGCAAATGCCCCGTCCTCATGTACAACCAACTTCCAGTTACAAGCCTCCCAGCCATCTCCCTCTCCCCAGGAGGATGTCCACTGTCCTGTGACAGCCCTCCACTCCATAGGCACAACACCCCAGTCTTAGCTCAAAGAACTCACTCAGCTGTGAAAAATGGACTTCCTAATACGCCCACATGCTATTGTAATGGTTTAAATCTTCCCTTCTTGAGGAAACTCTGCTCTGGTTACCCCTAAACATTAGACTTGCAAAAAGGATGTGGACAGGCTGGGGAGGGTCCAGAGAAGGGCCACAAAGATGATCAAAGGATTGGGAAGCCTGTCAGATGAGGAAAGGCTGAGAGAACTGGATTTGTTCAGCCTTGACAAAAGAAGGCTTAGGGAACACCTCATCTCCATGTTCCAGTATTTAAAGGGTGACTACGAAGATGATGGAGACTCCATTTTTATAAGAAGCCAATGGAAAAGACAAGGAGTAATGGGTACAAGTTACTCCTGGGGAGATTCCAGTTGGACACAAAAGCAAAACTTTTCACAATGAGAACACTCAGCCACTGGAATAATCGCCCCAGGGAAGTGGTAGATTCCCCAATGTTGGACATTTGAGATTCAGCTGGACAGGGCACTAGGCCATCTTGCCTAGACCATGCTTTTACCAAGAAAGGTTGACCTGGATGATTCTTGAGGTTCCTTCCAATCTGGTATCCTATGATTTGATGATTAGCTGCTCTTTTATATTTTTTTTATGAAGCTAAGCATCACATTCAGATGGGGTTTGATTTGGTACTTCCAGGTACTTCCCAACAGGCATTCTGGAGTAACAGCTGAATCCCAAAGACCAGAATTGTTATTTGGATATTGCTAGCCTTTAGAGTTAAAACCAGGCCACACTCAACATACTCTCCATGAAGAGATGAACACTTAGACCTTTCACTGGTATTCACAGCATGCACAACTTTCTTCATTTCTATGAAAAACTCCCATGCAGCAAAGTATTTTGTTGCTTCCATTTTAATCATTTTGTTGCTTCCATTTTAATCATTCCACACTCCCACTACCAAAATAATCTGAGGTTTGGACAGCTATTATCACGTGGCTGGGCTGTTCTGCATGAATTGGTTTACCCACATACAGACTTCTTTTAAAAAAAATAGTGGACAAAGGCATCTCTGCATGAGGTGAAGGTAATGCTTGCTTTAAACGTAAGAACCTAATGTCCTCGTTCTCCACTTCACACTACGCAAGAGAACTATATAAAGAGTATCCGTTCTGGCACATATTCTAGCCGTGCTGCTCCTACAGTCTAGCGAAACTGTACAGTGTGGTAACCTCTATGTCTGTCTGCCTCACTTGCTCTTACAGAAAGCTGAAAAACATACACGTTTTTCATTTCACAAGCCTGGCAACATGAAAAGACATTTTGCAAGTCCTTGATAATTTTTCTGAGATACAATGCTATTTGCTGAACACAAACACAGCTTTTAGAGGAAAAACTCTTAATTATGACTACACTTTGCCAAAAGAATAATTATACTAAAATTTTAGATGTGAAACAATTCCAAGGCAGGACATGCATGCCAAAAGAAATATAAGATTAAGAAAACAAAAATATCTGGATTCCTCTAATGCTCTCACAGCTACACCCAAGACACTGTTCAGCTAACACTGGGTTTCATTAACAACATCATATTACTGCAAAATCAATTAAGGAACAAGATAGTTCATTCACCAATGTGAATGTCTTACACAAGGAGGCAAGCTGAGACTGTAACACAAACCCCTGCAGAAGGATTGCTTCCAAGAACCACTGGATGTCAGAAAGAAAAAAAAAAACCACAATAAAAAAAATCAAGTCATCACTTCAGACTAACATTAGATTACCCTGGCTGTAAGTAAGGAATCATTTGCATATTTCAACATGTCAGAGCACTGCTATTTACACTCTGCTTAAGTCCTTTTACAAACAAGAACGCTATACTTCACTGTCTAATACCTCAGGGAACAGTTGTATTTTATACAAAATCTGAGGTGTGCTATGAACAGTCTTATGATGTATCTGTGAAAAAAAGTTGCACATTCCTTCCTACATGATCTTTTTGCAGTTGTCTCTGCAACTTCATTAGCAGAGGCTAATGAAAGTTCCAGGAGACTTTCTTCCTGCCTTAGAAACTCCACTTTGCTCTTTTAGCCTTGCTACCTCCAGCCTTGCCTCTTCTGCAAAGTTTTTCCTGAAAACAACTGCTCCCATCCTTTGCTTTCCTGTTTTGTTACTTGCCTGCTGTACTTAAAAAAGAGAGTTTGAAGTCAGGTCTCTGGTAGTTAGATCCTATGGTGAACAGAAATTGCAGATCTAGAGATTAGAAATAAAACCTTTATCCCAGCTTCCCTTAAAAAGTCAGCTTTCAAACAAACAAGTGTCACAGGTTTTCGTACCGCATATTTTAAACCCAGATGTATTTTCAAAACTGTTTATAAAACAAATATTCCTGAGCAGATTCTCCCTATGATGGACGACAGGGATTCTGCTTGCTTTTCAAGGGATGTCTGATGAGTGAAGGCCTGTCTGTGAAAAAAACCTTCGTGACAATCCATGGATAAGAGAAATACATGCCCAGAAAACCTGATTTCTAGTTGCTAGCAATGCTGTGCTGCCTCAGAAACTGACCTACACACCACTGTGTCCAGGAACATACACCACCTCGGATGTAGGAGAAGTGAACTAGTCCTGCAGAAAGCAGCAGCACATAAAAAACAAGCCATAAAAGAGTTCGGGAGGGATTTTACTGTCCTAGGAAATCTGCAAGGCACATGTGCTTCACAGCCCATGAGTATGCTTCCAATATTGAGTCACTACACATTAGCTGCAGTTAAGAGATCTTCCTTCCCTGCGCTGGCCACATGATAAGCCTGTGCTTGGGCTACACTAATTACTGTGAGAGGTAAAAGTCTGCTGCATCGCCTAAACAAGAAGAGAATGTGGAAGGACTTGTCTGCTTTCCTTGCAAGGATACCATCTTACCTCCAATGCTTCCCGACCACTGTGGAGGCACCAACAAGAGGCAGGGTACAGCTGTATCAAATCCATTTTTATAAATATGGAACTAAATCAAATTCTATCTGGTGACAAATCCTTAATCCATATCTGAATAAACTCCACTCTCAAAATCTCATCATTTCTAAACAAGAGCAGAATCCGATATACCTTGTTAACAGGAGACAGAAGAGTGACACATTTCCCTCAAGTGATAGGAAAACACCTCACAGAACACACACGTACATAAAACCTCACATCAAACAAACTGTTCCTCACTGAACAGCTATATTTAAGTTCATAGCCTTAAAACCAGTAATGCTCTGTAGCTGGCAAAAAAGAATCTGGGGCAATTTAGACATAGCTGTTTGTAAGTGATGGGAAAATTCAGAACTGCCTAGAAAATTTCTGATAAAGAGCACTAGAGAAAGGGAAATTGTACCAGTAGATACACATCCCAAACAACACTATATAATATGGTGTTGCTAATTAGGTATACAGTTACAAATAAACCAGAGGCAAAAGTCTGCCTCCATCAACAAAAAAACCTGGGTAGAATTTGGAATGATGCTTGTCCATACCAGAGAGGTACAGCAATAGGAGCTTACCAGGAGAGTGTTTTAATTAATTCAAATCTTTCACACAGTTTCTCTTTCACATAGTTTCCAGTGTATGTGAATTTGAGAGGCTCACTGAATTCACCAATGTTTCCTCAAGACAGCACACAATTCCCCAGGCCTAAGGCACACAGAGGAACTCAAAGTAAAAGGACAAAGCTCTTTCTAGGCAGATTTTAAATCTTTTCCAAGGTCTTTACAATTTTCCAGGCTTCTTTGCACGATGTGTTGCTGTGGTTTTGTTGCCTTTTCCTCTAATTTTTGTATTGGTGATGCACAACCCACCATTATGTGTTATTTCACAGGCAAGCCAGACTGGCATTAACCAAGGACTAGAAGTCTTCTGGTAAGAAGCTCTTCTTTCTGGCTGCCACGCTACTTCATGTATGTATGTATGTATGTATGTGTACATTGCTGACAACTACATTTTTAATGAAATGCCTCAATTCTTTCCACTCAAAAACTGGCTCAAGTATAGTGATATTTACAATTTAACCTTCTGCAATGACTGCATTTCTGTCTTTTGTCAATTCATTGATTTTTTTTATTATTGTTTTGCTGATGACCTTGGTAGCGTATCTGCTGCAACACAGATAACTGTCAATATATATGGTCCAATAACTTACCCTTCACCTTCTCATCATGTCCTCTAGGCCCACATTCCTGTACACATGGTTTCTGGTCACGTTAGTGAAATATTTATTAACATATTTCATTGATTTTTCCCTACCTAAGGAAAATGTGCCATGGTCACTCATTGATTTTCTGTTTGGTTATAATTAGGAGAAAGCTTATCTTGTTATCATCTCTGTGAATATCCAGACACTTTCAATAACCCAGTAAAAGTTCTTTTGTACTCATTTATCTCCAGACTAAAATTGAATCATTAAGTAACAGTTAAGGTGGAATCAAATATCACTAACATCAGGGAAAACATTTTAAATATTATTTTAAAAGAAAGGCAAATAGACTGCTGGAAAGGAAAGTTTATGTTAAGGAAAGCCTTTACAAAAACACAAATTCCTGGAAGTATAAAAATGCTGTGAGAGGATTCTACACAACTTCTCACTTTTGCCATGTACCTTAACCCATCTTTCGACACAGACTGCAAAGAAACACAATCAGTAAATGTTATATATTCATGATGAAAACACGTCATGGCCCATTTCAACCACACTACACTCAATGTACTGCCTACATCACCTGCTGGTACACACCATGCATATATGCAAGCAGACCTGTCCTGCGAGTCATTCTCCAGTAGCAACATGAAGGTCTCTACCTCATCTTAGTATGCACAACAGCACAGCAGCCAGATAACCTAATCAAACATTGTAAATCATACACAAAACCATAAATAAATAAAGCTTTGCCTACATAAATCTATCTGCCAAGCACTGCTTAGAAAGCAGAAGAGTTGAGTCCATGTGCTCAGTGTTTCAACTGAAAAACCCTGTCTCAAGCTTCCTCTGGTCTAGAAAATTTGAAACCTAGATGTGCGGACAAGGTAGGGGGTAGCAGTAATATTTCTCTCCTTACAGGCAGAGGATAAATCCAAGGCATGAGTGTAAACAAGCAGAAATTCAATGGGAAGCTGAGAAGGAAGAGGGAAACAGGAAAAGCCAAACCAATATTTCAGCTGCAGCAGGCAAGCCAAGTTCTCTAGGTTCTTTGTCCACCGCAACAAATTTAGCCCACTTCTCAGAGCTCTAGAGGTAAGCAGCCAGTGCCCCTGTGCTCCAGTTACAGATCACTATTATTCAGACTGGAAGAAGGCCAAAGTTTTAGAGAGTCCTGTGCCCTTGCCAGTGAGGAATACACTTTTTCTCGTGAATCTATCATCTCTTGGGGGCATTATCTCACCTCTGAGGCTGGATGGGGGCATTCGTCAACACCCCTGTTGTTTCCCAGAAGAAACATTCCAAGTTTCAAGAGCCACATTTATATTAGCTTGATCCCGTTTATCCCTTGGATGGTGCTTAAGTTATTCAACCTTCTCACAACTTCTCAAGTGTTGCAGCTCCCCAGAACAGTCAGTGACACACAAGACTTCAACAGTCTTCACTGCAGCCTCCTACAGACAGCAGGCGCCTCTTCCAGTTCTCTCCTTCTACCTAGGCCAGAGCAAACTATACTCAATGTATAAACTGGACACGTTTCTCTCAGCTCCTCGTTAGCAAGTTGGAATAGAAATGTAATGTTCTTCTGGGTAAGTTCAAGGATGGAGCTCACACGTGACAGCAAAGGTGGTAAAAAGGAACATTTCCATCAGAAGTTAATGGGTAAAGGAGGATGACAAAGAGGAAAAACATACCAGAAAACTCACCCTCTTCCCATTGCTAGCTATTCAACTGTAACAACAACCCTCTTACTGTTTATGATGAACAGGCTCTTTTGTGACTGAAGCTTTTACATGAGGAATTTTAGGATTCCGATGTTTACTCAGCCAATGCACAATTAAACCCAGCTCTCATAACAGCAGCAAACCTTCAAATAGTGAGGTCTTTTAGTATTAACAAGGTTTCTATGCGAAATACACAACATCTTCTCATATTTGCCAGATCTACAGCTATTTTTGCTCTTACTCGTAAGACTAAAAATAAAAGACATATGGATAATATTGTAAGACTTTGTTTACTCTGTGTTTCTACATTCACTAAGATTTGTGACACCTGAACTCCAGCCACAACTTGGGTTTTTTTATGATCAAAATCATATCTTTCACACTGCCATTTGTTTCCCAAAATTACTTCCATTGTCACGGACTTGAGATTTACAGCTGAAGCTGACAGAACCATTTCTGAGCACTATGCATCAGGGGGAGGAAAAAAAAGAAAAACAGCTCATAAAGAAAAGCTGTCTACTGCCTTAATTATTGAGAGACTGCTACTTCACAAAAGCAGCAAGAGGATTTAAGAAAGTGACAAAGTCACAAAACTTACAATTTTAGAAGAACCATGCATATTAAAACTCACCAAAAGTTGCATTTGACAGTGGGAATCAAATATCTTCACAATTCCTGCCATTTTTACCCTGCGTTTCTCAGTCCAGGTTGGTTGTTCCAGCATTTTCCTTTGTTGTTCACCTGCAGCTGATAGCAGGCCACCTGCCAGCTGTTTGCGTTTCTTTAGCTTTTGAGACTCAGGGTGCCATTGTTTATACCTCATCTGCCTTTTTCTGCAGATGAAAAAAGAAACATTCTTGGTGAGATTTTTTTTGGGTGGTTTTTTGGTTTGTTTTTTTTTTTTCCTTTTTGCTACATTACCTGGTACATTATACAATCAGACTAAAAATCAGAGTACATGCTTCAAAGTCATAATAAAATGATCCACATACTGTATACTATACTGCCATCATGCACAAGTTTCATATACTTATAAATGCCTTCATTTATTCATAGAGAATAACAGTATGTTCTATCAGCCAAGCTGGTTATATGATGAAAAGAATATTCAAAGATTTTTATTTCCCATTTCATATAAGGAATTGACATAACCCCCTGTGTACTGCCTATTCAGATAAACAGAATTTTGAAAATACACATGCACGCACACAACCACATTTATTTATACAGAAAACATTTGCATATATAAGGTATCTCAGTGATATCACAATTTATCTAAATAGTTTTGTAATTCATTGCAATAACAATCCCCCTCATGAAATAACACTGAAGTAGAGAATTTAAAAGAATTTTTAAAAAGTATCAAAATTCACATGTATGTTTTTGCAAGCCAGTCACAACACAGCAACATGCTCAGTGCTGCACATACACACAGAGGACCAAGCCTGAATGTGCAATTACTGAGCCTCAGCATCAACAAACCTGCCATGGTTCTGCTATGCAAAGTGGGGATGAACAGAAGATTTGCAGACATTGTAAATATTCTTGCTAGGGTTATGCCTAATCCACAGGAGCATATGGTGTGGTGTGTAGTAGGACAAAAAGCCAGATGATGATGAAAGGCACAACCTAAGTAACTGCAAGTCTCTTTTTCACCACAAGGAACAGGAGAACACCACAACCCAACCAGTGGGATCAGCTTTCCAGGCTGGTCACAGGGCGGCTGACAGTAATCCTCAGTTTATACAGTAATTTCAATACCTTTGGTGAAATGCTGGCAAGCAGAGGGTTCTGCATGGAAAGCTCTGCACTTTCCTTTGTGGAATTAGCCACCTGCATGGAGCCAGCCACATGCACGTTTTGCAGGTGGGTCTTATGTGCAATCTTTGAAAAGAACAGCCTCTGTGATATGCCTCTGCTATTAAGAGGAAACATTGGAAAAAAAATCTTTTTTATATGGTCATATTTTTTGCAAAGTTAAAAAGATTATTAGATGCTGCAAATATACCTCTTCTTGCCAAAGAGAACAACTCTTCTTTGTTCATTATGTTGTATTATAAGATAGGCTATATACCCTACCCCTTAACCATTTTCTTAAGTGTCAAAATGAAGAACACTTTTATAACAGATAAATGCAAGCAAGTGGAGAAAAGATTGGTCTAGGAACTTAACTTTTGCATAAGTACATCCTCATTGTTAACCGGGCACTTTAACATGTGAAAGTTCCCCAACAAAATGCTATTAGTCTCACCGTGTTTTTTGTAAATAGTCAGGTGCAGCACAATAAAAAAAAAAAATGCACTAAAGTTCACTTATATCTTCAACAGGACGAGAAGCTTCTTAAAAGTTAGAGAATAATTACAAAATAATATTTTATAAAGACAAAAGGCCTCTTAAGAGAAAAAAAAAAGTAAGAATTTCAGAGACTTCACTATTCCAAAGGGATCTACATTTTTACAATAAACTGACAAAATTTGAAGTTGCAGTGAGACAGTATTTGGAGCCTGACATCTGAGTTCAGCCACTGGGAAGGACTTGTCATGTTCTGCTAGTGAGTGTTTTGAAGGCAGACTCTCCTTTAGAATGACAAGAAAATGAACAGGGAGATCAAGAGAACTAGTAGGAGCTATGTCAAGGATCTTCAAGGAGAGTTCAGGACAGACAGATCCCTGGAAAAACAAACCCCAGAACCCCCTAAGATACTATGCCTTTTCACCTTTCAGTAAGTGCTGCAATAGACAAGGACCGTCTGTGATTAACATGCATCTATTCTAAACCTAAATGCAATGCCCCAGGACAACAGTGATTTGGAAGCGTCTTTTGCCTCCCCAGGAAAGCAATGGGCTATATATGGAAGACATTTGTCTTCGATGGACTTCAACATAGTAATTTGGTCCTGTACTTTGCAGACATCCCTACTATTAATGAACACAATCCTTTAAAAGGCTTATCTTTTGGATTTTACAACATGAAAAATCTCCACGGACTTTCTCTGTTGGTGATTAAATATTGACCGTGTCCTCTGTATTTGGTTCTTGGCAAATCATGAGCGTTGTAGAGGCAGCAACACCTGTTGGTTCTTTATCTGTTCCAGAGCTGTTTAGGAGCTCTACCACCAATCATTTAATGTTGTGCTGCACTAACCAGTACCTTTTCCCTGTTTTTCCATCGATGCATCCTTCATTGATCTTGACAAATCTGAGGAAGATTATATTGACAATAAGAACTTAATGGTTAAAAAAGGGGCAGCAAGAACACACTAACTGATTAACCACACCAACTGACACTAAACAAATGCCACTGGCTGCTCGGTCTCATCATTGGTGTGACAGATCTTTTGGCACAAACATCTGCTCAAAGAAGCTAGTATGTCTTCCAGCTGCTGATCTTCATCAGTCCGCTCCTGCACATCCATCCTTCATGCTGTATGTACTGCCTTTGTGTACTTAAATCATGCACTTCTTCAGCCTTTGCAGGGATGCCCACCTTCCTTAAATTAATTCTTGTGAGGTAAGATTAGTAGCATCAAGCTGTTAACCACTGTGCTTTTCGGTGACGTACCCTCAATGGCAGTGCCACACAGAAGAACCTACTTTTCTGTGTTTGTTCCACAGCTCTAAAAATGAAAGCAAAGAAGTCTTAAACATATCTGCTGCATTGTAGCAGCAAACCCTTTTTTGGATGTGCTTTCTTTTAACATTCACCCACCCCATATTTTTGCATTGGCGTCTACAGAAATAGACAAGAGACTTTAATGTGTGTCAATATTCTTTTCAAAACGTTCACTATCCCTTCCCCAAACACCAGTTTCATTAGCAAATGGAAGTATCATCCATGTTTAATCTGATAAAAAGGTTAGCCCATAAACCCCAGGACATGCCTACTTGTGGAAGATAAACAGTCTTACTTCTGACAAGGCAATAAGGTGCAAAAATGCACCCGTCAGTCCATTTCTCCTAGGCCTGCAGTGCTCCTTGTAGCCTCGTCACCTGTCCCCAGCATGCTAGCGTGTGGCAGATACCTGCTTGCCAACAGTGTTGTGGTCTCCAATTGCCCTGTTGAATACTGAGGACAGTGCATCTCTTCTTGTGATTTCACCTGAATCTGTGGGTGCTTTGTACTCTCAAGATCCCAAAACAGCACTTTTGGTAATGCACTAATTGGTCTGTACTCATCAAAAGCCTCATCAACTTGTCTCGGTTTGCATTACACATTATTGCTAGAGAGAAGGGAGCCTTTCTGGTTCACTAGACATTTGGAACTTCATCTCTCTCAAACAGACTTTTTGTTTCTTTCAGATTTCCAGTAGGTTTGTCACAAAATTATGTTAACTGATGAGGGATCAATGGACTGCTTCTGTAACAAAACCAGGAAGGATTTGTCAGTTAGTAGTAGCTAAAATTATTTTGTTTTATACCCCCTCCTCCATGTTCAGTATTTCCTAAAGGGGGAATTTTTATATCCAATTTATTATTATATCCAAATTATTATTATATTTATATCCAAATTCACATTTGGATATAAAATGCATTTCCACTGGTATTTTGCTTCAATATTTTGTGTTAGCCCCCTAATACATTCCTAAATTGTTACTGCTAATAAATTACTAAGTGATGTCAGTAAAGTCAAGTCTCTGGCATTTGAAAAGAGGCAAACAAAACAATTCCACTCACAGCATGAAACTAACATTTTAGGGCGGCCAAGTTATCTACATGTTTAGCAGAAATTAATGACACCAAACTTGTCTTTGGACTTGTGGTGTTAATCAGTTTGTATCTATATATTTTCTTCTTTTTTCAACTCTGACAATTAAAGTATTTTCTAAAGTATTTTTAAATTCATGTTTAAAAATACTTTGGAGGAAGAAAATAAGTGTTGCTTTCTAAGTGCACAATATCTTATTTGGTTAAATAATGTAATGCTTTCAGAAGTGTTTGTCTTTACGTATAAATAACCAGAACGTGGCTGTCATCTAACAGCCTAACACAATGGTTCTAAAAATTTTGTTTACTGTTTGCGGTAAAAACTGCAGTAAAACTTGCAACAGAGTCAAGGCACTCATACTGGTAATGAAGCTAATGCTTGCCAAATTTATAGGGATCTTACACGTGCATGCCCAAACCTGGCAGCTGACTGAAGGTTAAGATTTGATGTCTCATCTAAGCCATTTTTTTCAGTTCCCAACTCTCAAATAATGCTGGGAAAAGTGAAGAAAAGGGGTGCAAACACAGGAGAAAGTCAAGGAAAAAAAGGGATAAAAAAGCATAACTGTCTTATATTTCCTCTACTCGCATACAACATGGACAAACTGTTAGGTAAAGAAGGGGTAAATTTTTTTTTCTATATGAAGTCTGTTTCATGAATTAACTGGATTGCTATTAAAACACACACACAAACCACATAACCTAAAACATCTAAGTACAAACTGCTTCCAGTCTGTAAGGGGAATTGACCATAATTGTAGCCTCCTGCAGCTTTTAGATACACAGAATATGGTCCGTGGAAGTTTAGCATGCACGTGAGTTGTGGGTTACAGCCCTTAGCTGTCTCCAGTGGTGTTTGCTACGTATGTGCAAATAACTTGAGATGTTCTGCAAACCGAGCAGTGTACTGCTGCAGTTACTCTGCCAGCAGCACCAGCAAGAGCCACTTCAAAGACAGCCTTCTCTTTTGCTGGGCATGAAGCAGTTTTTGGAAGTACTGATGCTTGGTAAACACCAAAGGAAAGAGCAGGGTCTCCTTTGGTGGCACACAGGGATGCACAGTATCTCTCAGGAAATTTGCAGGATCTTTGACCTCCCAACAAAATGTTGTCTGCTTGATTTGAGACTTTATGAGCCTGCTACAGCTTCCTTTAGTAAATAACTATTACGGTCGCTATAATGTTTGGGCACGTTTGTTCATAGGAAATGCATACTGATGCTTTGTAATTTTCATCGTGGTCCTCTCACTGTTGCAAGACAAAGCTCTGTTGTAAGACAGAACTAAGCTAAGCCACACTCCAGGTACACCTAGTGCAGAAAAAGATTTAGGCAGAAAATTTAAGAAAGGGCATCATTTTACCAGAAAAACAGGACGTGTCTCCTGACAGAACTCCTTCTATGTCAGTATTCCTTACCCTGATCTATGGGCAGTTTAGAGCACTGAGCCCTAAAGCCACCACTATTTTAAACAAGTTAAAAGATTACTCTGCATTTACTGTAAATAAAGCTGTCTTAAAATTTTGGGAAAACCTGCATTCTGGCAGCTGTCTACAAAGCTGGAAATCAAGTTCCCACAGTGCCCATAACCTTGAATACCCTGATGGCCTAGGAAGCCTGCTGCCAAGGGAATGGTTTAAAACAAAAAAAAATGGGGTTTCTTTTTTTATTTTACTTTTTTTGCTGAGTTTCTCCTCACAACTATTTAAACTACCTTAAAGTATTATTTTTATAAGCATTTGATCCAGTTTGGTACCAAAATAATTCCTTCTTCCAACCCCTCCCCTCTTCAGCAGCTACAGAGAATATTTTCTTCCCCATGAAAATTACATGGGGGAGAAATTCTCTTTTCTAGCCAGCACCATCTGGATGTAAAGCTTAAAATGTCGAGAGGGCATTAGAACTGCAGCAGGCCAGCAAGTAGATAGGGAAGGCTAATGCTAATTTGCATACTCATTAAAATTCAGCATGCTTCAAAGAGATAGAAGAAAACTGAAGAAGATAATATATAAATACAGTAAAAAGTAACAATGAGCAGAGATAGCCTAAAACCAGGAAAGAGAAAAAAAATACATTGGGGGTGAGGGGAACTTCTAGTTGGACAATTGAACAATCTGAGAAAGGACACTGCTGAAAAGTCGGAACTTGATGCAACACAATAAAAAAAAAAATAAAAAAAATTACTTTATATGGAAATCCAGCAAATGCTTCTAGACCAACAACTCTCAAGCTTGTTTGGATTGGGGCTTCATCCAACAGCAGAAGCTATTCCCAGGCCCCAGCCCCTTGCCATTACTCAGGGGATGATCAAAGCTCCTGAATACTCAAGACTCGCAATGGACCATCACTGCTCCCAGTGCTCTTAGAAGTTCTTTCCCAGTTTGACTTTCTACACTGAGACAACAAAGCACAGTAAGTGCAGAAGCGTTCTTTGTGCAAGATGCCCTGAAGCTACTATAATTGGTCCAAGCAGGATTTTCTCAGCTCAGGGGATAGCATGCAGCAGCCGCATCCATTTTTATAATTACCACAGAGAGCTAAAAGGCCCAGGGTGTCCCTCCCCCTCAGCTGAACATCCAGGCAACCTTACAACATGACAGTCCCAGGTTCATAAAGACACTTTATATAAGTTTGTCAACATTCTTCTGTGGTACATACACCAACTCCCTTCACTGAACCCCAGAATCAGGCATGTGGGAAATATTTTTGTTGTCTTTCTCCATATCACTGCATTGCTCTGTACTACAGAAAAAAAGAGATCACTGTGCCATGCATCACGGGATCTCAGAAGCATAATGAAGCCTCTGGAGCTCACTAGTATCAATTTCATCCTTCTTACTCTTCACATTGGAATCAGTCCAGAACATAAAATTTACCTTTTACCAAAATTGTACAATATCCAACAACAAAGAATAAATTAATTTATTCTCTAAAGTTTTATGTAAGCTCTGCACAATTAGATAAATTAACACCAGAACTCAGAAGAAGAATATAGACATTAGTTGGAAGGAGTCTAATTATATATGCAATACACTGTCAGTGTCCAAATGCCAAGCATACACAAGCATAAAAGCCATCCATTACAGAAGTAGAAATTCTAATTGCAGAAGGAGAGAAAAAAAATAATCCAGTAGAATGCGCCAATATCAATATTTTATAAACTGAACTGAACAAGATACAGCAGAAATGTTCCACCACCTCTTCTCACCAATATCTACCACACTCCTAAATCAAAAAAGGATTGTCTGCATCTTGAAGATATTATTAAGATGCAGGACAGTGTAATGAAGAGTGCCTTACAGGCTTCACAATTGGCAACTTGTACGATGCAGCACCCAAGGTACTTCTATTAGATAGCTATGGTAAATTCAAGAATTATTTCTATCTTGAATGTATTATACATGGCAAAGCTTCCATACACATGCTGGTGCCACAGTAAAGTTAAAAAAAACCCTATTGAATGTGCGGTAGGAATATCCTCAGGTAAACATATAGGAGAAGCATCTGGCACTTGAATAAGGTTGATTGGGTCTTTAGCAGTCATTTGTCCATCAAGAAACACACAACCAGCATCTACACCATGAACTGGGGCCTCATAACACTCACAGAGGCAGCCACAAAGCCTCTCTGATGTCACTCCACAGGGAAGGGTCGCGTTCCACAGCAAACCTGAAAACATGAGTATGAAGAAATGTGGGATCATGGCTTGGAAGAACTGAAGCTTCAGCAGCTCGTTACCCAGGCCTGCTCTCTGCCATTCCCTTTCTCAGGTTTTCCTTCTAGTTTACACTGTTCCCCTTCGTATCTTGCCTGCCTTCCCTGTGCTAGATGCAAATTTAAGACTTCAAGGTTTTATTATTAGCTTTAAATTATTAATATTTCATTCTTATAATCAATATTAATGCTATCCAGCATAAAAAAGTTAACATAGATCTGTGTCCTACAGGTAGTGATGTGGAGCTTGCTGTTTTCACAGAGGGGAGAGTTTTTGTTTTGTGCTGTGACCTTTGCCATGGAAATGGAAAATAAGGTAAACCAGCACCTTGTAAAATCGTAGGGTCAAGGGGCTCCAAGCAGATACAAAGATACGTACACACAGTCACTGACAATACAGACCAGAATCAGGCCAAGGAGGTGCCTGCGTTTCACAGCAAGATGCCCAGGGCCAGCTGGAAACACCAGGTCAGAGAAAGCAACAGCTGTTGCAGAGATTACAAATTTCACTACTTTTCATCTCAACTCACTGAGTGTTTTCAGGGCCAAGCAAGTCCCAGATTCAACCACCAGGTCAGCAAAACAAATCCTCTGAAGCAACGATTCTTGCTGGGGATCATCAAAGCCATAAGATTTGGGAACAGCAGATTAATTTGCTCATTACAGCTTTCAAAGCAACTCTTAACAGAAAGTAAATACAGTATTTATTTAACAAAGGGCTCAAGCACAAAGGGCTACAACCTGAAGCACCAGCTTTTAAGGAGGAAACTACGGTGGGAATTTAAAATGTGCTAGCTCTCAAGTCTGCAACAAGGCACCAAAACAGCAAGATTCAGAGCAAGTCTACACAAGCCACTTCTTAATTTGGCAACTAGTATGACTTCAGTCTCATACTCCCAAGAAAGTAATATCCCCATGTCCTCATTCTGTCACTCTAGATTTCACATAGTTTTGTCAGCTTGGTTCCTGACACACACACACAAAAAGGCAAATGGTTTGGAAAAAAAAGCAAAAAAAAATCAAAGCAACAAAAAACCACATCTGTCTCCTGCCTGTCCACCCCCCGCCCCCCACACCTCTATTCTTAAACACAAACTTAACAAGCTAACTCCTAGGGATTTTATTTTTACTGTCTTGTTAGGAGTCATGATCTCTTCAGAATCAATTGCAGCAGCAGAAATAAGACAAGGTGTATTTTTTCACAAAAACAAGCACTTCAGGACTATGAAGCTGCAATGATTTATGTCTTACCCAGGAAGATGTTCCTGTAATTCAGATGAGCAACACAAACACCACTCACAGCCCTTGACTCCCAAACATTATAGTCAGTAATTTTACTGTGTTGGGCAACCTGTGCTCTAGCAGACATATCACCAAGTCTGTAACATCTTAGGGGCAGATGCAGCGCTGCCGTCTTAGCACTCAAAGCCAACTGCAGAACTGACACAGTGAACCTCCAGAACATAATGCAATAGTCTCAAAAGCATGCAGCAAATCATTAATATGTATAGCCAATCATGCTTACAACAGTATCTGTACTTTCAAACTGGGCTTGGTTTCATTCAGAAATCAAAAGCAGCTTACTTTAGTTTTGCTATGTCAGTAGAAAGATTTCAGCCAGCCAGAGTATTATAACAATCTAAAGTTCTTTCACAAAGAACACTTACTAAAAATACATGCAATTATTTTTCAAAAGTGTGTTTTAAAAGGTTTAATCCTTGAATTAATCAAAGCTAGTGTGTTTTTCAGGGTATTCAGAACTGGAGTTACAGAACAAATTGATTTCTTGGTTCAGCAGCTGAAATGGAAGGGTGTGGGGCAGAGAAATCAGTTTCAGGATCACTCCTAACATGTTTTTCACTTTCAGCTGGCAAACTGAAAATACATTGGTTGGGGTTGAAAAGTGACATTTTGTTTCCTTTCAGAATGTTTTTCCTTTTAAAAAATTACGTTTACTACAGCTTTTTGTAAAAAATATAATTTAGAAAAAGAAAACAGCGTTTTCACTTCCTCACTTTTCTTGCCATTTTGACTGCAGATGAGACTGTTTCCAAGTTTCACCAAAATCCGTAGGTGGTTTTGCTGACTTGAAACTGCATCTTTTGGCAACAAAGCTCCATACCAACTTTTTTGCTTGACTTTACCAATCAGTTTGTACTACTGAGTCATAAATGCCCAGTGACAACCTGTCAACCAAATTCACTGCAGGCAACACATGCACAGGTAATGCCATCAGAATGCTACATTACATCAGCTACAGACTCAATCTGATAATGTGTAAACCAGTATGAGGAAAGCAACAGGATTTTTTTTTTTTTCTCCCCCTCAGACTGAATTCAACTTGCTTAGCACAACCAGGAGGAAAGGGGAGGGGAGTAAGCGGAGTGTTCAGATATTATTTTAGCCAGGTATGTTGTAGATCTCAATTCAATGCTGTATTTGGGGAGGGGGCATGGCACGAAAAAGAGTTATGCACATGGTACATGACCCCATGATTTTGTCTGCATAGTTCAGCAATAGCTAGTGCATGTTATTCATCATTTTACACTTCTTCTGAAAAGGCCATTTCCCCCTTCTCATTAAAAAAACGGGGTGGGGGTGGGGGGTGGGGAGCAGGGCAGGAACCAAAAAAACACACAAAAATCTTCAACCCCTAGTAGAAAGACAATAATGTCTGGGCAAAGATTTCACATTACAGAGAGCAAGCATTTAAATTCTTTTCATCCTTGACAAGATATTGTAGTTCAGGTGGGAATGGCTAGAGAAGTAACCTAAAGGGGACAAGAAGCCCTGATACACAAGGGAAATAAGAAACATCTGGAAGCATGGGACAGATGTTGGGAACATACCTGAAATGTAAAACACTGGCAAGATAATTAAGTGTGAAAGCAGCAGAAGGTAGAAAAGAGACACAGAGCCACTTTGCAAGGAAGAGAAAGAATGCAAATAAACAAATTGCAAGGAAGGAGCAAGTGCAAGGAAAAAGATCTCGAGTGCTTAGAAGAGCCTGTTGGACAGAAGACAACTCAGTGGGACAAGACAACATTGAAGTGTGCAAACCACTTGATCTAAAAGCAGAGCCAATGTCCCTTTGAGACACAAAGGTAATGGGGTCACTAACAACACAAGCATCTGCATCTTTCAAAATGCAGCACAGCCCCCTTCTGAAATTTTGCTAAATCTCACAAGCAAGGCAGGGTCTGGCTCAAGGGCTTCACAGAGAATGGGGTGACCTAACTGGTGAGCTGGTGATCACATGGAAGCAACGGTGTCTTTTCTGCGAGTCACTCCTGACCTTTCTTCAGGTATGGATGCTGGAGGAGCCATCTTTGACTATGAGGTGCTGCTGTGGTTTAACCCCAGCTGGCAACCAAGCCCCACACAGCCACTCGCTCACTCCACCCCGCAGTGGGATGGGGGAGAGGACTGGAAGAGTAAAAGTGAGAAAACTCATGGGCTGAGATAAAGACAATTGAATAGGTAAAGCAGAAGCCGCACATGCAAGCAAAACAAAACAACAAATTCATTGACCACTTCCCATCAGCCGGCAGGTGTTCAGACATCTCCAGGAAAGCAGGGCTCCATCACGTGACCAGTGACGAGGTTTCCACAATTAATTCTGGAAGTTACTGTGGCTCACACCGCTGCCTTAATCCTCGTCAAAGAAAGGCACCTCTATACATTTAAGATGGTCTGTGTGGAAATAGATGAAAACTGTCACATGTTTTCCTCTGGAATATTCATTGCTCCCAGGAGTTAATCCATATACCCTATTTAGAAGATGAAACACCTTCTCTTTTTTTTTTTTTCCAATAAATATCATGAAAATATATTAGATTGTTGGGATTTATACAAAGATGTTTGGCAGGCTTTTCAGGGCTGTCAAAGATAAATTGAATGTGTAGTTCTTCTACACTGAGTGAATTATCTGAATAAATAAGACATTAGGGGAATTTAACTTCTTACCTACGTCTGATTCATTCTCAGATAAACATATACGTATTTGCACTGATGTCAAATATGTAATATTTTGCAAATATTATGCAAATATGCAAAAGGATGCAGAACACGTAACAGCAGAAAATATGTTCTTAGGCTTTTTCTGTAATATCCATGATAGAAAACTGACCAATAATACTGATATAGTAAAACAAAAAATACCTTTTGAGGTAGGGGGAATAATTTATTTCACTTGTTTCAGCTTTTCATTATACTTGGTTTTAGTTTTACCTTGTAAAGCTTTAACACAGGAAACACATAAAGCCAGTAATAAAATCTTTATCAACTGCATTTCACACAACACTGCAAAGCGCTCTTTATTATGGAAAGCCAGAACTATGTTTAGAAAGGCAATTGGCTTCATATGATTTTTGGACATATATCTGGTCACCAGGCCACTTGCCTGTACACATGGACAATGTCACAGCATTCACACAGCATGCGTAAACCTGTGTAGACAAACAATTGTTGTGCGCATATAATCAGGCTTGACATACACTTGTCTCCATCAGCTGAGAGACACTGCAGAGCTGCTTATCTGTATAACTCTGAAGGACAACTGATCCTCTACATTTTTTTTCTTTCAGACACAGGAAAATTCCACCTTTTCTACTGGTATCAGAGAGAAGTGTTGAGTTTCACAAGGAAGATATACTATCCCTTAAACTGGAACTATTGTGAAGTCAATGACAACTGGCCGTATCTTGAGAGGGAAAAAAAAAAGTTGCAACTGAGAAGACTGTTCCTGTTCCAAAAGAAAATGGGAGCAAAACCACCTTAATCCCAGCAGAGGTTAAAATGGGAACAGCTCCTTTGCTTCTCCAAAAAACACCTCAAATATATGAAAATTCTGACAAGCAAAGAGACCATGTATGCATGATCCCCTCATATCTACAGTGATATAACCATGCAACATTCAACTAGTACTGAACTATTCTATATGATCATTTTAAAGATATGTCATGCAATTAATACAGCAGATCCTACCTTTGTCAACAAAAAAGATCTTTCTTGAGCATTTTGTATTTTAGCTTTTCATTTATGCCTTAGAACTCTAAGAAAAAGAAGTGTGGATACAAAGATGGTTTTAAAGACAAAGCACTGAGACTACTCAGGAGCAGATGATAACTTTTTTTGCTGGACAACATAGTAATGCTTTTCATCAATTGCTGCTTCAAAGATTGAGGCAGTCATCTGTTCGCTCTACCCAACTCATTATAACTATGACATAAGTAACAGGATTAAATTGCAAATTCAGATTTTATAACATATAGTTTTGAATGAGCAAAGATAGCAAAGCACTAGATAGATCATCTATCTTTAGACTGCAAGACTATCTTCAGGTTTCCTGGACAGAAATCTGTATGAGTTTGCAACAGAGCAAAAGAAGGCAGATCTACACCACCACCGTGCAAACATACAGCTGCTCTGGCTAGGATTCCTCTGTGTCAGTGAAATATCTACAGTCCACAACACCTGCCTGAACAAAAAGTGTTGGCAGGAAAACTGAGAGGTAGCTGGAAAAACTCAAACACAGGCTAGCCAAATTCTCAGTGCTTCAGAAACTAAAACAGCTTTGAGCAAGCAACTCACCAGCCCAGACTCACCTGGCTTGACTTTATCATCCAGTGAGAAGACTGAGAAAGACAGATGGATCTGAACAGAAGATGAGATCTCTGATTTTAGACCTGCTCATCCAGCATTGAGACAAAGCCCAAACATCTGGCTGCACCTTCCACTAAAATACACAATAATCATGAATGCTTGTAACTCCAAAAAAATCAAAAGCTAGAGCTCTAAAATTTACTTGGATTTCAGTTGCATGCAAAACTTACCCAGGTACTTGCTGATTAACTTTCTACTCCTTTTGCAATTGGAAAGATGAAGTGTGTTCCAGCTGCCTGCTGCAGCACTAGCTCTCAAAGCAAGTGGCAATCAAGTACTGGCCACTACAGGAGACAAGACCAGAGGTGGAGTAAACTTCAATCCTTACCTCACATGCCAAAGATACAGAGGATTTGTCACAGGTACCTTATACCACTTTCAGAAACCCAGAATTATTAAACTCATAAAGCAGGAAAGTATTTTAGGATCCTAAGAATTTTACTTTGGATTAAAAAGATACCAATAAAATAAATCACAAAATCCACTTGCAAGTTTCAAAGCAAGGCCTCAACCCTACCTACATTCAATATGGATTTAGAAAGAGTCATATAGAAGAGGAAACCTCAAGATTTCCTTTTCTTCTGTGGGAGCTCAACTTGTGATATTTTAAAACAAAGCAAAATTAGAGGAGCCACTACACTATTTCTGGTGCAAGTTCCCCAGAATAGTACTTTAAATGAGACCTTGGGCAGTACCTCTTCCTCCGAGGGAAACAATAGGGTCACACAGGTGCCTACACAGGTACTCTACCACTTTAAAGAGAATTACAGTCTGGTTCACATTTAGGCAATGTCTTCTTGCTTTTATGCCTCTTTGTAGAAATAACAATGCCAACGGGAAAATACAAGAAAGTGCCACCATCCTCAGGAAAAATTTCCCTAAGCAGCCAAACCGCACCTGCTTTGGGCACAGACATTTTGGAGCTCAGCCAGCACAGTAGGATGGACTTGCACTCTGAGAAACCCATCAACCCCACCTATCCACTTTGAGTCATTGCTAGCCTCCAGCTAATAAGCTGCCAGCATGAGTGAGCCAGATAGAGCTTTTGGGTCCGAAATTGACACAGTGCGATGGTTTGCTAATGAGAAAACCTGCAGAAATCCCATTTTTTGCTATTCCTCCTGCATTCCTATTGGAAGTGGAAGAATGGTATCATTACAACAAACGAATCACCAATAGGAAACTGAAGAAAAATTTCAGTGGGCCAGTACTGATTGGGATCGCTCCCTAACGTACAATTATAAGCTTTTAGTATAAACTGCCATTCAAAAAACTATGAGAACCTGCATGCCTCTTAATTTTCCCTCTTGCTTAGAGCATTGCTTTGTCCATGAAGAGCAGAAATTGTCATCATCATCGCTATTTACTGAACATGAAGAAATACAGTGTCTGAAGAGCACCTGTCTCTCAAATTGTTCAATTTTCCTGGTCTTTCCATGAGGGATCCTATTACTCAAACACATTTACATTCGAAAGCATATAACATATGGTCAGAACGACATTTAACAGAACTCTTCCTTTCCTTGTGATCATGCAAGCCAGGCTGACTGTTGTCATTCTCAGACCACACACTCCCCTTCAGCCCAATAAACCACAAACTCACAGGCCAGTTTCAAGCCAACATGAAAGGAGATAGAAATCGTGGCAGCGAGGACAGGACAGACCCAGTTACCAGAACGGGGCAATAGCTTTTCCCTTGCTGACAGCACTACAGAAAGCCTTCCACAGCAGCAGAGGATGAGCACCAGTGATGCCAACAGCCAGTGGCTAGATGTCACAGGAACCCGAAAGACTCAGGCTTGGGCATTTTGCTATCTGATCCCAGAAGCAAAGGGGTCAGAAGTCACTTCAGGAAGGGCCTGGAAGAGACCCTCAGAAGCACCTAAGGAGTAGCAGAGGAGACCCCCAGCCCAATCTGTGCACCTCATAGCTGGACCCACTCTGTTGACACACTGGTGTTCTCTCCTGGACTGATCTCTCTCTCCCACCAGACATGGAAGCCATGCCTCTCATTAACTCTGGTTACAGAATAATTTGTCCTAAAACATGGAAAACACCTGCCTGTAAATATAAATGAGACTCCTGCTACAGCTAATAATTCTTCATTTCTAGACTGATCTAGACTGAATAATTTTTTCAAACTCAGCTATCTAAACTGAATTTCCATGTGTTTTTTCAGTTTCACTAATCTCTTCAAGATAAAGCATGAAAATGTAATTCTGGCAAAAACAGATTAGTCCAGCAACTAGGGAAGCACTTGCACCTCAAGTGATTGCTTTGGCCCTGAGCAAATTTAATCTTTTCCCATCAATTCCTTTCCTCTTTTTTTTTTTTTTTTTTTTTCTGGCCATAAGGCACAAGCTTCATATCTGGCCATGCTTTTTCTATGGGTTTTGATCTAAATTATGTTTTGACAACATACAATTAAAATACCTTGAAGTAAAAGACATATATGTCCCTGCCTGTAACTACCTAGAGAATTAATTCAATTAAATACCCACCAGTTGTGACATAAGGAGTGCTACCACTAAAACTCTATCAAGAAAGGATAAAGCAATAAAAAATTATTTGTAAAAGAATCTAAGTAACAAACATTTACTCCCTTCCAACAACATAATACTTTGCTTTCTCTCCTTAAATGACAGATGCCAGAAAATTTAGTCTTTTCTTTGAGAACAAGAACCTTAATTTAATTTTATGTTTAAATGGTCGTTAATTTCACATTTTTCCATTCACGTAGGAGAAATTTTATTACAGTAAAAGGGACCTTGAAAAAACTGAGAAAGAAACCAGATATACAGATACATTTTAAAAAGATGAGTAGCACTGCTTTTTTCCTGCTGACTTTTTCTAAAGGTCTTTCTTTGCTTTATTTGCCTTCCTACACGAGTAACTGATTTTTATCTGGGTTTACTCAAGTCCTAAAATACACTGTGAATCCTCTGAATGACCATTTTTTCTTAAAGCCATGTAGATTCTCGAGCAACACAGAGAGGATGCTCAAAGTTGTATATATTACCGGCTATACAGGATATTTATAAACAGTTAGCTAGTTGGTAATCTTCTCTCATTTACTCTCACTTAACAGGAAAAGTGAGAAAACATACATTAAACCATCATGCTTACACTGTTGATTTTTAAGTATTGAGCCACGTCCCTCTACTATGCTACAACTACTACATCCAGCAACTCCTGAATAAAAACATTGTGAACTTCGGTGTCCTTCTGAAAACACACTCTCCAGATCTTGCTGCTTCTCCTGCTGTGAGAACAGTAAGCTGCTCCAAGGGTCAGCGTCTGAAGTTTCTAGTTTGGCAGATCACATAGCTCCATTCCCATCACAAAAGCCACTGTACATGCACTGTAGAGTCAGTCTATACCTGTGCAGTAGGTCAGACCTTTCCCTAGAAGTGCAATATATAAACTACAAGTTATACCTTTGATAAAATTGTACCTTTGGAAACATTGGTAGCCAGGACCAAGCCACGTGCATTGTCCTGGCAGAGGGCAAACAGCCCAGGAACAAGAGGTTGACCCTAACTACTGCAAGGCCATTCCTTGGCAAGTGACACCCCTATTATTTTGCAGGTAGGTAGTAACTGGTTAGTGTTTTCTTCTTGCACTTCACTATTATTATTGTTTTCTTAATGTATGGATGCTTCTGTAGTTTAATGCTGAGGAAACTAGCCATAGTAAGAGACTTGGGCATGGCTATGACTCTTTCCTAGCTGGAAGGAAAAGGCTGTGGGCTACAGAGGCAGAAAGACAATCTGATAGCTGTCAATTAGGCTTTCCTAATGCCGACTTGTTACAGGTAACAGATACACATATCATACCTATGCTCAACTGTTTCCCTTAATATTTGCTTTCCCCAAATGCAAGAAACCTGACTGCAGGATTTGTGGCAGCGAGGATTACATTTGTGCATTACCCTGGTGGGGAAAGGGGGCAAGGTGTGGGAAAAAACACAGTTCAAAACTCTAGACAAGGTAGTAGGCTTGTATCCATCTCCAACAGTCCTGGAGTGAGGATGCGAGACAAGGTAGGTTATTTTGTCTATCAAACAGTAGTATTTAGACAGAAAAAGGGCAGACCTTTACCTTGCTAGGGGATGCAGTCAGGTGTCTGTCTTTTACATTAAAAAAGTGGGTCAGCTGAACTCTCTACAGAGATATAACTACCTGTCATTTTTATGGCCAAAAGTGACAGAAAGGGATCAACCTGTGAGTTTATACAAAGTCTGTCAAATACATGTCTCCTTTTCCTAGAATGGCCAAGTAGATCAATTCCTTCATCACTGGTGTGGGTGAACTGTGAAACTGCAAAAGCTTTACAGCTAGCTGTTGCACACTGCCTTTGTCTTGCAGACTCTTATCTAACCTTCAAGGTAAGCTTTGCAGAATCCTCCCCCCAACACCACCCCCAGTCATGGAAAAAAATATTCATTTTCTTTGTCTATCGGAAAAGGACTGATCTTTTCCTACACTTTCTTATGCCAATGACTGATCAGTAACCACACCTTATCAAATAAAAAGCCAAAATGTGTTAATGCCTGACCAGAGTCCACAAGGGTGGGTTGGTTCCTTTAACGGTTGATCAGTTATTCTGGCTTTAGCTGACAACACCCGTTTCAAGATCAAGGGTTTTGACTGTAATATTGAGTATAACAAGTAACAAAGATTTTTCTAAGATACCCATTTTTAGAAAGTTCTTTCTAGAGGCTGTCAACCCCAAAACACCATTCAACATGTACAAGAATTATTCTGTTCATTCCAGAGAGCAAAGTGCAGATAGGGGAATCTTGGGATAGAGCAGATGTATCTGTCAGGCAAAAAGTAAGTATTAAAAACTGTGTTGGACTAACAAATATAGAATAGACTTCTGAGGTATTTTATTATCTCATGAAAAAAATCAAGATTAAATTTTCATGCCCTACGTTCCCCAGCTGCCATAAATACAGGATAACTAATGGGATTTGGAAGTTAATTTTATTTCACTGTTTCAGAATAAGAAGTTTTAAGTCCACTACCCCATTCTTTATCTGCTCCAATGCACATCTCAACCTGATTCTCTCTGTACTGTTTCAATTGAATAGCAAGTAGTATTTCCATATACTTAAAGCTTTTAAAACAGCCAGTTCCAATAAAAAAAAAAAAAAATCGAAATCTTGCTAATTTTTTCACACATGCACATCAATATCTAAAGAACAAGTTCTAAAGACCCACCCCTGTGCTCCAGACTATCCTGGGTCTGTATGTCTGGAGTGTAGGCAGCCAGCCACCCTGAAGTCTGCTTGCAGGGAAAACAAGCACACTGTAATTGGGGATGCAGAGATGAAAGGTCTGTCCCCTCCCCCTTAACTACTCTACACACCATGGTAGCAAAGAAGAGGATTTGGAGAAAAAGCCCTAAGTTTAGAGCAACTTCATTACTGTTTCTGAGCTCTTCAGAAACAACCAGGAGCTATGCAATGCATGACAGTTACATACCAACAGCCTAGAGTATATTTTCCATTAACTGTTTTGGGAGAAACAGACACCTGCCCCATGCTGTAAGGAATAGCCATAAGGATCTAAAATTTTACATGCTAAACAGACATACGTTCCTGCAGGGCAGACACATTCAAAGGAGCAAAGAGGGTTGCAGACGCTAGCTTATCATATTTTTTTCTTTATTTGGCTAGAATACAGTCATTCTGCTAATTGATACTCCTACCACAGTGTCAAACAAACAAATTGGATAAAATACACTTTGCCAGTATTTTGTCACATTCCAGGCTTTCTGGCATTAGTTACTGTCTGTATATGCTTTGGCACCAACAGATGTAAGGTCTGATAAAAGCTGTTTCCCCTATTTCATGTCCAAGAAAAACGCAGGCTTTTTTCTGCAACGTATACACACCTGGCAGATTAAAAAAAAATAGCCCACAACCAACCAACCCCTTCCTCCTCACCCATGCTGAATTTCAAAGTCTAAAAAGGTTTCTTAACTTCTTCACCCCACGCCCCATCTCTCACAGGCTACATAAACCTGTGAGATGGGCCGCAAGTGCCAGTTTTTACTGGAAAAGATACCAGAGGACTCCATCCATTCCTCAGCTCCTCAAGAAGGTAATGTGGGAAGGAATTTACCTCAGACGGACCCAGGTGGCTAGTACTTAAATCAATTAGCACCCAGAGTTGCTGCCACTGAGCATTACTCCAAAGTTAGTTATACTTGGCACATGTGTGCATTTCAAACACTGAAAAACGTCTGGATGGGCTACAAATACCCAGTAAGGTTTTCTTTAAAAACTGTTAATGGAAACTGAGGATTACAAAATGCTACCAAATGGCAACAGTGGCCCACAAGTCACTAGTCACCACACAAGGTCAGAACCAAAGCCAGATCCAAACCTGCTCTTTAGTGTGATATTTAATTTCCTCAAGAACACTGTGAGATGCTAAGCATTGAAGATAAGCATCCAGCAGTGTTTACTCCTTCTGGTGAGGTTAGGTCCTAGCAGATCTTGTGAGGGAGGAATCAGCCTATTTCAATCGTGCCAGCTGAATTACTTTCTGTGGAAAGATCGACCTAATCTGCCTCTGGAATCAATGTGTATTTTTTACTCTCAACATTTCTGTTTAAATTAGTACATGTACATAACACAGACAAAAACACTCAACTGGAAATTGAAAGAAAAAAAATTGAAGACTAACAGTGCATCCAGTTGGTCAACAGTTATTCTGCTTTAAATTAAAATATAACTTTGATGTCTATCACAGCTCATTCTCACACTGACGCTGACCTAAGCCATTTAGATTTCTTCCCATAGAATACCAGGTTTTTCATCTTCATTTCATGTATTCTCAATTGCTACACTAGGGAAGTCAGGTTTTGTCATTGCAAATAAAATCCAGAAAGCTCCATTAAAAGAAAAATAATTAGGATTTTAACACTTAATTATTTTTCATATATGTTGACTCTAATTTCTCTTATGGATCCATTACTGTTGACCTGTTGAAATGCAGAAGACTTCAGTTTTATCAGGTGATTGTTTTAGCCTACTTGGTGCCATGAAACTAAAGAGTGAAAGATAGGTGTGGTATACCACCTTGTTCAGGCCTTACACAAAATTAATCTAAAATATTTTTCAATCCTCTATTTTCAGATTTTCTTTGCTTCCCAGCTCCCAGGGATTCCTCTTTTATTGTGTGCTGTGAACATAACTGCACTGAGCCATTTCATTATAACAAGCTCATTTTGTAACCAACCACAACAGTAACAGCTGTTCATTCCAGAACCAGCACAGGCATGCTGCACCCAAGTGGCACACTGAGCACTGGCACTCTAGCAACCCAAATCAAAGGCAATAATAACATAAAGTATGTGTTGGGGAGATGCCAAAAAGATTCTCACCTGATTCCAAGTGGTCCAGGATTGCAACAAAACTTATTGTCCATGACTGTAACAATAAACAAGAATTTTTTGTAGTGTAGGGCATAATTTCAAATTGAGGTACAATGCAAAAAGGACAGTGCAAGGGAGCAAGTAGTACTACTGTTATCAAACAGGCCCTCAGGAACAATAAGGCCACAGCCAAGAAGTGAAATGAACTCTTTTGGTCAGTTGTTACCACAAAAGGTATTGGAGAGCTCCCACACCTTATGTGTTCATCACAGCCAATAGCTCAGAGGAGCTGGATCAGTTTAAAGCATTAGAAAAGTATAAAGGAAGTATTAGACCAAATAGACAATCTGGAGTTAGGACATCATCAGGAGTGGATGGCATTCACCTGAGAGCTCTGAGGAAACTCATCTGAAATTGCAGAACTGCTGGCCAAGGTTTGTAGTTGATAACCACAAAGTGCTGCTATGCCAGACAACTGCAAATGGACTCACATTTACAAAAACGGCTCCAAATAGTTTAATGGGAACAACTGGAGGGTGCTTTCCAGCAGCAACATGATATATACAGCCTATAATAATCAATAAGACCAGCAAGCACACTGGCAGAGTGAGTCTGTGTTAAGGAGTCACCATGGCTTCTGCAAAAGGCAACCCTGCTTCATCAACTGGAGTTCTATAGGGGTGTCAGTAACCACACAGATAAATGGTATCCTGCAGATACAATGTATCTAGATTTTCAAAAAGCCTTGGGCAATCTTCCACACCAGATTAAGATGCCATAGGTCTGGATAATAAAGGCTATTTCACATATGAGGTTGAAACAAGGAGGAAAGGATAAGCCTTCAAGCCTAGCAATCATTTTTCAGAATGAAGAAGAGTAAGCAGAGGGGTCTTTCAGGAATCAGAGTTGAGACTTGTTTTGCTTAGTATCCTCACCAGTGACCTGGGCAGGTGAATGAACAGTTAAATATCTGAGTTTGTGAATGTTCCTGAACACTTTCAAACAGTCAAATGCCAGTCTGATAGCAAGAAACTCCAGAAGCAGCTCACAGAACCAAGCGAGCAGAAAAAAAACCCAAACAAACAAACAACAAAAAAACCAACAACCACCTGGCAGGTGAGAAAACTGCAATGAGGACAAGACATAAGAGGTTATTCTTCCACTACATAACATTTCTGCATTCCTACATCTCATGTATTGCATGCAGTTCTCATCTCAAGAAGGATACGGTTGAGTCAGATACAGAGTCACGGAACTGTTGACATTGAAAGGGGCCTCTTGATATCATCTAGTCTAACTCCCCTTCTCAACCAGGCTCAGCTAAAGCGGGTTGCCCAGGACCACGTCTGGCTGTGTTTAAAATATCTTTATAAATGGAGACCCCACAAAGTCTCTGGGCAACCTGTTCCAATTTTCACTACCCTCACAGCAAAAAAGCATTCTCTTACAACAGATGGAATCTCACGTTTCAGTTTATGCCCATTGCCTCTTGGCAATTAAATGATCAACTAGGGAATCCAGGGGGTAAGTGCTTTACATTGAGACACTAGAGAGGAGAAGAAGAGTGGGGAGTGATACCCCTGAGGTTTACAGTGTGTCCTGGTTTCAGCTGGGTGAGAGTTAATTTTCTTCTTAGCTGGTGCAGTGCTGTGTTTTGGACTTGGTATAAGAACAATGCTGACAGCACACTGATGGGTTTGGTTGTTGCTGGGTGATGTTTATACAAAGTCAAGGACTTTTCAGTTTCTTGGGCCCTGCCAGGGAGAGGGCTGGAGGGGCACGGGAAACTGGAAGGGGACAGAGCCAGGACAGGTGACCCAAATTGGCCAAAGACTTATTCCCATACCATGGGACGTCATGCTGAGTAAATAAGCTGGGGGAAGAAGAAAGGGAAGGGACATTCGGTATTATGGTGTTTGTCATTCCAAGTAACCATTACACATGATGGAGCCCGGCTTTCCTGGGGATGGCTGAACACCTGCCTGCCCATGGGAAGTGGTGAATGACTTCCTTGCTTTGCTGGTGTGTGTGGCTTTTACTTTACCTGTTCAACTGCCTTTATCTCAACCCATAAGTTTTCACACTTTTCCGATCCTCTCCCCCATCTGACTGGGGAGGGGGGAGGGGGATGAGCTGTGTGGTGCTCGGTGTTGGCCAGGACTAACCATGACAGAGTGTCATCAGCATTATAAATGAGCTGAACAGAAAAATGCTGTTATTGTGTCTGGCTAGCCAAAAGACTATACCAGCATCTAAGGATATGTTTCTTTTAATTTTAATATTAAATTCAGATGTTATCTATGAACTGAGGAGCAATGACAGCTCAAGGTGACAACAAACTTTGCTGTTTCCCCACTTAACAAAGAGATCATATTTGTCCAACACCCTGCTCTCTCCACTTGCTCCATACTGAATAAATAATTAAGTAAAATCTTGTGTGACTTTGACAGTAACTCATTGAACTAACTTCTGGCCTGCCAGGGGCAGCCTTTCAAGTGATTGACACCCCAGCCCATCCTACCTGCGAACAAAAAGCTTCTCCCATAGAAGCAGGCACAGGCTGCCAAAACTGATTTCTGGTCTGAAGCATCACTCTTTTCAAAAGAAAATTAAGAACTTCGTTAACAGAAACTCCTAGAAAAATTATGAAAGCAAGTCTCCAGCCAACAGGGGAATGGAAAGAAAATCACATTTAGGTTATAGAACAATTAATTTTATTTAAAGAAACTTACAGTTCTTGTTAGTGCTAGCATTGTAAAACTTGTACATTTTCCACTCCTTCATTTTCAGTGCTGAAGAAACAAACCAAGCTATGTTTGTTTAATTCTCTGGATTAAAATTTATTTTTCTAGTTACTTCATCAGCTGCATTAGCAAAGGTGTAAACAACTCTAGAACTGGGACAACTCAGTGACTCCTGTCTTACTAGTGCTTATGTAGGCCAATCTAATACTGCTATTGATGGCAGAAGACACTTCAACATCAAAGCTATACAACTCTACAGAGTCATATACCCAAACTGGATCACTCCCAATGTCATTGCTACCAGCCTTTGCATGCTGTAGCAAAGATACTAGATGTCCTGCCTCCTTACATTCAGCCAGACCAGTTTTGCACCATTTTGGCAGTGATAAGCTAACAGATAGTAATTCAGCAAAGCTTTTTAGTGGACGTTATTAATAAAACCAAATTCATTTGATATTTCAGTCATAGCTATCCCTTTAGAAGAGTTGAAGTAATCTATCCTTTCCCTACAAGCAAGAAAAATTGAGAGACTACAAGCCAGTTCTGGTCTCCTAACTCTCAGTTCTTCTGAGGCAGAGGAGCTTCCTGAAGTCTTGGACTTGCCTCCAGACATTATCACTTAATAAAAGACCCTAGGAACTGTCGTTAGAGCAAAAGCGAAGTTGCAGAATGTTTAGGCTGGAACCAAATAGTCTTTCTCATTGTCCAAGTATTTTCCAGTAAAACTTAACAGCGTAAGAGATGAAAATGAATCATTTCAGAGTTTCTACAATCAAAAAATTCTTAGTCTGTTATTAGTTACCAACTACATCCTCTCTTTCCAGATCCCAGAATTTCTCAGATTGCCAATTCTAGCTCCAAACCAAATTTGTTCACATTCCATAGTGGGAAAACAAACAGAGGATTGGGCCTATGTATTACCTTTAAGTGTCCATGAATTTACCTCCTAACTACTTCACATAGGATACTAGGGCAAATCACCCAGTTTTAAAGCACTGAACGGCACAGGTCTATTGCCCTTAAACACCTACCCAAAAATCAAACTGCTCAGATTTTATGGATAGTTCTGAACAACAAGGCTTTTCAGATTTGCCCAAAACCACAGAAAGAGCCAGTAGCAGAACGGGAAATACAATCCATCTTTCAGATTCCTGTTCCAATATTATAACCAGAAAACAGTTACTTTCTGAAAAAAATTTTTCTTTGACAGAACTTTTTTAGTCAAGAAAATTCACTCAGGAATGAAGAAAGTTTCCTGACAAAACTCCTTTGCAAAACACCTCTTACTGCTGACAGTAAGCTTAAATGAACTTGTATTTTCCAAACAAATCTGCTTCCAGCGTAAAACAGCTCCACTGTCAAATATGCTCTCCTGTTAGTTTATGACAACACTTATCAAATTACCATTTATCTGAAGAAATTCAAAGACCTTCAGCCCAGTCAGATAAAAAGGGATCCTGAACACAGAAAACGCAGAATTTCTTGACTGAGAGTTTGAAAAGGTACAGTTGGCTTGGAGAAACTAGTTATATTTTCTTCTTTTACTCCCTTCATTTTGACAGGCATACAGTTTTTCTTGAAGGATTTAAAAAAATATTTTCTTTGAATAAACTTTTAACTGTTTTGTACTCACTATTTTTTTCCCAAATAATGTTTTTACATGAAAAAAACAAAAGCTGAGACATTTTGACTGACAAAACACCCTAGCCAGTCATGTAGCATGAGTCAGACTGCCGTGTCTGGACCCCTTTAGCTAGTCCAAGCCTTGGCAGACTGTGGCACTTGTTTTATTCATGTTGGGAAGGTAGAGAGTAGACATAACCCAACTTCCTTGATCCTACAAAGTGCTACGTCTTCTATCTAGCAGCTTACATATGTACATTCTGACTACTATTCAGGTATGCCGTACAACAATTCAACCCCACAGAGTATCAAGATACTCTATGTATCAAGTATTTATTCAAGGACTACTCAGTAGCTCCGTAAGTAAGACAGCTCTTTAGTTAACATGAGAAATACAGGTCAAGAAGGAAGAAAAGACTTTCTTTGCATATTTCCTTCTCTCATCTTTTTGGCCATTTGGAGCTAAATTTGGGCTTGTGACAAGTCCCTTCAGATGGTAGCCCAGGATTCTCTGGGCAGATTACAATTTTTCTCCTGAAGTCTTCCCAGCTTATTCACATTGTGAGGCCCACCAGCTGTCAGACACCAATGCCAAGCAGTCACACTGCTCTAGCCATTTGCTTGTCTCTTCCCACTGCCTTTTCCTGCCCCAGACTGCCCAGGCAAGGTCAAGCTTTTCTCTTCGTTGGAGTTTCTTTTTATTCCCTTCCTTATCACCTCTACTCTTTCATTCTCCCTGGGAAATGTGCATTTCCTACATCCCTCTCACTGAAAACAGAGGGCAAAACATAGTTCCTCTAGTTCTAGTCACCACTTTGCTTCTCACAGCATAATTGCAAAAGTTCAGTGCTCCCCATTCTCTCATTTGCTGTGTATGCATTAAAAAAAACTTTTCAGCCAAGCAGTATACACAATAGTATTTCAGATGAACAGTTTCAAACGTCAACCATATTTTAAGTTGTGTCCACCCAGAGTCCCCAGTGTGTCACAATATCTTCTCATAGCATTCCTTAGCCTCCACCTGCACTCATGCACAACCCTGACTTTGCACAAAAACTCACTCAAGTAAAGCTTTGGAGAACCAACAGCCAGTAACAAGTGACTGTACCCAACTACCCTCCTGTGATACGTCGCTTACCTTTAAGCCAGTCCAGCAGAAATACTTTGTTAACTTCTTTAAGGTCAGTGGTGTTATTACAGCACGTAGCACCAATTCTCATTTGCTTTTCTGCTAACAGAGTTCAAGGACTGAATATGGAGAGGAAAAAGGGCCATTTTTCTTCTCTGAGAAGACCTCTGTAGATCAGGGCTGCACAGAAGTGCAATCAGCAAGGGTAAGAGGGAGGTAAATGGCCATCAATCTGTAACTCCTTGGAGGTACTAAAATTAATATGATGAGAAAAAGGAGTAAAAGGATAAAAGCCTTCCCATTGCCCTTAGGTGTGGAGCAGCTAAGCAGTGACATAGTGCAGGTTAGCAACCATTTAGCTTCTGAGTCAAGAGAACAGAATATCTGAACATGGCCAGTCCTGACAGTAACGGTGTCCCATTCCCCCATGTTCCTTGCAGGTTCAAGAATCAACAGCAGCAGGCTGCAAGATACCGAGTTCACAAAAGCCCCTGAGGCATGACTTTAAAGTGGCCAAGCCATTCCATCTGAGCTTGTAACAGTGATCATCACAGCTGTTTCCTCCAACACAGCACTAATTTCCTGCCTCCCTCCATTCCAGTTCTCTTTGGGTTTGTTTTTTTTTTTTTTTTTCCTAGCCAATTCACCCAAAGACCAAAAATTCACTGACCTGTTAGTTGGAGTTTAAGATCTGCCTTTTCTGCCAGGACTTTCCTGAGAGAGAAGAATCAAGGCAAACCAGGTGAGTCTCAGCTTGGTCTTAGCAACTGTTAATCAGTGTTTATGTCAATGTTAAAGGGAAATCATTTTATAAACTGATTTCTCAATACACTTCCAAGTATCTTCAACAGATGTTCCTCTCACTGGTAGCTACTAAAATAAGTAGGCAGCAAAAAAAGTCTCTCACTACCCATGCGGTTTTCCCTCTTAAGCAGGTCTTAAGGGACATGAAGACACCTAATTAGGCTTTCCAGTATTTATACAGTTTGCTTTGCTGACAAAAAGGCACAAAATATCTACAAAAATCTAAATATTCCTTCTCCAGACTGCTTCAGACTTGAGTGGGGCCATGAGGTATTCCTCCCTGTGATAGGGAACATCAGCAGGACAAATATATTCTCTTGCAAAGCTGCAAATTCCTGTCGTTGTTCCCAACAGCAGTAATCAGGAAGCAGACTATCATTCCTGCTTGACTGCTATAGAGAAGCAAGAAAACCAGAATGCAGTTTTACAACCTATTCAAATTGCATCCATTTATTTCAAAATGGAATTTAACCCTAGGGTACAAGAGGAAACCAGCAGGTCAATCCATGAGACAGAGTTTCACCTGGCTCCCAGACCCACCTACGTGGTATGACTGCTTTCCAAGTGTCCTTTCTCAGAAATAGAAGTGATCTAAACAGAACGCAAAGATGGGAATAATAACAAATGCCTAAATATCCTTCCAAAATGTTAGACAGTTCAAGGTTTTTTTGTCAGATGCATCAAATCCATTCAAAGGGATCTTAAAAGGTCATTTAATTTTTAATCCATCCCCCAAATAACCCTTACGGCTCTCCCAGGTTAGTCCCTTCCTTCCTTCCCAGCATAACAGAGATATCTCTCTTGCAGTCATGCCAGAGCTGCATATTGTTCAAACACAAATGTTTATGGCAAGAAACAAGTCATCACTTGGCTGGCACAGTGAACTATGAAACAATTACTGGGAAATGATAAAGAATTATCAAAATAAGAGACCATTGGTGCTACAGTTGTATTTGTTATTTCAGAGTATCTGAACCAGCCCAGCATGTTTCAAAAAGCAGAAGAGGCCTTGCAGTGGTGACTACAAAACAGAATGCACTTTACTTAGGTGCTGGTTCAGGTTCAAAGAAAAAAGGTTTGGTAGCTGGAAAAGGCAGTCTATACTTTTCTTTCTTCTGTGTTTGTGTCCATTTTCTCACCCAGAAGCACACAAAGTCAGACAGAACCATGACAAATTAATAGACTCCTGTGACTCCTGTCCTAGGGTACCTTACCAGATGTGGCCTCTGATGGAAATGCTAGGAATTGAGGACACAATCTTAACTGCACTTCTGGGGCTACAAGCAACACAACCCCACAGGTCAGCTCCTCTGTCTGGACTTCGACACTACAGGGCTCTCCAGTGGCTGAAAAGTGAGCAGTTCCAAAACTGTGGTGATGCTCACAGACTGGCTCCAGATCCCAGCTCCACAATAAAACATCCTTTATTATACTCCAAAATAAAACTAGAGTCTGAGACTTTCAGATATTTTTAGGTGGCTGGCAATGATTTCAAAAGATTACAGAGCTGGTCCGATAGCCAAATAGGAGTCAATGTAATGTCTCATGCAAACAGTGCCCTGTTAACTACAGAAGCCCTCCTAAATGGCTTGCACAGCTGTGACCCAGGGCATAACATCAGAACAAGCTATCCCATTCATCTGAGAAGTTTTTGCAGGCAGTGAAGGTGACTAATTATGCTTCCTGGTGCATTATCTATGTTAGGTTAATAACTACCAACCATGAAGGTAACACTTGGGATGCCTACAGAACTGCAAGTATTTATAGCCCTCTTTCCAAAAGCTGTTACAAATGCTTTTTACTATTCTCTGAAATACACTTCATACAGCAATAAGAAAACTATCATACAACCACAGGATAAAATACCTTAGCCTTATGGGCTGAGTTACATTTTTAGCAGGTTCTGCTTTTTTTAGAAAGAAACACAACATTGAGTCAAGCCAAAGTTACACTGCAATGTCTATAATGAGATTTCCTTAGCTATCAGAGCCATGAAGCAAAGGTCACCATGTTGATATTCCACGAAAGCCTGCAACATTTAAGGCATTTTGAAGACTGTAAGAATACCTCTGCCTTTGCACAAAAATACCTTCAAAATACCTAATGACTTTGTCAGCATGAGGTGGTTAGTCAACACTTATAAGATCTATGCAAAGGTCAGAGCAAATAAAATAAGTTGGAGTACTGAGCCCAAGGGCACACTCTGAATTGTGGTTTGAATGCAATCCATCAATATGTACTTTTTCTGTTCTATTACCCACATAATCATCAGCACTGTTTCACCATAAATCTGCTGTTCAGAAGTTTTCAAAAATGTCACAGTATTGGTCATCTGTGTCAGTTGCCCAGGAGTGATTTATTAAAATGTTTGGCTAAACAGATCGCCATCCCAATGGCACATAATAAATCGGGAAGCACTTGACAATATTGCCATTAAAATAAGTGTGACTGCCAGTGCTGCCAAATACTAAAGTTGCAGGCATTTCCATGAGAAAGCCCTGTTTTCAGTTACTTTCAGCTGCATCAAACTGTTCAGGCTGAAGTTTTCATGCTAGAGTTCTGCCTTAGATTGATATTTATTTTGTTTAATGGAAAATTTTAGCCAAAACAGTTCACTTGTGCAAGCAGGTCAGTACAGTATGTTTTGTTTCTGTTAAGAAAAAAACCCAAGTATGTAGTCTGTTAGAAGCTCTAGCATCTCATGTTTTCAAGACACCATCTTGACATTCAATGAGGATGGTCTGGATTTATGGTTACTATCCCAGCTGCCTAAACATCATCCTAGATTAGGTCAAGCTGACAGCTTGAAAAAACCCTGTTTGTACTACAGTTTGCTAGGTGTTACAAGCACCATAGTAGTACCACCTGCATCCCATGTGTGCTTTCTGACCAAGCAGTTATGTTGCCCTACAGGTGCAGATCCCAGTTGCTTTGGGCCAGCCTGAGCCAAGGCACCGATTAAAGGCTGAGAGCCTGGAAGGGGGGAGCGTCTTCTGTCAGACATTAAAAAAACATGGAAAGCAAGACTAGTCAGAGAAGCAGCTCTGTGATGCTGCCAGCAGAAACACACATCTGAGGATCTGCTGTAAGTTGTAAGGCAGGCACTGACTCAGGACTGCTCTAGCTGGGTTTGCAAGGAGGCTTAGAAGCCATTGGAGACTATAAGGAACCATTTTCGGCTAGTACTTGCAAAGTAAACTCATCAGGATTGCAGCTGCATGATAGTTTTACAGGTTTAGTTTTTTGTTATAAATTAAAAAAAAAAAAATTATTTGCTGGCCCCTGCACAGGAATTGGCACAGGAATCTGCTGGTTTATCTCACATCCAGAACAGCAAACAATTCACAAGCAGCATCTTTACAGAATCCGTGGTTATTAAAATTAAAACTTATGGAATCCTCCAGAAAGCTGAAGTATCAAATAGAAGACAATGAAAATGTCCTTTTAATAACCAACCACTGAAACAAAAACTGCTTTAGAATGACCAGGTTAGCAATTCTAGACAATCAGCTACAGTCCCAGAAGGGCAATGACTAATTCATTATTTCAGCCCTCAGAAAATGACAGATGAGAGCCTCTGAAAAACGAACTACAGAAACAGGTCTACCACAGCAGAGGAAGTAACACATCTCTCAGAGCTTGGAAGTTTGTTAGTCAGGTGCCTCAGCCCCTGCTGATGGAAGTAATAAAAACCTGTTAGTGACACTGCTCAAATACAGAACACACACATGCTTCCAAACTGCACTGATATCAGAACTGCCTTCCCACAGCCACACAGCTATGAGGGGTGATGAATCCCTCAGTCATGGTTAAAAAAAACACAAGAGGCTGAGAGGCAAAAGGAGCCAACTGCACCCTCTAGAAAAAGCTACTAACTATGTATTTAACAATATTAATTAAAACCATCTTAATCCAAGTGCTGAATAACTTGCACACTAATGTATCACAAGGAGAAAATTTTCTGTGGCAGGTCTGAATAACTCACAAGCGAAGACAGAACTAAACCTGAGTTCTCCAACAATCCAATGCCTAAACTTCACACTGGAGTTCTCTCAAGCTTCTAGAGCTAGTTGCAAAAAGCCTTCATGGCTCATAAAATACATGCAAAAAGGTTCACAAGAAGGAAACACACACTCCAAATATACAGGAATAATATATTGCATTTAAGGAACACCTAGAATAAACTTGCAACAAAACACTTTGAAGAATCTGTCAAATATTGAGAGCTGAGGGAGCTGCTAAAAATGAGAAAATAGTTTGGAAAGTAAATTCAACCTCAACAGAAAGGCACAAATTCCAAAAAACAAAGTAAAAAAACAACAACAAGAAAAGCAAAACAAAACAAAAAACCAACCCCAAAAAAACCCCAACAACACAACAAAAAAGAAACAAACAAAAAAATCAGCATGCCTCTGATGACACCAGCTCCCAAACTTGACTTTAAGTGAGGCTTTTGGACAAAAAACTCCCTCTTCCTTTCCTACTACAGAAAACATTGAACATACATTTTGTGTTGATTAAATGTGCTTTTTATGTCCAGGAGGAGTATGGTTAATTTACAACAGAGCAGCTGAGAGAAAATTGTACAGCAGCAGCAAACATGCTTCAGGGTTTCCACCTCCCATAAGAAAATAATAAATAAAAAAAAAAAAAAAAGAAAAAGAAAAAAAGAAAAAAACACCCACAACAAATAATGTCCTGTTTCCTTGAAACCTTTTCATGTCATACTCTCTGTAAAGCACTGGGCAACACTCTTACACAGAAAGAGTCTTCTCTCCCCAGCTTAGTTAACAGCCAGTGCCCCTCAGCCACCGCTGTGCTGTGGCTCAAGGTTGTTTCTGTTCACTATCCAGAGATAGAGCAAGTATATCCACTGAGAGGGACTATAAACACAGAAGGCAACACACCACAAGAACCCACAGACTAACGACATAGCTAACTCACAATAAAAGCCCCAAAAAACCACTGTGGCAACACAAGTCAGCAAACACGAGCACAAAGAAACAAACACCTTTAAGATCATTAATCCAACTGTTAATCCAGGACTGCCAAATCCACCTATAAACCATGTCCCTAAGCACCACATCTACCCATTTTTTCAAAACTTCCAGGGATGGTGATTCCACCACCTCCCTGGGCAGCCTGTTCCCATGCTTCACCACCTTTCAGGGAAGAATGTTTTCCTAACATCCAATCTAAATCTCTCCTGGCTCAACTTGAGGCCGTGTCCTCTTGTCCTGTTCTCTCGTTACTTGGGAGAACAGACAGACCCACACCTCGCTACAGCCTCCTTTCAGGTACCTCTAGAGAGCAATAAGGTTCCCCTTGAGCTGCCTCCTCTGCAGACTAAACAACGCCAGTTCCCCCAGCCACTCCTCGCAAGACCTGCTCTCAAGACCCTTCACCAGCCTCGTTGCCCACCTCTGGACACGCTCCAGCACATGTCAGTGTCTTTCTTATAGTGAGGGGCCCAAAGCTGAACACACTATTTGAGGTTCAGCCTCCCCAGTGCTGAGTGCAGGGGGGTGATGACGGCCCTGGTCCTGCTGGCCACGCTGTTTCTGATACAAGCCAGGGTGCTGTTGGCTGCCTTGGCCCCCTGGGCACACTGCTGGCCCATGTTCAGCCAGCCATCAGCCAGCACCCCCAGGTCCTTTCCCACCAGGCAGCTTTCCAGCCGCTCTTCCCCAGGCCTGTAGTGTTGTGTGGGGTGGTTGTGCCCCAGGTGCAGGACCCAGCACTTCTCCTGGTGGAACCTCATACAACTGGCCTTGGCCCATCAGTCCAGCCTGTCCAGATCCCTCTGCAGAGCCTTCCTGCCCTCCAGCAGATCAACATTCCTGCCCAGCTTGGTGTCATCTGCAAACTTACTAAGAGTGCACCCGATCCCCTTGTCCAGATCATCAATAAAGGTATTATACAGGACTGGCTCCAACACTGAGCCCTGAGGAACAGCACTGGTGACCTGCTGCCAGCTGGATGTAGCTCCATTCACCACCACACTTTGGGCTTGGCTGTCCAGCCAGTTTTTAACCCAGTGTAGAGTACACCCCTCCAAGCCATGAGCAGCCAGTTTCTCCAGGAGAATGCTGTGGAAGACGGTGTCAAACTCTTTACTAAGGTCCCAGTAGACAACATCCACAGCATTTCCCTCTTCCACTAGGTGGGACATCTTGTCATAGAATGACATCAGGTTCATCAATCAGTACCTGCCTTTTATAACCCCATGCTGGCTGGGCCTGATCCCCCAGTTGTCCTGTATGTGCTGCATGATGGTGCTCAGGATGATCTGCTCCGTAACCTTCCCTGGCACTGATGTCAGGCTGACAGGCCTGTAGTTCCCCAGATCCTCCTTCCTGCCCTTCTTGTAGATGGATGTCACATTGGCTGACCTCCAGTCTTCTGGGACCTCCCCAGTGAGTCAGGACTGTTGATAAATGATGGAGAGTGCTTGGTGAGCTGCTCTGCCGTCTTTCTCAGTACCCTTGGGTGGATCCTATCCAGCTCCATAGACTTGTGCGTGTCTGAGTGGAGCAACAGGTTACTGACCATTTCCTCCTGAACAGTGGAAACTTCATTCTGCTCTTCATTCCTGTCTCCCAGCTCAGGTAACTGGTCTTACTATTAAAGACAGAAGCAAAGAAGCCACTAAGTACTTCAGTCTTTTCCTCATCCTTTGTGTCAATGTTACCCGCCCTGTCCAATAAAGGATGCAAATTCTCCTTGGCCCTCCTTTTGTTTCTAACACATTTGTAAAAACATTTTTTCTTTTACGGCAGTGGCCGCCCTGAGTTCTAGCTAGGCTTTCACCTTTCTAATCTTCTCCCAGCAAAACTTCGCAACAACCTTATAGTTCTCCACAGCTGCCTGTCCCTTCTTCCCAAGGTGGTGAACTCTCCTTTTTTTCCTGAGTTCCAGCCAAAGCTCTCTGTTCAGCCAGGCCAGTCTTCTTCCCCAATGGTCGTCTTCCCCACTGGCTCATCTTTTGGCACACGGGTATGGCCTGCTCCTGCACCTTTAAGATTTCCTTCTTGAAGAATATCTAAGCCTTCCTGGACCTCTTTGCCCTTCAGGACTGCCTCCCAAGGGATTCTGTCAACCAGTCTCCTAAACAGGCCAAAGTCCACCCTCCAGAAGTCCAAGGTTTTGCTGACCCCTTCCTTATTTCCCTGAGAATCAAATGCTCTATCATCTTGTGATCGCTATGCCCAAGACATTCTCTGACCACGGCATCACCCACCAGCCCTTCCCTGTCTGCAAGCAGCAGGTCCAGTGGGACATCTCCCCTGGTTGGCTCACTGACCAGCTGTGTCAGGAAGTTCTTCCACACACCCCAGGAACCTCCTGGACTGTTTCTTCTGTGCTATGTTGTATTTTCAGCAGACATCTGGTAAGTTGAAGTCTCCCATGAGAACAAGGACTATGGGTAATATGGTTATTTAAATGGAAAGTATTGCATTCTAGGCACTGTTACACAATTTCATGGAAGTAAGAATTTTACCTGCACAGAAAATAAAAATACTTTTTTGTTCTGCTTGGAGGGATGAATTTCTAATGGTCAGAGGACAAGCTGTTGATGGGGAGGTATCAAATAGAGAGATGCACAGTTAAACAAACAGATATCTTAAGTCTCAGGCATTTACCAAAAATACATTTCAACATTTCCAAACACTCTGGACTTCCCTGCATTTTATTCTCCCAAGGTATTGAAATTTAATCTTGACTTTTCTCTTTAACCACCAATTCAAGCCAAAACTTTAGTTGCCAGTTTTTGGCAATCACTCCAATCCTGATATCATGCCCTCCTGTGGAATCCAGTCAGCCAATTTATTTGACACAAGGTGTATTACCAGGCTTCCCTGAATCAAAATATTAAGGCACTTTGATTCCCTTATTTGGTTAGGTTATACTTACTTAAAAATAAAAAAAAATTTAGCTTTTAAGTGTCATTCTTGTTAGTTGTGATAGTAATTTTAGAGGCTGCTTTATATACTATAAATATATTCCCTGTCTCTTCAGTATTACAAAAAAACAAGTATTACAAAAAAGAGCTGTTAATATATGTCTAAAAAAAGAAAACACTCCCACCCCCACCCCAAAAAACCAAAACCCCACCCAAACAAAAGCCATCAAACTCAACACCAGTCCCTCCCCTCAAACACAATATTACACATTTTTAAAAAGTTTTCTGCTAAAAGCTTTCAAAATTCATTTCATGCTTGCTACACTTTCCTTGAAATAGCTCTGCATACGTGGCCAGGAATCTGTCATTAAAACATCCTGGTTGTTAGGAATCAGAAACAACATGTTGATGAAAAACAGTGTGAAAAGACAACACCATGAACAAGCCCCGTTGCACACTACACTAGAAGGGGAAAATTAATCAAACTCCAGACAGGATTTATCCTGCAAAAGTAATTGCAGGCACTTATCGGCACTGCTGATATCCTTCCTTCTCCTCTTTTCTTCTGATTAGAAGTCGCAGAGCACGCACCATGGCAGAGTATATAAAGCAGCACAAGGCCTACAGCGTAACTGCAGCCTTTTGGTCACCACACTGCTCCAAACAGAGCACACGCATGCAGAGGCAGCTATATATCTCTGTTCACTAAAACAGGAAGATAATGAACTTCCACTCTTAAGTTTTTTTCTAACCTGCACTGGCCTTAAGAGGGAAAACAGCATGGCTAGTGGCAGACTTTTTTTGCTACCGAAACAAGCAAAATATTCCTTTCAAGCATGGGTCACCTGGGACTAACAAAAAATGTATGTGAATCAAAACTCATTTGCTGAAGGGCCTACTTAAAAAAACCTCCCCCTCAAGAACTTTTATAACATCCTCAAGCGAATAACCCACGTCTGAATAATAACATATACACTAAAACAGATAGTAAGTTATCTAATATCACATGTTGATATGCATGAAGCACAATCAACATTAAAGGCAAATGCAAGAAAAAAGGCTGATACTCTGTTTTGGTTTTGAAGTTTCCTAAAAGATTTCTTGCAAGACATATGGATCCTTGAAAATTCACCTGTTTGTTGTTGTAATGCCTAAAAATACTTCTGATAGTGTATTTTAAAATCCTGAATCCTCTGCAGATCAGCAGGAAAAGTGAGACCAGTTAGAGAAAATTCTTAATTATAATTTTTTCTATAGAACCTCAAAGGGTAGCTACCAGTGCACTTACTCTAGACATAGTAGTAGTAGTATATAGGGACTTTCACTTCTTCAGCCAAAAATAAAATAAAATAAAATAAAAAAATTATCTGGTCTAGCTCCCCCCCAGTTAAGATACAGCAGCTTCTATAATTTGATGCTATTTATTCTACGAGTAGTTACTGTACAGAGGAACTTGTTACCTGCAGATCTGATTTATTGAACCTCTTTAAGTTACATCCACATCTTGCACTTGTGCTTTACTCAAGAAAACCACAATAATATGAAATTCAATCTGCACCACATGCACTTACCCAGTTCTTAAAGGCGCCTTCACTCTGGCGTTCTGGTCTTGTGCTGTACGCAGCCCTTCATCTACATGCCACAAAAGAAGATGGCACCAGTCTGGCCTGGCTTGATAAGGATTTGGGAAAAGGCTTTTTCCTTCTCAGGATCAAAAACTTGGTATCACTGTATGCAACAAGCTTCAAATCTATCAATTTCAAATTAAAAAGTCAAATGTCCTTGCATAGCCAGTAGCACCAACACAGTCCCCTTATGTTCCTTTTTGTAGTATACTGCAGGGAAAAGGGGTGGGAGGGTGAGTTTTCCTAAAGGTAGCATTTTCTTAAAGCCTAAAAGGCTTACAGAAGTTTGGAGTGAGTCTACTCAGCCTAAGAAGTACACCAACCTCTTTTTTTTTTCTTTTGCATAAGAATACAACAGTTATGCCTAACAGCTGGACCTAGACACAGACCACTCCATCCTGCCTCAAGATACTCTCCATCCTCCTAGCTGGGACTCTCTCATCACTCTCAAAGTCCCTGACTTGATGGTTCAAACTGGTGGCCCCAGAGTCCTGTTTTCTGCCAGCTCTGAAAATAAATGCAAAACCTCCCACTCTAGTTATTAGCCACCAGACTGGGTCCTCTTCAGCTAGTCTCATCAGAGATTTTAATTTCGCTTGACCTATGATTCACCCCTCTCCTTCCCTCTCCTTCAAGCTGTACGCCCAATTGAAAACCTCAACTGATGATACAAAATATTTGTCCTTTAAAAGCACTAGTAGCCCTGGCCCTGAACTTGCCTAGACTCTTAGTAGCAAAATAAAAAACAAACAAAAAATTCTAATGTTTGCCTTAATTGTCATAAACCAGACTTTAACACCTCCCTGATTTAAACATTGTGACCCTGCTGCCATGACTCCTATAGGAAAGCTGCTGAATTTTCCATTGCTTTTCCTCAAGATCTGAGGCTGCCATCTTGATGAGGTCCTAGCAACATACAAGCTCTGCCTGTGACATGCTGTTCCTGCCTTTTCTATGACATATATACTGCCCCTTGCTCTTGGATAAATGTGGACTATTTCCCTCTCTTGAGGATCCACTCTGTATCCTTTACACATCATGCAAAACCATCCTTCCTTCCTCACACACATGGGTACCCAGCACATCCCCCTCCCTGAAGGCATGAAGGCCATTCACTGGACATAAGTTTTTCTCAGGTAACCACAGAAGTTAGATTATCTCTTATTGTTTGGCAAAAATCAGTCAATTTCAGAAGAGAGGCCAGTTCTTTCCAAAAACCCTGACTGTATTTTCTTTTACAATCTCAGAAGCTGTCTACCCAGTATAATGTACAGACTTGCAACAACTTTACACTTTTTTTTTTAATTTGAGTTGTGCACAAGGATATACATTAAAAATTACCTTCATTTGCTCTATCAATACAAAGGATTTTTCCAGAATGTGAAGCTAAGAAAACTACATTAGTACCCAACATGTTTTCTATAAAGCCACATAAGTTTTACAAGCATCATCACTAAGTAAAAATGATTAAAAATTGTTACTCCTTTCCTTTTCTTATGGACACATTAAAACAAACTAATTTGCTTACTGTTATTTAGTATTAACATTGCTATCAAGACTGCTTAATATCCAAGAATATCCCACTTGATTTCAAACATTCTTGCTGATGTTCAAATGAAAAGTTATTTAGAAGATGATGCTTCAATTACAATTAAAAATCTCAAACCTTTCAAGGTAACATCTCATGTTTGAATGCTAGCTGGAGGCATCAACCTAGTTGGCCTGTGGCTGTCCCGTTAATCACTTATTACCAGATACTGAGAGTATGTGTTCAGCAAACTATCCTTTACTGTTTAACATGCATATGAATAATGCAAGAACAAAAGGTTACTTGGCTTTGCAACTTTTTTTGCCATCAACACTCCATCTTTATTTCAATTCCAGAGAATAAGAATCCACCATGCTATACGTTGCTTGTGTAGCTGTCCCATTTCCACATAGACACATGGAGGAAAGACCACCTTACAGCAGTCCAGAGCTCACAGCAGTAAGATACCACCATCACCTCAAACAGTACATAAGCATCAATAATAACATTTTGCTCTGTACCTTACTGCTTATTACCGAATGTTTAGGAAGAGACAGCTGCATGCTACCTTTGTTGGGCCAAGCTTCCCATGAACCTTCTCTGCAGGACCCACTGTCTCTACATACGGAGCTGCGAAGGTGCACTTGGTTCTCACCATGAACTGCCCAGCACAACCCCATACTAATTCCTATTGGGTTTTATTTCCAAGAATACTTATTCTTAGATGGCATGGATAATCCTGGGACAGACAATAACTTCTCCTTGCTTTCTTTTCCCTCTTCCCCATCCACTGCCTCTACTGCCGTATTTCAATTTGTTTAAGGAATCCATGGGGAGTGAAAGTTCAACCTCCTCTCCCCCCAACTAAATGGACTAGAATGCATTTCCTGCTGCCTCCAAATAAACTGTACCTTTATTTGCACCATTTCTGATTGCCAGAAGAATTATTCTTGTCCTTCCAAGTCACACACTATGAGGAAGCTGTAGCATTACAAGACTGACACCAAGTAATTGCTCCAGCGACCTCCTGCTACTTTAGTGACTTAGACCCCACGACTCCCATTTTCCCCCCTCACTCTCAGAAAAGCAACAGGCAACAGCTATCTGGCAAGCACCACCCCAGTTCGACAGCTCTTCAATTATTTAACATCGGTCTCACTCCACACTCTGCTAGAAACATGCTAGAAATACAGCTGCCAGGTTAGCTACAGAATACACCTGAACTATACCAGCTTATTTCTGGCTGGAGAGATAAACAAGGAATGATATTACACAGCAGGGCCTTTGTGCAACGTGCAGTAACAGTGTTTGGAAATGATTCACATGTCTAAGAGGATACTGGACTGTCTCAGACAGCACTGGACAGTCTTATCTAAAGTTCCAGCCAAGCATTGCTTTGGGACTTCAGTTGTGAGGATTTTTTTTGTTTGTTTTTAAGGATGGAAGACATGAATGTTAACTATCACCAAGGAACCACCAGCCTCATGTATTGAGGGAACACACGATAATATAGTCTTCTCAAACATCTGGAGGGATCAGATTATTTTCCCCGTTAACTGTGGGTTTTATGGCAAAGCTTTTCAACCTGCTATGAAAGAGACAAAGAGCACTTACAAAATGCCCCATGCAACAGGGAGATAAATCAACTCTTCTTGTATTATTCTCTAATATGGAACTACAAAGTATGCAATGCCTCTGAAAAAAAATCATTTGTGTAAGACAGCATCTCCCGTTAACTGCACAATTAGCATCCCCTGCCCTAAGGGTATCTTTCACCATAACTACTTTTTCCAGTTCCATCCAATAAAAGGAAAACGCTGTCCTGCTAGGATGACAAAAGTTTCACAATAAAAACATCTTTATTAAATTCCATGGCAGAGGCAGAGTAGCTCTCTATAAAAATGAAATACTGATTAAGAAAACTGTCAGCAACCTGATTACATAACAGAACAGATTACCCACACAAGAGTAGAAAATCTTGCATTCCTGCAGTGTCGCTCAGGCTTTCCCACATAGCCTTGTGCACAATAAATTTATTACAATCCCACTGAAAACCAGCTATCCTGTATTAACTGAATATTAGTGGGCACTGCAGTATTCCAGAAGAGGAAAACCTAAGGCTTAATCTGTAAACTTAATCCTGCTTCTTTGAATGCATACATTACAAGGCAGAATAACCATACAAAAGAGCATTAAAAGACAGTCAGGCCAGCATGCCTGTCATAGCTCTTCTTTCCTGCTTCCATAGGAGCACAGAACAGCTCCCACTCAGATCTACAACCCAATCTTCCCTATGTGCGGTCAGCCGTCAGGAATCCCAGATGTCCGTCAACTCCTGTCATTCTGCCATGCCTCAGTAACGACTGGCAAAGGAGTTCATCTCTTCTTGCTGTCTAGCTCCTCACACAGGTGTACAGACAATGGCAGTCATTTTTAGCTTCTAGTCTAACACATTTACTTCACTTTTGTGCTCTGACATTTTAACTCCATGATCTCCACCTGTTTCGCCTCCCGTTTAGTTCTGTATCCCTGCCCTTTTCCTTACTAGGCTGGAAAGCATCTTTGTTTTATTAATGTGTCCATCTGACCTAGATGCTCCTCAACACCTGTGTGCCTTTCTCAGCTCTTAATTTAAATAACTCCCAACTATTTCTCTGCTTTCTCTGCCAGAAGTTGCACCCTGGCTAAATAAGATTTCATCCAAATTTGTAAATTTGGTAAAAGAAAGAAGTGGGATCCTGCATATCAGTCATTTAAAACAAACACAACTCTTCTTAAAATTTAGAAACATTTGATGAATACATTTTTATTTTTTCCACTGCTCACCCCCCTGAACACCAAACAGTATTTCTAAATGTTTAACAAAAAAAATGATACTGTAGAGGTCAGCAAAAAATAAGCATGGCAACTTCACTGCCGAGTTCATAACATGAAAAATAATTGTCAATTAAAACTAAAGAGTTTAGAAAAGCATCAGTCCCAAAGAAAATAATATTTTTACTTTACCAGTTTAGATAAGAGGTAATGTCTATGTTGGCATTAGACCATCTCTTCATTGACCAGCTTTCTACCCTTGGAAAAGTCATGTGAGTGACCCTATCCCTTCAGTTTCTTCATCTGCAGATGCTGTGTCCTTTTCCCTCTCTCTGTTTTGCAGCACTGCAGACTAGAACATCAAGCTGTCAAAGGCTCTGGTCACATACAGTTATCCTAAGTTACATAGCTATCATTGGCTAGCTTTCTGAAATACAAAAACAACAGTCTCAAGGGTGGGGGGGTTTATTTAGTTTTTTTTGTTTGTTTGTTTTAATGGAGAAGCTGCTAATGCAAAGAACAATAACATTTCCAGCCAGAGATATATGTAATAGCAGCACAAGACACACAGCAAAGAGCCTGATTCTGTAAGCACAAAGCACTTCCCAACACACCACTAAATATAACATCAAAGCATAAAAAATTGCATTGAAGTGCTAAGCACCGAGGCAGCAAATACCTCCCTCATGATCAGTACTCAAGCTCTCTATCATCATTTGAAAGAGTCTCAAAACTCAGCACATGTTAATGGGTCATAAATACCCAGCTGCTCAGGGATAGCTAGTTTGCCTTGCTAGAAACAAGCTGTTTCTAGAAATGTTCACAAAAATGCATGAAGGCCTACTAAAATGGCTGGGAAACAACAGCCTACAAAGCTGTTTGCCATCTACAGAGAGGACAGAAGAAGGTCAAAATTAAACCATCACAAGAGAGAAGAAACAGAGAATTGCCTGGCAGTACTTGGAGTGAGAAAGTTCAGTCTAGTTCTGCAAAGATAAACAAGCGGCAAGGAAAAATGTGGAGGGAAGAATAAAGATCCTATTGATCTGCTAAGTAACCAGCAAGAAGGTGGGGAAGAAAGAAAATGAAAACTTACCTGGGACCCTTCAAGTTCTCTCCAAGACAGAGTAAAACCACAGCTTTACCCACACAGCCAGAGGCTGTTGGATCCTCTCTCCTCACAATGCTCATTTCAGTAGTATTGTAGGGTCTTAAAATGTTATTTCTCTGTATATCTTTGTGTGATATCTTTCAAAGAAAAGCAGGTTTGATTTTCTTTAAGCACTCAGAACATAGCAAAATGACAGAACTCCTCATACTGATATCCAATGGGTTTTTTTTAAGCATACTACCTGTATGCAGTCCTCCAGTTTGGTTTCAGAATGTTTGAAGTCGTTGTTAGAGGTGCTCGCTGATGTTTTTATTTGACATATAATTAACAGTGAATTATTTTAAATAAATTTAATAATGAGCTGAAAAGTAAGACTTTCTACTTTCCATACTTAAAAATAATAATCCCTACTGCTAACAGAGGTTGCTCTAAGTCATGCATTTAATAAGAAAGAGACAAATACTAATATAGAGAGAGCTTTTTAAAAAAGCACTGTTTTCTAAACTGTATAATGCACAGAGAGAAAAAACATCCTTGAAGATTCATGAAGAATTCTTTCTTGTGAAACTACAAATGTCAGAGTAAGGAAATTAATCTTGTCCTATTATCTAAATCAAAATCTTCTAAATATCACAGCAAATAGCGGATAAAACTCTTCCACTGTTAATATCTTTCTGGATCCTCTTTAATGGAGCATGAGGACTTACCAGCTCTGAAAAAATCAAAAAACATGTTCTCTTTTTTTCTCCATGAGAGAAAAAAATTCTCATTAGTAAGAACTTGTACTTAAACCCCATTCAGCAAGTAGTCAGGAGAACAGAAACCAAGCTAAAAAAAGTCAAAAGTTTCAGAATTTAATACTTCTAATTAAAAGTAGAAAGGGAAGACACACAAATAACTCCTGAAAACAGATACTATGTTTTTTTTTTTAAAAAAGCAATGTCTTCAAGTTCCTCTGCCTTCCTGTCAGACCAGCCTTTCCAGAAGATAAACACCTCATTCAAAGAGATCAGGTTATGTCTCTCATACCAATGCCTTCTGCAGCTTTTACACTAGCATACTTAGGTTACAGTAGGATGGAATGTAACCAAGACCAACCTGCAACAAGGACAATTGTGCCTGATCAGTCTATAATAGCTCTGTAAGTTCATCAATAAAACAGCGAATAAAGGAGAAGCAGATGACATTTGGTGAGGCAAAATGAATTGCATTTATTCCTGGCCATGACAGCTGGCCAAAAAAACCCCAAACAAACCCCCAAAAAAAGAAAAGTAGGCTATGTGCATTAGAGAAGGCATAACATGAATATTGTTATCCCTATCACAGTTTGATCCTTGCACCTGAGGTATGATTTTCAATTCATACAGCAGCATGGGTTAAAATGCTGGTCAGTGACAAAGATTGGGACTTTCCTGTTTGCTGTATCAAAGAATTGTGAAATTTACTTGACAACACATTTACATGACTGATGAATGGATTAGAAAATGAGACTCTATTCACTCATCCCGCAGAAGACAAAGGGACAAACAAGATCAAAAGGTTCTTTAGTAATTCTCAACAAAAGGAAACATTATGAAGAAGCCACAGAAATTACAAACGCTGAAGGAAGCAAGTCAGACATTTCGTACAGATGGCCACACTGACTGCAATCATCTATTAGGGAGCAGCACAAGATAGAGGAGGATCTGACAACAGAGCGTCCTTCCCAGACTGTATTGGGTACTGGACCCAGTGAAGTTCTTGTAAAGGAAAAGCATAGTTACAAACCAAATACCACTACGCATCTCTAGCTGTCAGAGCTGGTGAGCCAGCACAAGATGAGACAGCAACAAATACTCTCAGTGTACCTACCTAAAAAGGCCTAGTAAAACAAACCAGTTATTTCCTAACAGGAACTAGTATATGACAAAATATTTGCTCCCAACAGTGCAAATAACACGTTTTACTGTAAACCCGAGCCCTAAAGGTACATTATTTTCAGTTATTAAAAAAATCAGCAATGCTGGAATTATACTGACCTCCAAAGGGCTTCTGCACATTTAAAACAATCTATAGATACAGATAAATATCCTTTAGAGCTCCTCAATATATTCAGTAGGTTCAGCCAGACATTTCTCACCTTGGGTTTTGGAGCCACAGTGAACAAGAAATAACACTGGTGGGTATAAAACAAAACACTCTCTTGACAAGAGACCCATAAGCTTTTCATCTCAGTATGTAAGTGTACATACTTCAGCTGAGAACCAGGGAATGCTAGATATGAAGTGTCCTGCATAGATGTTCTTCCTGTATTCACTAGAAGTACAGATAGATACTAGTATTAACAGCAGCCAGATTTGCTGAGGCACCAGAGATGACAAAATCTCATCAGCCTGCTGCTTTATCTTTGCCAAGAGGCAAAGTTTATTAGCTCAGAGTAATGCCGTGCTTACAACATCAAATTGCTTCCAGGACCTCATGTGTTTTCTGTGCAGAGACCTGTGATGAGCTGCATGAATGTATAAATCTACCCAGGAAACTCTTTATTATACTATGCTACAAGATTTAGACTGACCTCAGAGGATACTCACCCTTACCACTGTATCTTCAAAGTAACCACACACCAAGAGTGCAAAGAAGCTGACAACAGGGGAAAGAATGGAATTGGCTTTAGACTAAAGAAATGGTAAGGAGCTACCCGCAGACAATCTCCACAGGAATAATCTCTTTCTTTCAGTCTTACTTTTCCCTCAGCAAAGCTATTACATACACGCACACACATACACAACCCAATATGACCAGATTAAGATAAATATTTAAACCTAATTTACAGATAATGCTTGTACATTTTTTGAAGAGCTCTCAGCTTTTTTTTTGCACTCTAAAAATTGAGAGAAATGCATGAGTGTCTAACTTCTCCTCCTCTACCCTATGACTTCTACCATCAGTGGCATTCAGAGGTGACCTAAACAGACTTGAAATATTGCTTGTAACTATGAACGCTAGACTGTATTAACGATGAGGCCTTTCATTGATTTACTGTAGCTTACTAAATAAAACAGAATGAATTTACTGCATATGAGGCTTTGGCCAGAACAGCAGGGATGAGGATTCAAAACAGATCTAGAACAACTGTTTTTAAGGGACAGAAAGACAGAAAAGAGTAAAAGGAGTCAAAAAAGTTCACTCCCTTGTCTGCTAGTTGCTAATTCTTACTTCAAATAAATACAATTTATATGCTTACTAAGCAACAACAAATAACAAAGAACAGATTATTTCCTTTCAACTTTTTTTTGTTGTTGTTTTACTATTATTAAGTAAGAATTGTAACTGAAAGACGTTTCCTTAAGTCCTCGTTTTGTATTCTCCACAAGCAGGAGTGCCAGGTGGCACTACCTAGGAGGTCAGCAGAAGAGCACTACAAGCCTTTCTTGAACTTTAGTAAACCATACATGATTTAATGCCATATGTTGCTCACAGAACAGTCTTTGAAGTACAGCAGTAAGTACCTTCTTATAGCCCCAGATTTAGATGAGTAAATCGTTGGCTAGCTCAGAACGTGAAATAAATAAATCTTGATTACTGCTCTGATATAAATATATATATCCATCTTTTAACACCAGTCCTCTTGTTTCTTTTCCTTGACCTTCAGCTGTTCTCTGATATTCTTCTGAACTGCAGGTATCTTTGCACTTCTGAAGGTGGAACATGTAACCTTGGAAATAAAACCCAAGGACAAAAAAACTCCACTTAGTTTAATTCTGCAGCTTTCTTTGAATTATGTAGAAAGCAGGAAGGAAAGCCAGTCACCTCTATATCTTGAAAAGAATCACACCCAACCCAAAGCCTCAAGCAGGGATCATTTTACCTCTGATTAAAGTCAAGGAACTTACATAGTCTGAAAACAAAAAAGGAAAACTTCTTCCATGCAAAAGCCCTGAAAACATTTTTACTACTGCTCCAATTATTCTCAGACTCAAAAAAAAAATGCAGGTACTGACCAATCCATATTTAAATAGGAATTTGCAACCTCTTATCTCCTAAAACATTTGTTACATGACTGTACTAGTTCAATAACATCAAATCCAGAAACAAGGCATGCAACTACCATGACTCGCGATACAGCAGACTTAAGACAGCTGACATAATTCCACTTTTCTGTAGAGATTTTTGCCTACATTTATACTGCATTATTACCTCCTGTCATGAGAATCTGGTTGAATATTTTATCCAGGCTCTAACACATCTTCAGTTGCTCCCCAAAGAACAACCTTAACAACCCATTCCACAACATCTGTCAGCCACACAGACTGGAACAACCGTGTTTTCAACACTCAACCTTGCAATCACATCTGCTGGAAACAACTGGCTGAGCTGAAAGCCATTGCCTGGTTTCTGAACAGCACCTTAGGGCTTTTCAAATCTGCTCAAGAGAGCGATATGGGTGCACATGCACACACAGAGACCTACTGATGATGATGATGATCATCCGTCCTCCCGCCTGTTACAAAGTTTTCCTCCCATTGCCACTATCCTAGTTGACAAACTAGTGAAAGATTTCCTAGCAGCCTTTCAGCATAACCTCTGCAGATGAAACATACACAGGAGCATGTAACATAATCACACCAGGAGCTGACACACACAGAAATCTTGAATGATAACTACCGACCTGTAATACAATGCAAACAAACTATCACTCTCCTACAAAGGGAAGTATCTTTGAATGGAAGTCGTAATACATGAAGATTTCAGGAGTAGGTGCAGTGCATATTCCCGTGCTCGCCCACTCCATGAGTTAACAAGGAAATCAAAAAAGCAAGCTGCAGCACTGTGGTACACCATGGGATACTTAGCCCTGCCAGGAAGCCTAGCCAGTGGCTGATACAAGTACAAGCAACCCCAGCTAACAAGGAGGCATCATGGTAGCATTCCCAGCCCAAAAAATTATTTTCAGCCTAACTACTTTAATTTTTACTTTTTTCTCTTCAAAAGACAAGACTGTCTCTAGATACTTTTTAAAAATCAGTTCAACTTCCGAAAAATTCCAGGAAAATTTTCAAAAAGCGTGCTGCTATTTTTCACTGAGCCCCACTGCTCGTACCTGAATTAACCATTTACTGAAGCCCACATTGCAGCTAGGATGCTCTGAATTCCAAAGCACTAGCATAAAAGTGGATACTGAAATTACCTTGATAATTGATTCCAAAACAACAATGCAGTACATATGCTAATGGAACATCTGTCAAGGGATAAGGCAGGAAGAAGCACAACCTGCAATTCATTTTACTATAGCAAGGTTCCTTAAATTTAGTAGAGCAGGAATCAGTTATACTAGAATAGTCAATAGCACTAAGAACTGGGTGGATTTTCCTGGCAATATTCAGAGTATACTAAAGTCCCAGAGTGAGGGACTTGGTTTAAGTAGGGAACTAGAAATATAGTGATAAATGTTAACATCTCTTGGGGGATGAAGGGGTAGATTTAGTTGTATATTTTCATAAATTATTTATAAATGCTAGATATTTATATATTTTATAAATATATGTATTATAAAATGAACATTTTTTTTTAATCCTTTTGAGAGCTGTCCACACAATGGAAAGGTTTATGTGACCTGAGAGCTAAGCCAACAGGTACTTTGACTTCCAACAGAATGTAAGATCTGATAATCTCAACAAAGTAATACAGCCTCATGATGCTGATAGTAGAAGGCTTGAACACAAATCACTCCCTTTAAAAAAATCAATAGAGATACAAAATATGACAGCTCTTCCAGGAAATGGCATGACAGCCATGGATGGTATACCCTCCTCTATGCTTCAAGAAACATCCCATACCTGAACTCCTTCACAGGCTGTACAGTAAGATACTTGGCTACTAAAGTGAGGGTATAGATACTGAGCCTACCAGCATGATGAAGATATAAATACTGAGCCTACCAGCATGAAGAACTCCAAAGGAAGCCTCACCCCTGACACTGCTGGATAACTTCACAGTATGTCTTGCTTGCTGTTCAGCTCTAGGCACCAAGGGGTAAGACAAACATTCCCAGGACAGACATTTCTTCCCAACTTTCTGAACATCACACTCACACTACACAAGTAGCTTAGGAGAGGTTGAAAGAAGCCATAATGCTGCCCTAGAGACTGGAGAAGGGACACAGCTGAAGGAGGAGGACAGAAACACCTATGCTCTCACCTACAGAGGTTTAAAAGCCATTTTTTAATTAACAAATATATAACAGCAGTCTTGCTCTTCATTAGGTACAGTCATCACATAGAAAGTGAAAAAGCCAGATCCATATTGCTCCTGGGACACTGCAGGAACACTAAATCAGAAGCGTATCATCTGTGCATGCAGCAGCACTCAGCTCCTCTCAAGCATCTTACAATGCACATGCGTGACACCAGCCTGCAACTTCTCTGTGACACTAGGCTTAACTTGCTGAAAATTACAAGTCCTAGATTAATACATTAACAAGAGAAGCTTTTATTTCCTCCAGTTTAAAGTAATTAAATAAATATTGCTGAAGCTCATACTGATAAATAAATGCTCAAAAACATGACCAAGATGTATTCTCAACATTCAAAAGAAAAAAAGGAAAATAAAATGCCCACAATGTCACTAAAATCTTGTGATTTCTAGCCCAGGCTATCAAGTCAAGTTTTGTGCAATATTTATAGCCACCAACACCATGTTAACAAAGGTTTCCAGTATAGTTGTCATTATGTCCTTATTGTTTCCAAAGACAAAACCTCACAATAAAGTTTTGATGTTCAGAGATCCCCAAAAGTGGCTAAAAAATCTCTCCCTACAGCAGTAATATTCCCCAGAATACTAAAATCCATGTCCATCTCAGAAAAATACAGCTTGCATCACAGATATATGTATATAAGCTGGTTTAGGATACACTGACAATCATATCTCACCAGCAATACTGCATGGCATATCTGAGAAAGCTTATGCCGACCAGATGAACTGTTGGCCTAGAGCTCAATACAATCCTACAAGACCACCTCCGAAGGTAAGGAGGGACTTGGATGACACACCTGTGCTGAGCTTCATGCACAACTGATTCAGCAATTAAAGTACTTAAGTGTCCTAGTTTCCACTGAGGTAGAGTTAATTTTCTTCCTAGTAGCTGGTACAGTGCTGTGTTTTGGATTTAGTATGGGAATAATGTTGATAACAATTTGACATTTTAGTTGTTGCTAAGTAGTGTTTACTCTAAATCAAGGACTTTTCAGTTTCTCATGTTCTTTCAGTGAGGAGGTACACAAGAAGCCGGGAGGGAGCAGAGCCAGGACAGCTGACCTGAACTAGTCAAAGGGATGCCCCATACCATGGAATGTCATGGTCAGTTTATATACCCGGGGAGTTAGCCAGGAGGGGCCAGTCACTGCCTGGGGACTGGCTGGGCATCAGTCAGTGGGCAGTGAGCGATTGTATTGTGCCTCACTTGTTTTCCTCGAGTTTTACTCTATTACCTCTGTTATCTCCTTTATCATTACTCTTACTATTATTATTAATTGTAGTAGTAGTATTATATGTTACTTTATTTCGATTATAAAATTGTTCTCACCTCAGCCCGCGGGTTTTACCATTTTCCTGATTCTCCTTTCCATCCCACAGCAAGGAAGGAGTGAGCAAGCAGCTGCATGGTACTTAGTTGCCAGCTGGGGTTAAACCACAACACCAAGTTAGCTACATCAGGTGCATCCATACTGCACGCTTCACCAGCATTAGTCATATCTCAGGAAAATCCAGACTTTCAATCATTTTGGGGCACTGACGACCACTAGGCAATAACGAATTATGTCTTTGCAGCTCCATTTATTTAGGGAACTGTTATAATCCCATCCACATACGGTGTTGCTCTGCCCTTAAGTCCAATCCATTCGTAGAAGAGCCTCACATGACAGAATTAGGAGTATTTTCTCCCTTACCAGGTACCACAGACTTGCCAAAGGGAGTTAGAGGGGGTCTGTTGGTGCACTCAGAGTTTCTTCAACACCAGTACACCTTTACACACTAAACAACTCTGACATCCCTTTCTGCACATGAACAAGCTTTAAATAAGCAGCTTCTCTGGCCTGTCATTATCTTTTCTTCCATTTTTGTGTGAATTCTCCTCCTCCCCTGCCAAATAAGAACTTCCCAGAGATGTTTATACAGATGGGCTCAATATCAAGCAGAACAGAGTAGTGGGAAAAGCATATCGATGCAGTGCTTAGGGACATGGTTTAGTGATGGACTCAAAAGTCCTGGATTAACTGTTGGACTTGATGACCTTAAAGGTCTTTTCCAACCTAAATGATTCTATGAGTCTATTATGAAATTTTGCAAAGTCTGCCAAATTCCAGTTCATGGAAGAACTTCACAGAAATTCATCTGGGTAATATAAATTACAGAGGCTTTCACTAGCAAAAGCAATGGAATTAGAGGGTCGTTTGGTTGTTTTTTTGTAAATCTTTCAATCTATTCCTCAAAGGGAACCATACCAACTGTGGACATGCTAGACAAAGTTGGTAAATATTGTAACAATTAGCTTTGCATACATCTGATTACTTGTGGTGTCTATTTGCCTGTGGGTACAGAGGAAGCAGCAGAGGGTAAATGATAGCTTATTCACTTCTCATTGCCCTTCCTATCCTTCTCTCTCTCTCTCTCTGTGCTGAGGGCTGCTGAGCTACTGTCCCAGATGTAATACCAGCATGGTTCCCTGAATCACACAAACAAAGGGTTTTCAGACAGTTGTGCAGCAGCAATATCAGAGCTCCCTGCTCCCATCTCTCCCACAGGCTATGAATGCATCAGTCCTCTAACCTACTTTGCTTTTATTGCTTTGGCAGTTTGTCAGCTGCTTTGCTCCCGGTGGACATTAGAACAACACAGAACTTGTTGAATATTCAGAGAATTGCAAAACAAAAAAGAGTCTGGGAGTTTGCCCGAGCCTATCCCCCTGCCTCAGGGAAGGCCAGCTAGACACAAAACATTCATGGCAGATTTGTCTCACCTGTTCTTCACCAGCCTCCAATGCAGCACTCACAGCTTTCCTAGACAACTTAAACCAGCACTGAGCTATCTTTGTGGCTATTTTTCTCACCTAGGCATGAGAGATTTCTCTAGGCTGCAATGTGTTCCATTATTCCTTGCCCTGCTCACCACAGTGATAGAGGACAGACTGTTCTTTTCCTTTTACTGTCTTTTTCATATTCCTGTCTTCTCCTAAGTTTGCTGCTGAGAGCAAAAATCTGTCAGGTCTCCCTTGCTGATTACATTCTGGGTTCTCTCCACATTTTCTTTGGGTTTGTAGTCCCAAACAGGAGGACATCATGCTATACAAAATACTTAGCAATGTCAACTGTTAAGGTTACTATTCATATAATTACATGCATCCCCTCATACCTATGTTTTACTTGCACCACTATGAAGATCATAATTTGGCAGCAGTCATGAAAACACGCACACTTTTTTTAAAAGCCTGTGCTTCCTTCATGGGAAATCTGATGGAAGAAAAAGCATGTTAGAGGATAGGTTACATATTATACCACCAAAGTTCAGAGACTGAAGAAGCAGAACTTAACTTTACAAACAGGGAACATTTTAATTTAATTTGATTTAAGCAGGGTTAGGATAACTTATGACCACTACTATCTTCTTATTCTTCAGCAGCTGGATATATAGCCAGCATGCTGAGCATGTCAACCTGTCATTTCAGTCTGGTCCCCCACTGTACCAGCTGAGCACATTTCTGATGCTTCTGTTGCTGCTTGTAAAAACAGACAAAGCAGTCTAGTTGTGTAAGCCCAGTGCCAAGGCCCATGCTATGACCACATCTTCTCAAACATGGTTAAAATCTGTAAAGTAGCATGATATGAACAGCTCCTAGTTTCTCTTCTTCTCCCAGAGTGCATGCCACGTGTTGGCAGCAGTGAAGTAGCAAGTGGAAAACAAGGCACCTTAAGTCACAACAGAGGGAGACCATTTATCATTTCTGGTGCACCAATCATTCAGGTAACTTACTAGGGTAAATGAAGAGACTGCTGAATGTTTTGCCCATTCTGTACCTCCTGATCCACAGCACTGCAGGGCAGCAGTGCCTGAAACCATGTTAACTAAGACTTAGGTCTTATGAATAATAAGGAAGTCAATGGAACAGTTTATTTACAAAACTGTAACACCTCCACTTGCAGTGCCCTCCTTCAGCCAAGTAGAAGGGCTTCCATCATGCCTTTTTTTTTATTACCCCTTCAAAAAGTAGAGTCTCATCCCTGCCCCAGATAGGCTGAGATACTGAACCCTTCTCATTCCCCTGCCTTCACTCCAAAGGCTTCTCAGGCTTCCCCTTCTTTTCCCAGGGCTGCTTACAACAAGCACCTGCTCCTCCAGCTGAGCCCTTGATGGTTCCAGAGACAACTGATGAGCCCCAGGCGAGGCTCTGGCCAACTCTCTCACCTAAACTTTTAGAGTTAAGGTTGTCAGCCACTGAATTACCAACACTCTCTCCCAGCCTTCTGCAAATCCTTTCCAAAACTTGGATCAAAAATCAGGAAACCATTAGCTATTAGTCATCCATTGCAAAAGGCATTTTAGAAGCCATTATGCCCACGCAAGGATTTCTGGTTTCAGAACTAGGATAGTTCAATCACGTAAAACCCTCTCCCCACCCCCCAAACAACCAAATTTAAGGACCCATTCTGTTCAAAATATCCTTTATAAAGGCTTGTACTATAAGCTGGGTAGATCACAAAGAGGAAAATATTAGGAGACCAAGTGCATCTAGAACTAGTTTGAATAAGCATATCCAGACTCTATAAGAGTCTGTACTAGAACTTGTAACAAATTACTTTGTATGCCATATATTGCACTCTACTTTAGAGCTCGTGCTCATTCCCATATGTGAGTCCCAAACCACCTTTCCTGTTCATCTGGAAGAATAATAAAACACACACTTATGTTTAGGATCACTGGACTTCCACAGGTCCATTAAGCAAAACTGAAAGTATATTAATAATTTAATAAAGGACTCACAGGAAAAAGAACTACATTTGAAGTGCTTTTCTGTAACCTTAAAAACTGCAGACAGCAGAGTTTGCTGCCTTTTCCCCAAACCGCAGAGTGCAACTAGCTGACCTGTCCAGACTCCAGTATGAATACCAACTAGCAACCTCTTCACACACACCCTGCAATATTTTAAAGTGTCTTTTGCCTCCTTTTTCATTTCCTGTCCTTAACTGTTGTTGTTCACAATTGAAGAGCTGTTATGGTTTACTCTGAAAACAACTGAGTATCGGTGCTATCTGTGAAACATCTTTATACATTACTATTTCCTCCAAAGATAAGGCATCAGTTAACAAGAACACAAATTCCTGTGAATAAACACTGCTGGATTTTGGAAGTGTGTGTGGTGTATGTGTGCACATGTATGTATAAATACATGCATGTTTGCATGTGTGTGCATGTATATACAATGTATATACTGCAGATGCATGCATATACAAAGGCAGATACACAATCTATATGTTGCAAAAATGTAAATGAGAAAAACCTAGAAAAATCTATCAAGGAAAGAAGTATGAACTCTGAAACACAGAGCTGATACTGCTGTTAACAGAATGAATATTGGGCTAGAACTAACATCTGTAACCAAGGAGTTAACAGTCTCTGGTAGGAAGCCACTAAAGCATGTGTGAACTCTTGTCACGCCAAATGGTCTATGAGTCCTACATGAAGTCCCAAGGAAAGGGCACCACGTCAGCTTTAGCAAAACCTCCTGATTTCTGTCTGTCTTCAGTGAAATGGCTGCAGAGCAAAATCCCTGCTGGTGGAGCCTAGGGGACCCGGCAGGGCAGCAGGCAGCCTGCCCCCCACCTCTATCGCTTCCTGCAGTCAACAAGCTTAAAGAACTTGAACAGAAACAACTCTTAGTTGTTTCAGTAGCTGACGATAAGGATGAGAATGTTACAGACCTAGAATTAAAGTCTGCTTCAAAAATATTTTTGGGAGGATGAAACTGGGAAAAAGCCTTCTCAGGCAATGAACGAAACATGCTGCAGCAAGGGAAACGTTTTGCTCAACCAGAACAGGCCAACACACAAGCCTTGCCTGCTCTCCCAGTACAGTTCGGATTTTTAGATATATGGTTTGAAAAATGATCTAGTTTTCAGCTATTCTTAGTTCACTTGTATGGCAACAGCATGCACTGACCTTTGTTTTGCCACAGGAGGAGACAAGTTAACATTATTTAAGACATCATTTTCTTCCACTGTGGGTACTTAAAAGCACCAAAATAAACAGCCAGACTGAGCTTTAATGGAGCAAAAATGGATAGATTTAAATATTAAATTATGTTCTATGTTGAATCCTGTTTAATAATTTTCTCACTGCAGGAAAACCTTTTACATAAGGAACACTGAAGGGAAGAGGTTTTCGGTACCTGTACAAAAAGTAAATGATACGTAAGACACAGTTTAGTGGGGATCCAAACAATGAAAAAAAAGTTACAAACATCAAGAGAAGATTACACTTTAAACCGCTGCATGATGAACAAGCTGAATAACTCAAAGCCTAATTCTGATGTCTTATTTGAGCTAGTAAAAAAAGATGTAGTAAAGCACTTAAAACACCTAAACTACATAAGCAGAGCTTCCTACAATTTTGACATAAAAAAAGAAGAAAAGGGATTCACTATGTGTGCTTTGTACCTCTAAATCAACATGCCATTTCGAGTTTTTTTAGACAAGTGAAATAAGGAAACATAAAACCGAAAAAAGAAACGGTAAATACTAATACACATCTTTCACACAAGCTTTGCCTCTTGAACTTCACCACTGTCCATTACAAAAGTGACATTGTTCCAGTTTTAAGACATCTATATAAATGAAGAGAAACTATGAGCAAAACCCAGTATCAATATTGTTATGCTGTGGGTTAGCTATCAACGATCTTTCCAATTAAATTTTAGCAAATGTTTCTCAGTAACTGAAAAGAATAGTGCCTTTGAGGTCAATTATAATGGGGCTTTTAAGGTCAGTTCTCCTCCTCAAGAATTAATCTTAATTTTCATCCTCTGAAAAGTCATCAAGAAGACAGCCTTTCCCAAAGACTTAAGTATATTTATTACTCTCATTTCCACCCTAATTATGCAGATTACTGACTAGAATAAACCAATTCACTGCATATTGTAACAGGGGTGCTGTTGTTGGCAACCCACTTCAAATGAAGGACCTACACTGGCAACTTGTCCACAACAGCAGTGAACTTGCATAAAAGCCAGAAGATTGCTGCTTTTCTAGTGCAAGGGCACAGCTTACGAAAGGTACCAGCCTCACATTCACAGCTCAAGATCCAAACGTGTGAAACTTGTGGTCCATGCTTGGCTTGCCATACACCTATGTGGATCCTTTAATTCAAACACAGCAAATGCTGACAATCAATCATAGAACTGTTTAGACTGGAAAAGAACTTTAAGATCATCAAGTCCAACCATTAACGTAACACTGCCAACTTGACCACTTAAACATGTCCCTAAGTGCCACATCTATACATCTGTTAAATACCTCCAGGGATGGTGATTCCACCACCTCCCTGGGCAGCCTGTTCCAATGCTTCACCACCTCTTCACCACAGGGAAGAATGTTTTCCTAACATCCAATCTAAATCTCTCCTGGCTCAACTTGTGGCCGTGTCCTCTTGTCCTGTTCTCTCATTACTTGGGAGAACAGACAGACCCACACCTCGCTACAGCCTCCTTTCAGGTACCTCTAGAGAGCAATAAGGTTCCCCTTGAGCTGCCTCCTCTGCAGACTAAACAACGCCAGTTCCCCCAGCCGCTCCTCGCAAGACCTGCTCTCAAGACCCTTCACCAGCCTCGTTGCCCACCTCTGGACACGCTCCAGCACATGTCAGTGTCTTTCTTATAGTGAGGGGCCCAAAGCTGAACACACTATTTGAGGTTCAGCCTCCCCAGTGCTGAGTGCAGGGGGGTGATGACGGCCCTGGTCCTGCTGGCCACACTGTTTCTGATACAAGCCAGGGTGCTGTTGGCTGCCTTGGCCCCCTGGGCACACTGCTGGCCCATGTTCAGCCAGCCATCAGCCAGCACCCCCAGGTCCTTTCCCACCAGGCAGCTTTGCAGCCACTCTGCTCCAGGCCTGTAGTGGACCCAGCACTTCTTGTGGAACCTCATACAATTGGCCTTGGCCCATCAGTCCAGCCTGTCCAGATCCCTCTGCAGAGCCTTCCTGCCCTCCAGCAGATCAACACTCCTACCCAACTTGTTGTCTGTGAACTTACTGAGGGTGCACTCAGTCACTGGCCACCAACTGGATGTAAATCCATTCATCACCACGCTTTGAGCTCAGCTATCCAGCCGGTTTTAAACCCAGTGAATAATACACCCGTCCCAGTCATGAGCAGCTAGTTTCTCCAGGAGAATGCTGCGGGAGATAGCATCAAAGGCTTTACTATAGTCTCAGCAGACAACATCCACAGCCTTTCTCTCATCCACTTAGCAGGACATCTTGTCATAGAAAGAGATCAGGTTTATTAAGCAGGACCTGCTTTTCATACACCCATTCTGGGTGGGCCTGATCCCCCAGTTGTCCCACACGTGCTATGTGATGGTGCTCAGGATGATCTGCTCCATAACCTTCCCTGGCACCAAGGTCAGGCTGACAGACCTGTAGTTCCCTGGATCTTCCTTCCAGCCCTTCTTGTAGATGGACGTCACGTTGGCTAACCTCCCATGAATGGGACCTTCTCAGTTAGCCAGGACTGCTGATAAGTGATGGAAAGTGACTTGGTGGACAAGTCTGCCATCTCTCTACCCTTGGGTGGATTCCATTTGGTCCTATAGAATTCTGTGTGTCTAAGTGGTGTAGAAGGTCACTGACCATTTCCCCTTGGATTATGGGGACTTCATTGTATTCCCCATCCCTGTCTTCCAGCTCAGGGAGCTGGGTATCTGGAGAACAACTGGTGTTATTATTCTTCTACCTTCTTTGCCTTGATCTTTAAGTACCTTGGCCATTCCCTCAGACTGTCACTGTGTTTCGTGTCGTGGTTTGACCCTGACTGACAACCAAGCCCCACACAGCTGCTCACTCACTGCCCTTCACCCAGAAGTTGAGAGGTTATCTCAAACCTCATCGAGGGTTGAGATAAGAACAATTTAATAGGGAAAGCAGAAGCTTCACACACAAGCAAAGCAAAGCAAGGAATTTATTCACCACTTCCCATGGGCAGGCAGGTGTTCGGCCATCCCCAGGAAAGCCGGGCTCCGTCACACGTAACTGTTACGTGGGAAGACAAACACCATAATGCCAAATGTTCCCCCCTTCATCCTTCTTCCCCCAGTTTCTATACTCAGCATGACATCCCATGGCATGGAATACCTCTTTGGCTAGTTTGGGTCACCTGTCCTCGCTAGGTCCCCTCCCAATTTCCCGTGCCCCTCTAGCAGGGCCCCAGAAACAGAAAAGTCCTTGACTTTAGTATAAACATCACCCAGAAACAACTAAAAACATCAGTGTGCTATCAACATTGTTCTCACACCAAATTCAAAACACAGCACTACACCAGCTACTAAGAAGAAAGTTAACTCCATCCCAGCTGAAACCAGGACAGTTTCCCCACACATCCAATAAACCAGGGGTCCTCAAACTACGGCCTGCAGGCTGGATATGGCCCCCAGGGTCCTCAATCCGGCCCCCAGTATTTACAGACACACACCACACACACCCCGCCGGGGGTTGGGGGGGAAACCAAGCAGCCGCAGATGGCTGCCTGGCACTCCATCCGCGCACCGGCCCCCTGGTTAAAATGTTTGAAGACCTCTGGAGTAAAGGATGGAGATCCTCCTTAGCCCTCCTTTTGTTACTAAAACATTAACAGAAATATTTTTTACTGTCTTTCAGAGCAGTAGCCAGATTAAGTTTTAATGGGACTACTTTGGCCTTTCTAATTTTCTCCCTACATAACCTCACAACATCCTTCTAGTCCTCCTGAGTAGCGTGCCCCTTCTTTCAAGGGTCTTAAACTCTCCTTTTTTTCCCCCCTGAGTTCCAGCCAGAAAGAGCATCCAGTTCTTGACTGCTGCAAGAGGTGGGCCTTTCTGTGTCATTGATTTTCGGATATCAGAACCTTCACTGTATCATGGGTGGAGAGAAACTGAAATGGTTTGATTTGTGCCTGTGGCAAAACAATAATTAGGCAACCCAATTCAGAAAAAATGGATCAAATTCAGTTTAGGTGGGATTTGCTGCTTAAGGTAATCGTCCCTTCAAGAGATGAACTGCTGTGAACTAATACATTCAAAGGAACATAGTGGAGAACCAAGAAAGACCAGTTCACATTTCTTTACTAGAATGACTCAAGAAAACTTGGGGTCAGGTCAGTCACACCTGAAAATACCACAAACAAAACTGCATAAATAACTTGCACATCTCCACAACTTCTGTCTTGGAGCATAAAAGTTTTTGCCAATTATGAACTAAGCATAAAACCTTCACAAGTCAGCAGGATAAACAACTAAATAATTCATATTAACATAAGCAGTGCCCTCTCTGTCACTGGCAATGTTACACGACTGAAAGGAGGCAGGATGGACACTTCTTGAATACATGTTGCGATTCTGGGATTCAACCTCAAACAAATCAGGGAAATGGAAAGCCTCTTCTAAACTAAATCTCACAGGAAGTGTTCCTGGCAAAAATTATTTCTACTGTACATTAGAAACACAGCCAGGGAAAAAGCAAATGAAAGTCTACCACTTGTTTGTTCCTGTACGTGGTATGAATGAAAAAAAAATTATTACACATTTAAAACACATTCCCCTTTGAGAATGATCATTTGATAAAGCATTAATCAGATCTCGTTCTAGTCACATGCAGGCTATCTAGTATTGTATGCACAATTAACACATTCAACAGGACTCACAAAATTTTAAGTATGCAATACTTTGTGCTGCAGCATTTCAAACTAAAGTGTTAGTGTGCTGTAAACAAAAAAAGTGTCCATGAGAAGCAGCTTTATAAGGTAACTGAAACAAAACAACAGGCAGAGATTCAGATATTTTGAAGTTGGACTGTTACAGTTCTCTAGTCATACTCATGCACCATTACATCACAAAAATCAAGGTGCCTTAGGGTACTAAATAACCCCAGTTTGACAACATGATTGTAAAAGCAATACACATTTCACTATAATTAAAGCAGCAGATATCTGCAGAACTTACTAAATTATAATTAAAAGCAACAATAAACTGAAAATAAAATAACAGATGGTGTATAAGTCATTAAGAAAGCCACCTCCTTAAACTAACAGATTTCACTAAAGATCATCAAACCCAGTGAAGTGGAAAGCAAGGCAAAATCTGATAAAAATGCAATAATAAATCCAGAGTAAAGACAGAGCAGGCACCCAGCTCCAATACAATCACCATTGCTTTTGTCTGTGAAAGGATTCACACAGAATGGAAAACAGGAAAAAAAAAATGACACTAACAGTAAACCCTTTCATGCCTTAATCAGAACAGTGTTTTGGAACCAAAGAGGCAAAGCACGGGGAAATTCCTTGAGAAAGCAATAGCAGAAGCAAAATACACATTGCTTCCCGTTTTAGTCACAAACACCACATGCATGCTGTAGATTCCCCATACAGCCCACACATTATTCTGATGATTTGCTGCCATCTAGAAACAGAGCTCCGTCTACGTGATTGCTACTTGTCTGGTCAAACAATTTCCAAACAAATAAATTCAGTTCCTTTTAGTAGTGCTAATACCTTTTGTCAATAAAGTTGAAGTGTTCCATGTATTAAAAGAAAACAGCAGAATAAATTTAGGAAGTTAAATTCATATTAACCAACATGTTAGTAATAATACCTAAGCTTTTCTCATTGCTCATACCTGGCATTCACTTGCTTAATCATGTCTTACAACCACTGTGTGTGTTCATTGCACCTCCGCATACTTTAGAGGATCTTAGGTATCTCTACTCAGGCGTACAGCTTGTTCTGGGTGCTAACTGCTGAACTATTAACCAACTCAGAGGTGCATTTTCGAAGTGAAACAGAACTTATTTCTTAGATAACCATCACACATCAAAAATGTAGGAAGGAATTTGTTTAGAAAGTAGCCCCAAACACTCCCAAAGTCACAAAGACAAGCGAATGATTCAATGGATTAGCACTCATTATTTTTTCTTGAAAGCAAAACTCAGTTTGACTGCTAGCAGTGGGGTTCTCAGCACAGCACAAGAGCAGTAACATTGTACTTTAAAGACTGCTTTGTACTGGCAAGCTGAAGTTAATTTTCTTCCCCAGCTGTAAGGTGCCCTGCTTTGCAACATGGGTCTTATTAATGGAACAAGTTGGGCTTGGTCTCTACGGCCAAAGCAGAGTCATTCCAATGCAACATATTTCTCATTGCTGGTGTTTTGTAGAGGTTAGAAACAGACTTTTAGTGTTTATTAAGCAATGAAGAATGACATTACTCAGAGACAGCCCTGTGACATAAATCAGCCTAATTTATGACCTAGAAGCCAGGCTGTTCCAAATCAGAAATTATCTCTGTTCTTGTCACAGCTGTGAGAGTCTCACAAGCACAGCACTTCACTCCAATAAGCCTTTTCTTAACCCATCCTTACTGGGAGGAAATGGTGAGCCCCCCAACAACACCCCACCCCCCCCAAAAAAAAAAAAAAAAAAAAAAAAGGTAACTCTGCATTTGGGGAGTAATTCAGCTCCTCCTGAGACAGAAAAAGGGATTCACTCCATCTAACCCATGCAGCTAAAAGACATGTCAAATGTGAGCTCTTTCTAAGCCACCCTTTATAGTCAAAGAAGACAAAAAGGCACCTGAAGAAGGAAAGTAATTTCATTCTCAAACTGGTTTCTAAAGCAAATCAGAGCAACACCTCCCTAGAAGTGCCAGTTTCTCTCTAATGACAGTAAATAGAGGCTAGAGTAGCTAGTCACTTTAGATACAGATGTGTAATTTTCAGCTATCTCAAGTCAGAAGATACGAATACCACCCTAAGTGTCTGAAAGTAAACTGTAAAACTTCTGAGAACCACCACTGGATCACATTACTTTGGAAAGAAGATCAGACAGTGGTGGCACCACCCAGAAACAAAAAGCCTGAACAGAAGGTTTCTCCCTGCAAGCACTGCTACTTTACAGCATCTCAAAGATTTCCATAACTATTTTGTCCAACTCTGCTTCAAGACCTCCACTATAAGGACAGTGGCCAGTTGCTCAAAGCAAATTTTACTTATTTTATCATGCTGCAAATTAGTTTCATAAGGGTGTTTCTTTTGAAATATCTTTACATAAAGTGTTTCAGAGTCCAGGGGAAGGAGAAGAAATAAGAATGAGCAGTTGAAAACATTCTGTCAATAACTGGTGCTTTTAAATAGAAAGTCCAATAGTTAGGGAAACTGTTTTTTAACTCTTATGACTAGATTATTTACCCATTTGCTAGAGCATCAGTCCAAGCATGCTTTAATCTCAAAGGAAAGACTTGTAAGGAAACAAAAAGTAATTACTTAACTTGCACTTTGCTCCAAAGATGATTTCTCTTTATTCAGGATATTCTTTAATGAGTTTCAAAATATTTCAAAACCATTAACAGATGTAACGAATGTGCTACATCAGTACTGTATATAATTCCTTTAAAAAATTGTTTCCCTCTTGTCCCTCCACAGCACATTCACTAGTTGCACAAAGTACACATTACTAGATCTGCTAACAGAGCACTATCCTTCCTTTGCCCACTCCAACCCAACTGAGAATAAAAAAAAAATCCAAAATTAAACAACTTTGATTTTGGAGAAACAAAGCAGGGCATCTGGTGCTAATAGAGAATCTTGAGATCAAACCATTTCTAGTTTTACCACAATGTTTTAATGGGACTAAGCAGGCCCCCAACAATGTCTACCACATCTTCCCTACCTAGAAAATGTTCTTATCTTCTACCTGTACCATTCCCATTCTTCAGCTAAAGAACTGAAGTAACAAGGCAGATTAAATAGCACTGCTAGCTCTCATGTTTTTCAGGTACTTTTAAACCATGCTCCCTACTAGCTTCAGTACTCTGACAATGACATGAGAATCATCTCCCTTCATAGCTACAGAGGCATGGAAAATGTGAATTTAAAGCTTGTACATGTTTGTGAATATAAATATTTTTTATATTCCTAGATAAACTGGTTAGAAATTTTGATAGGCTTGCAATAAAAAAATAATAAAAAAAAAAAAGGTGAGCTGTCGAAAGTCATACCAGGAATCTGTGCAAAGTCCCAGAGCATCTAGCCAGTGCTCCGTCTAGTGGCTCTCCTGATCTGCTTTGAAAGGAAAGCCACTTCAAGACAGGGAACTCTAAAATTGACTAGTAGCAAGAGCTTGAAATTCCAGTCAAAAGATCAACAGAAAGTGTAGACTCTAACTGGATGTGTGTTAGGAAGAACACCTTGAAAAACCAGTGGTAGCTCTGGTCTGTCATCACCCCCTATTACCTACAGGCCATGCTAAAACTTTATAACACCCCCTTTCAAGGTGCTATGCCACACCAAAGTACTTTTACGACACAGTGAAGAGCACACACAACACTGTTGGTCACAGGCACCTAGATCAATTTATAATTGCTACTTCAAAGAGCACACAGCAGGAAATCACAACTGTTATGGCTATATCCATGCAAGAGAAAAAAATTGAAAAAGCTAAAACAAATTAGGCACAACATTGTGAAACTGTCACTCTAATAGTAAATATTCCCACTTACAAGAATCAATGGGAACAGACTGACTTTTCTCAAAAGTTCCCCTCTCCTCATTTCCTTTCTCCACTGGATGCAATAAGAACTTTTCAAAAAGCAACCAACAGACAAACAATATTCTCCAACAACTGAATATTAACTTCGCATTTCTACAGTGATGTAAAAAGCGCTTTGTCCTGTGAGTTCTATATTTAAATAGCTGAACACAGAAGTGTGAAAACAGCTTTGTACTCCCAGACCTTCCTTTTGCTTCCACTGCAACAGTGACCAGCAAGTACTGTCTATACAAAATGCTTCTGATCTCCACTGTCTTTGGAGAGGCAGAGTGAAGGCCCAGAAAGCTGGAAAGAGGCACAGAGTTCTAAAGACAAGACTGCATTTTGAGCAGTATAAACTAGCATTAGGAAGAGATGTTCTTCACAGCTGTAAACAGCCAAGCTTGTTCAGTGCAAGAGCTTTAAAATTCTGCAACTCTCTGGAATTACAGTTGCCACAGGTTACAAGGGCACTTAAGCAGCATTTTGCAGTTGTGGCACCATAAAAGTCCCCAGTGACACCCTGCTCTGTAGACAGAGAAAATTATGTTTTCTCGTGTCTTTATTTGATCTCAGAATCCATTTTTTTTTTTTAGTAAAGTAAAAGAACAGGCCATGCAATACATTTATGAGAGATGACAGCCTACGTGTTATGAAGTAGGGGCAGAAGTTTAGAAACACCAACCATTCATGGTGCAATTTTATATACACTGCCACTGCACAAAGCCCTTTCTGCCATCACAAAACAGCAGTTTATGTACAAGAGAGCAAGAATCAACCTTTCCCTTCAAGCAGGGGTTATTGCTACTTGTTGATACTCACTGACAGCAGAAGAGAAAGCTTCATTAAGTCCTGGCATTCCAAAGCAACCCTATAATAAAAACATAAGGTAGACTCTTTCAAATACTCAAGTCACATAGAACATATGTAGAGATCGTGGTTTTTAAAACTAACTTGCTAAATTCTGCAGATCTCTCTGTGATGCAGCAAAGTTCCTGGAAGACCTAACTGGCCCAGGAGCCCTAGAACTTAGACCTGCTACATGCATATTTTAAAGTTTAAAATGGCTATTTGTTCTAACAACTTTGACAATAATTGCACTGTCAAAACAGCTACTGAAACCAGCCAACATTAGTCCCTTATACACAACATCAGTATTATCCTTTCATAAAAGCAAAACAGCCAGGGGCTTAGGAATTAGGAAATTAAATTCAGTCTCCTACCATCACTTTATTAATGGCTTCTGAAGCAATCAAAGGAACAAGGCAAATAAAAAAAAATTAAACAAACCACTATCTCTGGAAAAGCAACTGACACAACTGAAGGTAGTGCTCTCAGCACTTACAAGTTTTTCCTTAACAGCAGTACTGGAGTCAAATAAGGTTGTTGAGGGCACAGTCCCCCACACCTCTGCGCATAACAAGAAAGGACTTCCAGAAATTAGGCAGTATATTTGCGTGCACAAGTCAGAGGTATCAAGCTGCTATAAAAAGTCACTTGAAAATATGGTTCCTTCTGAAACATCATGAATATTTTGGCTTTTAAATGAGTCCACAATGAGTGAAGCTGCTTTAAACACCCTGACTGAATTTACATAAACTCTACACAGTCAAACTGACCCAAGGCTGCAGCAGCCCCAGATTGGTGCACATGCCCCTGAGAGTCTAGTGCCAGCACTTCAGTTTTCAGGGTCTCTGGCCAGAAGCTGACCTGACTGAAAATTAACATTTGGGGTTTTGTTAGTATATTGTCAGGACGGCTACTTTTTCCAGTCACCTTGAAATTACTATCTTTAGAGGGCACTACTGCTGCCAGATAAATTCCACTGACAGCCAGACATGAAACTCCATTAGGTTCCAGAAAAACCACATAAGAAGGATGTTACCCATACCTGTTGAAACTTCATGACTGCTAAGGAGGGTGGAAATAGGCACATATCTTTGACTGAGATGAATTTCACCCTGGAAATTGCCTTTTATTTCCATTTTCTATAAAAAAAAAAAAAAAAAAAAAAAAGAGGTGAGAGCAAGCAGATCAAATGTACTTTGCTTTCCCTAACTTGGCATGTGAACAGACAGTGGGGTGGTATGTCTCTTTTCTAATAGTATTCTGCTTTTTTCTGCTTCCCAGTTACACTTCAAATACTTTCAGGTTGGATCTGTCTGTCCACATCTTTTTTAGATGCCCGCACTGAGCAGAAGTTAAATGTGCAACCAATTAAAAGTTAGATATGCAAGTTTAAGCTGTTCACCCTCAATCCTTTTTATAGCAAATGGAAAGTCTTCACAAAATAAAGAAAAAAAAAGGCCCAAAAACTCAAAAAATATTCAAGCAACAACATGTTTCTTAAAACAAAGGCTGTCATAATGCAAAATGTCCAAGAAACAAAGGAAGATCAAAATGCCAGGTGCTAGCTGGTTATGATACATAGGAATCAAAATCCCGTCTAGACAGGCTGGGAAGGAAAGTCTGTGGATGCGAATTGCAATGTAGGCTTTTTTGGATTTTTTTTCTATAGGATGGATGTAAAAGATAAAATGTTTGATAGATTGAGGGACACATTAACGCTAAAATAATGAATGTTTGCAGCAGAAATACTCCCCCTAGCTATGGAAAGTAAAATCAAACTGAATTTGTCTTGGTAGTCAAATGGTGACTGAGCAAGGTCAGGTAACAAGCCAGGTTGAACAGAGTGGTGGATTTACACAGCTAAAACAATTGGCAATTATCAGTAAAATTTTCAAAAGCATTTTTGGAGCAGACACAGGTTCTTCAGTCATTTACATGCTCTCATGGCCTGAACATGAAGCAGCAACTTTAGCTAGAGACAGGAGAAGCACAAGCCAAAGACTTTGCTACATCAGATATAATGAAGGTAATACATAAGCCAGTCTACTTTTTCTTTAGAGTAGGCATATTTTTATGAGATGTCCTTGATGAACTGCTGTAGGAGCTAAGTTAACCAGGTACTAGAGAGTTTTCAACCAGCATACCCTCTCAGAATCTTCCAAAGCAAACCACAGGGACCCTTTTTAGTGTGTTGTTCTGATGTGCCAAAGGAAAAAAAAAGCCCCAGAGAATTTAAACTGAGTAAATGTGAGGCTGCACAAGCCAGGGAAATAAATCCAAGAATCCTCCTGAAATCTGGAAAATCTCTACAAAACCAAATTGCTGATGACTAGAAACGAGGCCAAGCCAGTAACTGTGAGTCTGTAGAGCATTGCATTATCTAGCAAAGACAGAGGGATTCCTGGGGGCCTGAAGAGTACAGCAGCATTTACAATGTTCAAGCAGCAAGGCAGAGCTTTGGACATTCAGAGGCACAGTAACATCTGTGTTCAAATTTACCCTCACCTTGCCATAATTAGATTCTCAATCAGAGCATTAGCTGAGGACAGAAGATGATGACAAGAGAAAAATATTTTGGAATCTAAGACAGAAAGTCTGTACACATCAGTAGTCTGAGGACTGGACCTGATACAGGGTTTGGGTGTGCACGGAGTAGAAGTTGCAGTCTCTAACTTCTAGTGCCTGGCTCCCAAAGCAGGTGTGAGAGCAGGATGCAGCTTGACAATGGATTTACAGTGATATAAGATCACAATGCTGCAAAATGGGCTGCCCTTCTACCCCCTTCCAGAAATTCTCCTCTACAGTCGTGTGTTCACTACTCCTACCCCATCTCATGAAAGAATTGGTAAACCCATGACCACAGTCACATAAAAATGCATTCCTACCACCATCTCTCATTTGATTTCCAATCAAAACAGAGACACAGTGCTACTCCCCATATATTAATATCACTAACTACGCTGATAGAAGGGATGAAGCAAAAACCTACCAAAACAGAAGCATCAGGGAGCAGCAAAGGCTGACTGCTGTCTAAGCCAAGGGTGATCCCAGCACAGGCAGCATTCTCACCAACCAGGGCCACAGTCCCACAGCATCTGAACACAGGGTTCCACTGACAACCCCAGACATGGCAAGGGAGCAAACCAGGTGCAAGGTCTGTCTAGAGTTTCAGCCAAAAAACAAAATATGAGGCAGGGAAAGGTCTGCAGCTAGGTGCACCTATAACATAGCTCAGGACAAGCAAAATCACAGGCCTCAGCTTAAATGGAGATCTTGGGTGGAGGTCCCAGGTGAGGCTGGTCAGGGTAATTAATGCCTAGTGGTGCCCTGAAGGCCCTGACAGAACTTCTACAGCAACATAGTCTGAATACCTGTATTGTATGTAGGTGGCAAGATTTTGGTAGAGAGGAGGCTGCAGGTTTAGCCTCTATGGAAAGAGGTCAGGGGCTGCCCTGTACTTAACACAGCCAGCTCTGTCATGGCCTCCCTGCTGGCCAAAGCTGATCCCATCAGCCATATGTGTGGTGCTGGGAAAACATGTTTAAGGAAACGCAGAAAACGCTAGACAGGCAGGACAAGAAAAAAAACGGAAGTGAGAAAAAACAGGAGGAGCAATAAGGTCAGAGAAGGAGGGGGAGGTGGTGGTCCATGGTGCTGGAGCAGATACCACAGTGGTCAGTGAAGGAGACACCACCAGAGAAGACAACCACACTGCAGCTCACAGAGGACCCCATGTTGGAGCAGTTGGATACTTCCTGAAGGAACTGACATCTGTAGAGGGCCCACACTGCAGCACATTTTTTCTGAAGGACTTCAGCCCAAGGAAAGACCAGTGGTGGAGCAGAGGAACAGCACAAGGAGGAGGGAACAGGAGAGACAGTGTTATGCATTGAGCGCAACCTCCCTATCCCTCATCCCCCCTGCTCTGCTCAGGGTGGAGGGGCATCAGAAATGAATGACTGAAGCTGAGCCTGTGAAAATGGGGAGAAGGTGTTGTTTTAATGTTTGGTTTTTGTTTTTCACTATGCAAGTCTGTTTTAATTGGAATAAAGTAATTTTCCCCAAGCTGAGTCTATTCTGCCTGTGAGTGTAACTGGTAAGCAGTCTTCCTGTTTTTATCTTGGCTCATCAGCTTTCTCATCCTATTTTCTCCTCCAACCTTCTGAGGAGGGGCAGTGAGTGAACAGCTGGGTGGGTACCTGGCTGCCAGCCAATGCTAACCCACCACAACACCAAAAATCAATTGCCTTCTCATCCCCAAATGTTTTCCAAGTTCATCAGCCCTCTTCCCTAAATCCTACAGTTTGTGCAAAGAGCTAAAAAAAAGCTAGTTTACACATAATGATGAGCAAAACAATTACTCCCTTGAGAAATGGAACTTAAAATGTAATTAATTGAAATAATTAGTTAATATAATTGAATGTATTAATTAGAATAAAATTAAGCAACAAGATTACGAGCTGTGAGCAAGCACCTCTCTTCAGTCTAGAGTCCCAAATCCTCTCCTGCGAATGAGATATAGCTACATGTTGAGAAAAAAATAATAAAAAAAAAACACGGAGTGAAGGCTCACTGCCTTCTTTGGAGAAACAAGATATTAAGGTGTCACCATGGGCTACCTTTGATTGCCTCCTCCTTAAAACACTGAGCCAGTGAATAGGAGACTGAGGTCAATACTTAACTGAGCCTGACAGGATTCAAATCTTTATTTTCTGCCTCCTTGAGGCATACCTTACCCACTTGCTAAGTGTAGTTAAATGGGGGAAACTTTCTAGGCACTCTGGGCCACAGTGCAGAGGAGAATGTAAGTCAGCCCATTAAGTTGTGCTGGTGATCATGAGTTCTCCCTCCTCCTCCTCCTCCTGTAAAGTCACAGAAGCAAAAAGAAGCATAGTCCAAAGCACAGAGTTTAGGGGTTTTCTCCCATATGAATGCTCCAATCACTACAGCAAGGCTCTCCTTGCGCTCTCTCCTTTTTGATCGGACTCTTACATTCTCAGCCATATACTAGTCCAAGGGAAGGCAGCCTGATTCAGGCTGGAAAAACAGCTTCCACCCAGCACTTCCTCTGCTCTGGTGGGACAGTAACAAAAGGTAAAATTCCTTCAGGCTGAGGAAGGAGTTTATCCTGGTCACACACTCTCTCAGTATGTGTTCTAGCCAATTAGTCTGTAATACAGAAGATGTATAAGGCAGTGGTCAAATGTGCTGCTTGTGAAAGATTCTCTGTAAGCAGGCATTGACTGAAATCTGTTTGATCTGGTTAAGCTCCTGAAAGCTGGAGGTATGACTGCCCATTTTCTGAACCTTTATTACACTCAGGGGACCTTGGTGCTAACAGATCCAGCTGGGGGAGAAGAAAGTTCAAAAACAAATCTAGGTCCCTGAAACTGCAGCCACCTGTATGGAAAGATGCTTAAACTCCTAGCTCTGATGGGCTGTGGTTTTGAAAATGAACTGACCCTTATGATCCATGGTTCTCCAGCACTGAACTGGATGATCCTGTTCAGTTTTCAAGCTGAAAAAACACAACTTCTTTGACCGATTTATCAACCTACTTACTTGCAGCTTTATCCAAGTATAGTGACCATTTATCAGCTTTGTCTGTTGTGTACTAACCTTTCTGTCAGGCAGTTTGACTTTCAAAGTTCTTTAAAAATTGCGTAGTCCTCAGTCAGAAATTAAATTACACCACGTGAGTGTTCATGATAAGCAATATACCCACCTGCATGCAAAAAATTCCAGGGTTAAACAAACAGCTTTTATTCAAAGGGAAGAGCAAACCATGAAAACTTGGAACATCCAAATAATGAATCAAATACTTCAGTAGCAGGCCAGACCCTAGCCTTTCCCTCAACATCTGCAAGTTGCTGCTAGGCCAGTATTAGCGGTTCATTAAAAGACTTCTCTCCTAATTATATCTCACTGACCAGGTTTGGAAGAGTATAACTGCAGGCAGACGTGTCCCTTGACACAGAGGAAGGCCACACTTTTTAAGTATTCTACTACCTATCCCAGCAGAAGCAATCACAGCTCTGACACAGCAAGAAGGCCCTTGCTTGCAGGATGTTCTTACTGATGGCAGTGTAGGCAGCAGGCTCAGGATCTTCACAGTAATACCTCCTCATGTCACCCTCCACTTTAATCAAAGCCCTCTCACTTCAGCTTACCAACCGCAGAAACACCTGGATTAGAGACTCAGAATTTTAGACATGCATTCTTCTGTGGCGAATGAAGAGACGGGACGCAGCTTGATGCAAGCAAATGTCAATTTATTGTACAGAAGCACGAGGTTTTATAGACTTTCAGAAGCTGCGCGTTTTAAACAGATTAGTTCTTGAAGCTAAGCCTTGCATACTAGGCAATCCCTGATTGGTGGTTAACTACCAGCAATTAACAGCAAGATGTTACCTTTCCTTGGCGCCATCCGTCCCCCACTCCCCTGTGCTCTGTAAACAGGTCTCATCATGTTAATTGTTGTCTAGACAAGCTCGAGCACATTCCCCTCAGCTAACTGATTGCCATGCATGGTCCTAGTTTGCAGCCCGCTCCTGCATTCTTCTATGATTCTTTCGGCATTTCCAGCAGCTTTTGCCTTCCATAGCTACATTTTCTGCCCACAACCACATAGCACATCAGGATGAGAACAGGATGTGCATCATTCCCTGCTGCTCCCTGGTATCCCTTGAAGGAACTCAGTAGCATAAGCAAGGAAGGAGCCACATGCACTCCAAGATCTCTCCCCTGATCCCACACAGGGTTTTTAAGGATCAGCGTTCAACCATACTTGCACTGCAGAAGACAGTCCAGGACAGTATGTCTAACATGCCTACTAGCTTTCAAAGCAACTTCATTCCGCCACTTCAGCCTGTGGCAGAAGGGGAGAGCTCTCCCATTAGATATGCAAGGAGATTCCAGACTTACACCAACCTCACCTTCTAAATAAGTTTGTGTCCCAACTATTTAGATCTACCAGAATCCTAAAGGGCACCTGGCACACTCTCTCTGCTCCTTCCTCTATGTTTTCCTGGAAATCTCATTTACTCTTGTCTATACTCACCATCAAATCTCAACACTGATTTCCCAATATTTTTTCTACCTATGTTTTAAAGGAACATCACAGCTGAGTCTAAGGTTGCTGAGGCTCTGTTGTCTCTGTATTTGTCATGATTTTACTTGGAATGGCTGCTGTTCTTTCCATAAGAATTTAGTTTAAAATACTCAGCACATTCACATGTGTTCATGGTCTAACAAGCAAAAGCCAAGTTGCTTGTGAACTAAGCTGCCAACTCACGATCAGAACTGGGATGAATTATCATGTTTCTAGTTTTGCTTCATTTCGATTCAGGTTATCTTTTCATGCAATTGCAGTCTACCATACATCAATTCAGGAAGTAGTATATGGATATCAAAGACAGCAAAAATGCCCAGAGAGCATTGGTATGTTCCTATGAAACACAGAGGAAAAAATCTGTGCAGGAACAACAGCTGTACACAAAACCAGCTTGGGTTCAGCACAGTTTGCCAGTCTGAGCTGTGCACCAACCCTCTCAGATCTGGATTCTCTCCACAAACCAGTGTTGTCTCTGCTACAGGCTACTCCTCCACTTTCTAAGAAGACCCATTAGCTTATGCATGGTACTGGATGACACCCTTGGGTAACAGGCAAACCTGACAGCCCATGCAGCAGGCATGAAGAACTCCCTTTTATGATAGCAGAAAAGCAACTATGGTAACCAGACAAAAACTCACTAAAATTTTAGGTGGCTTCCAGACAGCTAAAGAGGAATACCTTGGCTTTTTGCTTTTTCCCTAGACCTCCTTTTCTTAATAAACAATTCACTGCTTGGAGAGTGTTCAGCAAAAATTAATCTTTAATTAGAATTTAACAAAATACATTTCTTATGCTGGCTGGCTGGACTTCCCTGAACAGTCTCATTATTATTCCTTGATGGAGTAAATAGCACTGCTACAATTTTCAGGAGCAATTTAATATTTTTCCTTTCACTACTAAAGGTGCCTTCATGTTCGTTTCCTAGCTTGGAATCAATGCCTGCACCACAAAGACAATGCAGCTTTCCTGTAATAAGGTTAGTCATGCCTGTGATGAATTACTTTTTGGTCTTAATGACTCTCAGCATGGGGTTTCTTTTCCTCCTGCTTCACTGCTTAGAACATTTTCATTTTATTTTTTTCCCTTTCAACTGATGTTAAATATCACTGCTTTAGATCTTAATAAAGGCACTTAATTGTTGAGCTGATTTTGTTCCTTGCTCAAGTGGGACAAGATACTGTTGGTCAGTTATTATTCCTCTCTTTTTCTTTTTCTTTTTCTTTTTTTTTTTTTGATATCTTATGCCTTTTAAGAAAGAACTTTCTCATTGCAGACATTTACCTAGGGTTTTTCCTATTAGGGCTGGGTTTCTTTTTTTATCACATGTTCTTTTCAGTGGTTCCAAATATATTGCCTCTAATCCTGCATTCAAATCACTTCAAAAAGGATTCCAAGAAGTATCTTCAATTGTAATGACATGAGTGAAAAATAAAAATGGAAGTTTAATGATCTAGTTATAGCCCATGGCTATCTCAACTCGGTTATCTTTGGTTCTGCCTTCATGAACCCAACTGTATTTAATTGTTTGGGCCACAAACTGTTCTTGCTGTCACCTCTTCATTAGTCAAAAAATCCACAACAACAACAGCAAAAACCAAAACAAACAAAAAAGAAATAAAAGGAGGGAAAATTAAAAACAAGATGTCTGATCATTGATGTAGAAGAAGCTGTCCTATAGAAACAACACATCCAGTCATAAGAAATTACAATGACATGAGGAAGGGGACTTACGTCAGTCAGTGTTTATGAGAAATATGAGAGTTCATTCCTCACTTTTTGCCATACTGGCTCTTTCAAATCAGCACAAATGAATCATTCAATAGTCCCTGTCCTAACACATAACACAAGTCACTGCATGGATTCCAGCTATGCTTAAGATTACAGGGGACTGAAACACTGCTTGCTAAAATTAAAATATACAGACCCCCATCTCACAAATTATTTCCTTTTTGTAACAGCAGCCTCAGAAGACATAGCACACAGATATCCTGACCTGCTTATCATACAGACAGTTGACTTGCATCTTGCAAGGTGGTTGTGATTATCTACCAGGTTATTCTCTGGCAAGAAATCAGAATGCAGAGCTGTACACCTACAAGGCTTCTGGCAACAGTTTGTAATGGGATCACCAGGGAGAATAAAAGCACACTGAAATGGAGAAAGAGGACTTTCTCTCACGGCTATGTATCTTACAAATATCCAGCTATCATTGGAAGCTATAAATATGACTACTCAAAACAAAAGCAGAAAGGTTCAATGCAAACTAAAAAAAAAAACATTCAATGTGTTGGTAGTTAGAGAACGGACCAAATCACAAAAATTAAATATGGGGATAAGGGAAAATTCATTAAATGCCTGAGACAGGTGAGTCATCAAGTCTGTGCTATGCTTCTGAAGTTTCACGAACAAGGTGGAAAAAATCTCAACTGAAATAAAGGGGCCTCCCGCCAAATATAACAGTGAAGGCAACAGTGGGAAAATCATTCCCCAACAACAGGATACGTGCAAAATGTCCAGGGCGTGATACCAAAAAGCTGTGTGTGACCAGAAAACCACAGGAAGTAAAACAATCTACCTTGCTAGAAGATGTTAAAATGTCAGCCTTGACAGAAACTGAAAAAGAACAATTATCATTAAGGACACAATAAATTGCCTGACACCAGCTTCCACAGTACACTGAAATTACCTAGCCTAGCTTGCCTCTGCATTTTATTCACACTGGTTATTCATAGAAGACTGGTCAAAGTGTTATTTAAGGCATTGTAAGGATAAGGGCTAAAGGGATACAAGGTGGATACATATGCCAAATCCAAAAAAGCCAATGATGTTGCCAGAATGGATGTGGGACCACAGTGTGGAGCACTGAAGGTATAGTAGGTAGCGAGAGGTGTGTGCCATAGGCATTATGAACCCTCACTACAACTCCGTATTATGTAGGTTCACATGGGCTCCCAAAGAGCTTATATCATGGAGATGAAACTCAGCACTGAAGGAGGAATTAGTCTATGGTAAGCAAGGACTTCCTGGACATCGGAACACATTATACAAGCTTTTATATTATATATAGATGGCAGATTCAGTTCATAAGCTTAGGAACTTCATGGGATGAAATTAAGAAGAACTTGGAACAAAACAACCTCCAAAACATTATTTTGCTGAAGCTGTAGTGATGTGATGACCTTTTAAAAAAAAAATAATTAAAAATATTTAAATGCTGTATGATTTTTCCAGAGGCTTGCGTACACGGACATAGGACAGCTATATCACTAAAGTGGAAGAGTGGAAAAAAGAAAGAATTTGAAGGCTTTGGCATGACAGAAGTCTTTTGGGATCAGCTACATGTTTCTGCCAGAATATTATCCACGTTGCAGACAATATAAAAATTTATACCACTAGGTTCAACAGCCAGACACTGACTGGGGCAATTCACCAGCAGTCTCAGGCTGCAGCATGGAACAGTGTTTAGTATGCGTTTGTCTTAATTTTGCTGTACAGATTTTGTCCATTTGGTTTTTTTAACCCAGAAAGTGCTATTTAGAAGAGGAGGGCAAAATAGTTTTAAAAAGCTGAATATGGGAAATAGTTTTGGCAGGGAGAGGGGAGGAAGTACATTCTGAGCTCTGTTTCCTTAGCAACTTTGAAAATTCACAGCACAGAGAAAAACTTGTTCAGAATGGTTCTAGTTTTACCTCCCAGCAAGGTTTTGTGCTTTCCATGTTACTGACACTCTGAAATCAGTCATGCCTTCAGACATGAGCCTTTACTGTGTTAAGATCTAGGCTACTTCTATTTCTGCTAAAATACAGGATTTGAAATATACATTCAACTTTTCTGGCTGTAAATTCTGTTCTTGGCATCTTTTTCCACCTTGCTGCAGAGCACGGGAAGCTTTCAGACAGTCTGAGTGGCAAAATACCCTGGTTTCTCTAATCCTTGCATTCCGATGGGAGAGGTCACACTGTAATGATAAAAACGTGCTGACACATAGGAAGCCAGCTATGTTAGAATTAAATTAGAATTCATGCTCTTCCTCTCTGGAACAACCTGACGGCTTCTCTTCTCCTTCATTAGCAGGAAGAGGCTGAGAAGGGAATGTAAGTATGCAGTGGTATAATTTAAAGAGCAAATTTGAAGAGGAAGGAATGTGATAAACACAAGCAACCATTATAAAAGGTGGCTATATGGAAAACGCTAGCATACAGTCATATAATTTCATATATTTCCCTTAAGGAAAACAATATAAAAATTAGATTAGTTCAAAGAATTTGCAGTTGCAGAAAAAAAGTGCCTCTTGGAATAGTCACTCTGAACACGTACCGCACAACAACAAAAGTATTCTGGCATTAGCTTTCAAATTATACACTGTACCTAAGGGAAACCTGATAAAATAACAGTAGATTTCTTTCTGTCTAAATCACCTACTTAGAAACCAAGACATACAACAAGGGATGTCTAGGGAACACAACCACACACAGTATTTATACACCATCTGCCTAATGAGAACTTATCCATAAGGGCACATGTCTAGATTGTATTTTACTGTGAACTTTGTGCATTTCTGATCCCTTTCAGTGTACGACAGGTTGTTTGCTAAGAATACAGGAGATTGCTTTCAAACGGAGGAAAATTAGTTAGCACACAGATCTGAACATAATATGATGGAGCCCAACAAGGAACATACCCTGAAGAAATTCTTGGGAATCTATTAAGAAGCCAACCCACCTGGCCTCTTCAAAAACCCCCTTCTTCTCCTTGTTCTCTGTAGGGAACTCAGACGTCTGCTGGCAAATACCTCCGAAGGCCATATTGCCAAGTCTCATGCTTGGCAGCTGTGGGGTTCCTACAGGGCCACTAGAATTTGACCTCAAGCTTTTAAGTGCTGCACAAAGGCCGTCAGCTGTCTAACCAGCACACAGGTCACAGGGACTTCCATTTTGGGAAGAGAAGAAAGAAATTAAATTTTAAAATGGGATCTGCCACAACTTTTAAGGAAACAGTTTCTCTGATGTGCAAATGGGATCTAAAGGGATAGACCTTGTATGTCCTTCTCCTGTTGTATTTGTTCACTGAGGGGACAGATATGTGAAAGGAACAGGGAGAGCTGTGTAAAGTAATATTTGTATATTCCCATCTGTCACTAGTTTTCAGCACCAGTGGTCTAAGCTAACCAAAGGGATGAGCTACTTAATAAGGGATATTTACATACACTTTTCAGGTATGAGTATGCATCATTTCCCAATGGAAGGATGTCTGCTTCCTTCAAAAATGTCACGGATGCAGCAAATTGAAAACTCTCCACTAAGAACGGAATAGTCCTGTTGCTCTTTCTCTCCCCACCCCATATATATATATATATATAAACTACATATATATATGCTACATGTGCTTTTATAACATGTGTGTGTTGCTTTGTTGTTGAATAGCTACAGTTGCTTTACCTCCATAGTACTTCTTGAAGAGCAGACAGGACCATCCTTTGTGTTTCACAGGCAAGGAGATACAGCTAAGCACGTGCCCAAGGTCATGCACAAAGTGGCAGGGCTGAGTACTGAACTCTGGGAAAAAAAACTATCTTCTGCCTGTTGAGAAAAAACCCAGAACTTTATTTTTTTTTTAACTCTTAGTGAAGAACAGGTGTTGCACTGATGTAGGTTTGATAGACCAATCTATGCCAGGAATTACAATAAGATTCAGATGCAGGCCAGGACAAATTACGTCCTGTCTACAGTTGTCAAGGTAACAGCAGTCTTAGGCATTCTAGCTGCAGCAGAGCTTCAGTAACTCCAAATTCTTCCCTTCAGGAAGTACCTTGTGGCTGCTTTACGGTCAGACTGTGATATACTCACTGATCCTGCTTTGAAGACACTAAGTATGTTCAATTTGCCGAAGAATGGCAACACTGTTGGAAAATAATTCACGGAACCTATAGCATAGCTCAAATGTACTACGGGCTGAAGCCAAGAGTTACATGTGTACTTGAACAGCAACACAAGGGAGTGCATTTCTTTGTAGGAAAGCCTCTGGTTCCTTTCTATGTATGCAATGCCAAGGAAGAACAATGAAGATGACAGAAAAGTTACAAGGCTAGTCCTCTCTGCAGTCAAGGGAGAGACACAGCTTTCTTTACAGGATCATTTGGAGGTGAAGGCAGACACTGATGAAATGGAGAAATGAAACAAAGGGTAGCAGCAGCAGGATACCAAAAGTAGCCATTCCTTGTAGCAACAATATAGATATAGTACCACTACCAAATCTCTCAGCTCTTTGAAATAGGGAACTACAGCTTTGGTGTCTTTCAAAGCTTTATTCACCCAAAAGACACAGGACAATTTGCCAGGGGAAGAGACCTCAGGTAAGTGTAAAGTCACAAGGTGGTAGAAGGGCCACATTACTAGGTGGTGACTGTGGCACATACCGTAACCTCAAAGGATTTGCTTGAGCCTGGATCTTGGAGTAGAAAGACATCTCCCTAGTCCTAGTATGGCCCTGTGGTCCATCCTTCACTGCATGACCAGACACAGATGCACAGTGGCTGAGCAGAACATAGGTCAAGGAGCAGCTATCACAGAGCTGGGCTACGGCACCACTGCTATTGACCTTGCAGCAGGATAAAACAAGACCAGGGTTGACTGTGGGATGATGATGCTCGTGCACAACATCTGGTCTATCTACACCACAGGGAGGATGGGAGAAGTCTACACCACTGATAGGACAGAACATAGGAAATGGTTTTTATTCATAAGCTGCTCTATCCCACATTCCCTGACACCCACACAGTGAGACAGGACTGTGATACTACTGCAGAGTAGCAGTGGTGTCCAAGGCCTGTTACTCTCCAGAATAGAGTATTATTTTCTTCTTCTTTTTTTTCTTTTCTTTTTGAACTAGCTGCACTGCTTTCAGCACAGAAACAGAAAATTCATTTTACTTCTGTTTACACTTACTGTCAACATCAGGTCAGTCCTTTATGCTTTGGGATTTGGGTTTTCACACAGTTCAGGAAAATGTCTGCATGTTTCATTTATTTTAAAATGAGAATATTTTTCTCCCCCCTACCAGGCTTAGTATTTTTTTACAGCTTATTTATACAAGATGTTAACAATGGGTGAAATTTAAGGTGACAATGTCTCCTTAAGTTAAGACTAGTTAATTCTACAGTCTAATAAACTTCAACATTCCTATAAATATATGAACTTCTCCTTCATACCATACTAGCTTGACTTTGTCTGTCTTTGAGAGCAGGTTATCAGGTCCCTTTACAAATAAGGGGAATGGAGAGATACTCAAAAGCAGGACTATACTTTGAAGGGAATCTCACTGATATGATGAAAAGCAGCTGCTTTCCATTTAGCATCAGTGTGAACATCTCTTCCTCTCTTGCCAATATAAGGCAGTAATACTAGTAATATCATTCCTTAAATGGAGGTAGTTCAGTGGGTCAATAGGAAAACAATCCTAAAAAAAATAATAAAAAATTAGCTTAAGAGCTAGCAAGAATATGATTGATTAGGTAGACTGAGTTACTAAGATAGAGCTGCTGTTTAAATGTGTCTGAAGAGAAACTTTTGGGGGAGTACCTTTATGCTGCTTTAATGTTAACAGACATTTTTAATTTACTGCCATCATAACTATCAATGGCATTACTGCATTCATCCTTCATGCATGGATCTTTCACAGAGGAAGAAACTGAGACAGAGGGGTCATGCAAGGCCAGCATCAGCAGTGTAAACAACCTAAGCACCTTGTCCTCACTCTGTTCTCCATCTGCCTGGTACACTCCATGCCTCAGGTAAGAGCAAAGGGGGGCCTGAATTGGTTACGGGGCACATTGCTTTTCTTTGCATCCAGTCACACAGAGCGGAAAGGATACCATTGTCTGTTGCTTCTTGCCAGGTAAACACTGAGATGCTATCCTTGGTCATTAGGGCATAAACTGTTCAGGTGACAGTGCCCTTTGGCTGAGTCCTAATGTTTTTGCATTCAAATCTGTCATTCCAGTCTAAATCTTACGTGCAGCTGCCTACTTCAGAATGAATCATCTATTTTAACTTTCCAAAAATAACTATTCACATCCTTTAAAAACATCTAAGATATTCGCACTGCCAAGGCCTTTCCCTGTCTCCTTGACATCTCTTCCTGCATTGGGATGTAGGATGAAATTGTCTGCTCCTTAGAAAGGACTGGAAAGAGCTAAAATGCAAGGAGAGGAAGGGGAGTTGCTTCTGGCTGCTTTAAAGGAGTGTCCCCCAAGTGTCTGTAATTTGTCCTTGGGTCTGTCCTTGCTCTTTGCTTCCAGTCCCCTCTGGCTTTAGCAGAGCTCCACTGGAAAGCTTCCAAACACTTACAGGAATGAAAAGTTTAAAAATAAAATAGGAGCTTTGATCAAGGAAGAAGTTCAGCTAGGAAGGAAAAAGGGGAAACACAAGCATTAACAACTCAGGCAGAAAGCAAGGCAAAAGCAGGTTCATTATGAGCTAACAAATATTTCTATGCCTGCTTAGAAAGCCAAAACCCTCCCTGCCGCTCATTCTTCTTCGAAATGTTCTGCATTAACCGTGAAAAACATGTTTTGTTTTCACCTCTGGGCTTCTTCCATGTGCCAGCATTCTTTGCTTTTTCAATTGCAGAACATTATTTTACAGGAGCTGTAAACTGTACTAAATTCTCTGTGTGTGTGCATGCGCATGTATGTGTATATACACACGCACACACAAGCATCGGTTCTTCAACTTCTGTTTATTCATAGCCATTTCTCTCTCCCTTTTCTGCATATATTTATGTAGTAGTTTGCAACAGCCATGCCAGCTGCTGCTAATGGAGAGATCTCTTCATTATTTTTCTACTACAAAGGAGGTAACAAAGCTGACATGAAAACTTGAGAGTACCAGCCTCCTCCCATATTCTTCATGATACACACAACATAGCACGTTTTGGATGGCATACAGTCACAAAGCCCTACCTCAAATTCTAAACATCCAAAACAACCTCCATGCAAGCACCTTGTTTGCATTTGCGAAGACTGAAAAAGCTTGATCCATGCAGTCTGCATCATTCAGGACCTCCAAAAGTATCAGTGCTCAGGGTATACCCTAAAATGCGGGCAGAGTGAAGAACAGAGCAGCTCTGGAGAGTGCATTTCCAGTAGCTGCGGTATTTACACCACATTCACTATGTGGGGGTGGGTCAGCTGGCTGTTGGCAAAAGTTGGTGAATGTCTGCAGAATAGGTCTGATGGGGAAACCCTTGGGCAACAGGTGAAAGCATTCCTATCGGTACATATTATTTTAAAATAAATAGAACCAAGGCTATTGTAATCCTAATCTTCATATTTTCTTAATTTAAACCAAAAATCAGCAAATAAACTGAGTGCTCTATCCTGAGCCCTCCATATTTTTTTTAAAAGACAACACAATAAGATTACTGCCACCTCAGTTAAAAGCACAAGTAACTCAGAGGAAGTTCTCCTCAAAGTCACAAAACTACAGAGCTCATGTGGCTAATTCCTTTGTTTGTTACACTTTCAGATCATGTTTTGATATTGAAAGGAAAAAAAGCACACATAAACCAAAATGAACACACTGCCCTTCAGAGTCCCAGTCTTGAGACACTGGAAGGATGCCATTTCTAAAAATTCAAATACATGATTTGACCTGTGATTATTTTTTTTTCGCTTGTTTTTGTTTTTTTTACATTATAATGAAAACCCCAAGTTACAAGAAAGCAAAATTTTGGCAAAAAATATCAATGAAAGCAACTACAAGCACTGGAAACAGATTTTTTTTGAGCAATACTGCATTTCCACTTTGACTATTACCTTTATGCCCAAAAGTGAATACTTTTTACTCCATATGTAAATTAAATCATTAAAAATTGCAAGTGTCTCCTCTGTACTATGTATTTTGAAAAAATGTTAATTATTGTGGAAGTATAATCTACTCGCATAGTTCAATATTTACTATTTTCAAATTACTGCATGCATACATATGGATGAAAGGACCCATTATGTGGATAGAGCTCTGTGGTTTACAACCAGAAATGACTACTAGATCATTTACTTCAGTCTGCTATCCAATGAAAGCCTGTCAAGCCTGCTTCCACCTGACAACGTATATTTTGCGATGGTACATCTTGCAACAAGGTGTCACATTCTTTTTTGAAAACTTCAAGAGCCTGTCAGTTTATCCCAGTAGTTAATCACTCTTCCTGTTAAAAACATGGGCACCGTTTTCCAAACTCAACTGTTTCTCTCTCAGACAGAGTTTGTCTGGCTTTAACTTCCAGCCTGTGCTTCTTGTGATGCTTCTCTCCCCAAGATTAGAGGGCCTTTTAAGAACCCAGCATTTTCTTCTCATCGAAGTACTTGTGAAATTCACTCAACTAGTCACCTCTCCGTGCAATAAAGCTGAACAAATGGAGTTCTTGAAGTCCTTCACTGGAAGATGTATCTTACAGTTTTCCAGTCAGGCCTTGCAACCCTTTCTCCCCTTTTTCAATGTTATTCTTGAAGTGTACACAGGAGAACCAAGCATGCCGTAACAATCATCTGAGTATGAATCCATTGTAATCTTCCATATGTCCATAAACTCCCACCTATTTTAAAAGTGACAAACCCAAGGTACTGAACAGGGCTGGCTCAACGCTGAAGAGCAACTATTAGCATGAGGATATAAGTGTAAGAATAATCTGCTCACAGACCTTATTCTCATGCCTTATATATGCCTAAAACTCATGCCTCTACTACAGTGGCTACTAAGTCATTTGGTACAGTGATTCTTTCCAGCATTTGATGCGTCTGAATTACAGATAGTAGCAAAGAAAACAGAATTAGAGAGTGAATGACTTTCCCTCCTTAAGCTGCCTAACAGCATAGTGCCTACTATTAGCGAGAGACCAGGTACGTTGGGCTGGAGTTCAGGAGGAGTCAAGAGGTGGTTTAAAAACAGCAGCTCATTCCAACCCCCATCAGGTGCCAGCCCCCAGCCTTCCCCCTCTTGTACACTGCTGAGGAGTTCCTCAGCACCTCCACCTTCCTGATCCCCAAAGCAGCACGAGACACACTACCCTGTCACATTCATCTTCATGCCTACACCCCACCAGATTCAGTCATCTATATCTAATCAAGAGACCACCTCAAAATACGAGACCACTTTCAAGGAGATGCAAATGGCAATCATTCAAATCTCACATTCAAGTCACTAGACTTACACACAGTACAGAGAAAGTTTTCCTAATTAAAAAAAATCCACAACTAAACAAAATTCAAATACCAGAAAAACACCAAGTAGGAGGGAGAAAATTGTGAATGGGAAAATTTCAACCTAACTCATTATCCATTACAGATAAAAGTGAGGTAGGCACACAAAGCCTCACAGACTGTCATTAGACTCAACTTAATTGTGCCTAATTAAAATTAAGGTAACA